>NW_027490199.1:0-600000 GCF_050948175.1 Xylocopa sonorina
GTTTCATGATAAGATATAATATTCAATGCGAAGTATCATGATTACCTCGTATTCACTTCCAATGAATGTAAATGCGACACTTCCTTGCTAGGAAATAGCGTTTGCAGATATCTGCGTATCGTGGCAATAGAGTTCGAATGCTTCTTAAAACGCGATATCGCATCTTATTTCTATGTTTCATGACAAGATATAATATTCATTGCGAAGTGTCATGTATACCTCGTATTCACTTCGAATGAATGTAAATGCGACACTTCCTTGCTAGGAAATAGCGTTTGCAGATATCTGCGTATCTTAGCAATAGAGTTCGAATGCTTCTTAAAACGCGATATCGCATCTTATTTCTATGTTTCATGACAAGATATAATATTCATTGCGAAGTGTCATGTATACCTCGTATTCACTTCAAATGAATGTAAATGCGACACTTCCTTGCTAGGAAATAGCGTTTGCAGATGTCTACGTATCGTACCAGTAGAGTTCGAATGCTTCTTAAAACGCGATATCGCATCTCATTTCTATGTTTCATGGTAAGATATAATATTCATTGTGAAGTGTCATGTATACCTTGCATACGCTTGAAATGAATGTAAATGCGACTCTCCCTTTCTAGGAAATAGCATTTGCAGATGTCTACGTATCGTAGCAGTAGAGTTCGAATGCTTCTTAAAACGCGATATCGCACCTCATTACTATGTTTCATGACAAGATATAATATTCATTGCGAAGTGTCATGATTACCTCGTATTCACTTCAAATGAATGTAAATGCGACACTTCCTTGCTAGGAAATAGTGTTTGCAGATGTCTACGTATCGTAGCAATAGAGTTCGAATGCGTCTTAAAACGCGATATCGCATCTTATTTCTATGTTTCATGACAAGATATAATATTCATTGCGAAGTATCATGATTAACTCGTATTCACTTCAAATGAATGTAAATGCGACTCTCCCTTTCTAGGAAATAGCATTTGCAGATGTCTACGTATCGTAGCAGTAGAGTTCGAATGCTTCTTAAAACGCGATATCGCACCTCATTACTATGTTTCATGACAAGATATAATATTCATTGCGAAGTGTCATGATTACCTCGTATTCACTTCAAATGAATGTAAATGCGACACTTCCTTGCTAGGAAATAGCGTTTGCAGATGTCAGCGTATCGTAGGAGTAGAGATCGAATGCTTCTTAAAACGCGATATCGCATCTCATTCCTATGTTTCATGATAAGATATAATATTCAATGCGAAGTATCATGATAACCTCGTATTCACTTCCAATGAATGTAAATGCGACACTTCCTTGCTAGGAAATAGCGTTTGCAGATATCTGCGTATCGTGGCAATAGAGTTCGAATGCTTCTTAAAACGCGATATCGCATCTTATTTCTATGTTTCATGACAAGATATAATATTCATTGCGAAGTGTCATGTATACCTCGTATTCACTTCGAATGAATGTAAATGCGACACTTCCTTGCTAGGAAATAGCGTTTGCAGATGTCTACGTATCGTAGCAGTAGAGTTCGAATGCTTCTTAAAACGCGAAATCGCATCTCATTCCTATGTTTCATGGTAAGATATAATATTCATTGCGAAGTGTCACGATTACCTCGTATTCACTTCAAATGAATGTAAATGCGACACTTCCTTGCTAGGAAATAGCGTTTGCAGATGTCTACGTATCGTAGCAGTAGAGTTCGAATGCTTCTTAAAACGCGATATCGCATCTCATTCCTATGTTTCATGACAAGATATAATATTCATTGCGAAGTGTCATGTATACCTCGTATTCACTTCAAATGAATGTAAATGCGACACTTCCTTGCTAGGAAATAGCGCATGCAGATGTCTACGTATCGTAGCGATAGAGTTCGAATGCTTCTTAAAACTCGATATCGCATCTCATTTCTATGTTTCATGGTAAGATATAATATTCATTGTGAAGTGTCATGTATACCTTGCATACGCTTGAAATGAATGTAAATGCGACTCTCCCTTTCTAGGAAATAGCATTTGCAGATGTCTACGTATCGTAGCAGTAGAGTTCGAATGCTTCTTAAAACGCGATATCGCACCTCATTACTATGTTTCATGACAAGATATAATATTCATTGCGAAGTGTCATGATTACCTCGTATTCACTTCAAATGAATGTAAATGCGACACTTCCTTGCTAGGAAATAGCGTTTGCAGATGTCTACGTATCGTAGCAATAGAGTTCGAATGCGTCTTAAAACGCGATATCGCATCTTATTTCTATGTTTCATGACAAGATATAATATTCATTGCGAAGTGTCATGATTAACTCGTATTCACTTCAAATGAATGTAAATGCGACTCTCCCTTTCTAGGAAATAGCATTTGCAGATGTCTACGTATCGTAGCAGTAGAGTTCGAATGCTTCTTAAAACGCGATATCGCACCTCATTACTATGTTTCATGACAAGATATAATATTCATTGCGAAGTGTCATGATTACCTCGTATTCACTTCAAATGAATGTAAATGCGACACTTCCTTGCTAGGAAATAGCGTTTGCAGATGTCAGCGTATCGTAGGAGTAGAGATCGAGTGCTTCTTAAAACGCGATATCGCATCTCATTCCTATGTTTCATGATAAGATATAATATTCAATGCGAAGTATCATGATTACCTCGTATTCACTTCCAATGCATGTAAATGCGACACTTCCTTGCTAGGAAATAGCGTTTGCAGATATCTGCGTATCGTGGCAATAGAGTTCGAATGCTTCTTAAAACGCGATATCGCATCTTATTTCTATGTTTCATGACAAGATATAATATTCATTGCGAAGTGTCATGTATACCTCGTATTCACTTCGAATGAATGTAAATGCGACACTTCCTTGCTAGGAAATAGCGTTTGCAGATATCTGCGTATCTTAGCAATAGAGTTCGAATGCTTCTTAAAACGCGATATCGCATCTTATTTCTATGTTTCATGACAAGATATAATATTCATTGCGAAGTGTCATGATTACATCGTACTCGCTTCAAATGAATGTAAATGCGACACTTCCTTGCTAGGAAATAGCGTTTGCAGATATCTGCGTATCGTAGCAGTAGAGTTCGAATGCTTCTTAAAACGCGATATCGCATCTCATTACTATGTTTCATGACAAGATATAATATTCATTGCGAAGTGTCACGATTACCTCGTATTCACTTCAAATGAATGTAAATGCGACACTTCCTTGCTAGGAAATAGCGTTTGCAGATATCTGCGTATCGTAGCAATAGAGTTCGAATGCTTCTTAAAACGCGATATCGCATCTTATTTCTATGTTTCATGACAAGATATAATATTCATTGCGAAGTGTCATGTATACCTCGTATTCACTTCGAATGAATGTAAATGCGACACTTCCTTGCTAGGAAATAGCGTTTGCAGATGTCTACGTATCGTAGCAATAGAGTTCGAATGCTTCTTAAAACTCGATATCGCATCTCATTTCTATGCTTCATGGTAAGATATAATATTCATTGTGAAGTGTCATGTATACCTTGCATACGCTTGAAATGAATGTAAATGCGACTCTCCCTTTCTAGGAAATAGCGTTTGCAGATGTCTACGTATCGTAGCAATAGAGTTCGGATGCTTCTTAAAACGCGATATCGCATCTTATTTCTATGTTTCATGACAAGATATAATATTCATTGCGAAGTGTCATGTATACCTCGTATTCACTTCGAATGAATGTAAATGCGACACTTCCTTGCTAGGAAATAGCGTTTGCAGATGTCTACGTATCGTAGCAGTAGAGTTCGAATGCTTCTTAAAACGCGAAATCGCATCTCATTCCTATGTTTCATGGTAAGATATAATATTCATTGTGATGTGTCATGTATACCTTGCATACGCTTGAAATGAATGTAAATGCGACACTCCCTTTCTAGGAAATAGCGTTTGCAGATGTCTACGTATCGTAGCAGTAGAGTTCGAATGCTTCTTAAAACGCGATATCGCATCTCATTACTATGTTTCATGACAAGATATAATATTCATTGCGAAGTGTCACGATTACCTCGTATTCACTTCAAATGAATGTAAGTGCGACACTTCCTTGCTAGGAAATAGCGTTTGCAGATGTCTACGTATCGTAGCAGTAGAGTTCGAATGCTTCTTAAAACGCGATATCGCATCTCATTCCTATGTTTCATGACAAGATATAATATTCATTGCGAAGTGTCATGTATACCTCGTATTCACTTCAAATGAATGTAAATGCGACACTTCCTTGCTAGGAAATAGCGCATGCAGATGTCTACGTATCGTAGCGATAGAGTTCGAATGCTTCTTAAAACTCGATATCGCATCTCATTTCTATGTTTCATGGTAAGATATAATATTCATTGTGAAGTGTCATGTATACCTTGCATACGCTTGAAATGAATGTAAATGCGACTCTCCCTTTCTAGGAAATAACATTTGCAGATGTCTACGTATCGTAGCAGTAGAGTTCGAATGCTTCTTAAAACGCGATATCGCACCTCATTACTATGTTTCATGACAAGATATAATATTCATTGCGAAGTGTCATGATTACCTCGTATTCACTTCAAATGAATGTAAATGCGACACTTCCTTGCTAGGAAATAGCGTTTGCAGATGTCTACGTATCGTAGCAGTAGAGTTCGAATGCTTCTTAAAACGCGATATCGCATCTCATTCCTATGTTTCATGACAAGATATAATATTCATTGCGAAGTGTCATGTATATCTCGTATTCAGTTCAAATGAATGTAAATGCGACACTTCCTTGCTAGGAAATAGCGCTTGCAGATGTCTAAGTATCGTAACAATAGAGTTCGAATGCTTCTTAAAACTCGATATCGCATCTCATTTCTATGTTTCATGGTAAGATATAATATTCATTGTGAAGTGTCATGTATACCTTGCATACGCTTGAAATGAATGTAAATGCGACACTCCCTTTCTAGGAAATAGCGTTTGCAGATGTCTACGTATCGTAGCAGTAGAGTTCGAATGCTTCTTAAAACGCGATATCGCATCTCATTACTATGTTTCATGACAAGATATAATATTCATTGCGAAGTGTCACGATTACCTCGTATTCACTTCAAATGAATGTAAATGCGACACTTCCTTGCTAGGAAATAGCGTTTGCAGATGTCTACGTATCGTAGCAGTAGAGTTCGAATGCTTCTTAAAACGCGATATCGCATCTCATTCCTATGTTTCATGACAAGATATAATATTCATTGCGAAGTGTCATGTATACCTCGTATTCACTTCAAGTGAATGTAAATGCGACACTTCCTTGCTAGGAAATAGCGCATGCAGATGTCTACGTATCGTAGCGATAGAGTTCGAATGCTTCTTAAAACTCGAAATCGCATCTCATTTCTATGTTTCATGGTAAGATATAATATTCATTGTGAAGTGTCATGTATACCTTGCATACGCTTGAAATGAATGTAAATGCGACTCTCCCTTTCTAGGAAATAGCGTTTGCAGATGTCTACGTATCGTACCAGTAGAGTTCGAATGCTTCTTAAAACGCGATATCGCATCTCATTCCTATGTTTCATGATAAGATATAATATTCATTGCGAAGTATCATGATTACCTCGTACTCACTTCAAAAGAATGGAAACGCGACACTTCCTTGCTAGGAAATGGCGTTTCCAGATGTCTACGTGTCAAAACAACAGAGCCCCAATGCTTATTAAAACGAGAAATCGCATCTCATTTCAATGTTTCATGACAAGATATAACATTCATTGCGAAGTGACATGTATACCTCGTATTCACTTGAAATGAATGTAAATGCGACACTTCCTTGCTAGGAAATAGCGTTTGCAGATGTCAGCGTATCGTAGGAGTAGAGATCGAGTGCTTCTTAAAACGCGATATCGCATCTCATTCCTATGTTTCATGATAAGATATAATATTCAATGCGAAGTATCATGATTACCTCGTATTCACTTCCAATGAATGTAAATGCGACACTTCCTTGCTAGGAAATAGCGTTTGCAGATATCTGCGTATCGTGGCAATAGAGTTCGAATGCTTCTTAAAACGCGATATCGCATCTTATTTCTATGTTTCATGACAAGATATAATATTCATTGCGAAGTGTCATGTATACCTCGTATTCACTTCGAATGAATGTAAATGCGACACTTCCTTGCTAGGAAATAGCGTTTGCAGATGTCTACGTATCGTAGCAATAGAGTTCGAATGCTTCTTAAAACTCGATATCGCATCTCATTTCTATGCTTCATGGTAAGATATAATATTCATTGTGAAGTGTCATGTATACCTTGCATACGCTTGAAATGAATGTAAATGCGACTCTCCCTTTCTAGGAAATAGCGTTTGCAGATGTCTACGTATCGTAGCAATAGAGTTCGGATGCTTCTTAAAACGCGATATCGCGTCTTATTTCTATGTTTCATGACAAGATATAATATTCATTGCGAAGTGTCATGTATACCTCGTATTCACTTCGAATGAATGTAAATGCGACACTTCCTTGCTAGGAAATAGCGTTTGCAGATGTCTACGTATCGTAGCAGTAGAGTTCGAATGCTTCTTAAAACGCGATATCGCATCTCATTACTATGTTTCATGACAAGATATAATATTCATTGCGAAGTGTCACGATTACCTCGTATTCACTTCAAATGAATGTAAATGCGACACTTCCTTGCTAGGAAATAGCGTTTGCAGATGTCTACGTATCGTAGCAGTAGAGTTCGAATGCTTCTTAAAACGCGAAATCGCATCTCATTCCTATGTTTCATGGTAAGATATAATATTCATTGTGATGTGTCATGTATACCTTGCATACGCTTGAAATGAATGTAAATGCGACACTCCCTTTCTAGGAAATAGCGTTTGCAGATGTCTACGTATCGTAGCAGTAGAGTTCGAATGCTTCTTAAAACGCGATATCGCATCTCATTACTATGTTTCATGACAAGATATAATATTCATTGCGAAGTGTCACGATTACCTCGTATTCACTTCAAATGAATGTAAGTGCGACACTTCCTTGCTAGGAAATAGCGTTTGCAGATGTCTACGTATCGTAGCAGTAGAGTTCGAATGCTTCTTAAAACGCGATATCGCATCTCATTCCTATGTTTCATGACAAGATATAATATTCATTGCGAAGTGTCATGTATACCTCGTATTCACTTCAAATGAATGTAAATGCGACACTTCCTTGCTAGGAAATAGCGCATGCAGATGTCTACGTATCGTAGCGATAGAGTTCGAATGCTTCTTAAAACTCGATATCGCATCTCATTTCTATGTTTCATGGTAAGATATAATATTCATTGTGAAGTGTCATGTATACCTTGCATACGCTTGAAATGAATGTAAATGCGACTCTCCCTTTCTAGGAAATAGCATTTGCAGATGTCTACGTATCGTAGCAGTAGAGTTCGAATGCTTCTTAAAACGCGATATCGCACCTCATTACTATGTTTCATGACAAGATATAATATTCATTGCGAAGTGTCATGATTACCTCGTATTCACTTCAAATGAATGTAAATGCGACACTTCCTTGCTAGGAAATAGCGTTTGCAGATGTCTACGTATCGTAGCAATAGAGTTCGAATGCGTCTTAAAACGCGATATCGCATCTTATTTCTATGTTTCATGACAAGATATAATATTCATTGCGAAGTGTCATGATTAACTCGTATTCACTTCAAATGAATGTAAATGCGACACTTCCTTGCTAGGAAATAGCGTTTGCAGATGTCTACGTATCGTAGCAGTAGAGTTCGAATGCTTCTTAAAACGCGATATCGCATCTCATTCCTATGTTTCATGACAAGATATAATATTCATTGCGAAGTGTCATGTATATCTCGTATTCAGTTCAAATGAATGTAAATGCGACACTTCCTTGCTAGGAAATAGCGCTTGCAGATGTCTAAGTATCGTAACAATAGAGTTCGAATGCTTCTTAAAACTCGATATCGCATCTCATTTCTATGTTTCATGGTAAGATATAATATTCATTGTGAAGTGTCATGTATACCTTGCATACGCTTGAAATGAATGTAAATGCGACACTCCCTTTCTAGGAAATAGCGTTTGCAGATGTCTACGTATCGTAGCAGTAGAGTTCGAATGCTTCTTAAAACGCGATATCGCATCTCATTACTATGTTTCATGACAAGATATAATATTCATTGCGAAGTGTCACGATTACCTCGTATTCACTTCAAATGAATGTAAATGCGACACTTCCTTGCTAGGAAATAGCGTTTGCAGATGTCTTCGTATCGTAGCAGTAGAGTTCGAATGCTTCTTAAAACGCGATATCGCATCTCATTCCTATGTTTCATGACAAGATATAATATTCATTGCGAAGTGTCATGTATACCTCGTATTCACTTCAAGTGAATGTAAATGCGACACTTCCTTGCTAGGAAATAGCGCATGCAGATGTCTACGTATCGTAGCGATAGAGTTCGAATGCTTCTTAAAACTCGAAATCGCATCTCATTTCTATGTTTCATGGTAAGATATAATATTCATTGTGAAGTGTCATGTATACCTTGCATACGCTTGAAATGAATGTAAATGCGACTCTCCCTTTCTAGGAAATAGCGTTTGCAGATGTCTACGTATCGTACCAGTAGAGTTCGAATGCTTCTTAAAACGCGATATCGCATCTCATTCCTATGTTTCATGATAAGATATAATATTCATTGCGAAGTATC
The DNA here is from genome assembly GCF_050948175.1 of Xylocopa sonorina. Taxonomy (NCBI): domain Eukaryota; kingdom Metazoa; phylum Arthropoda; class Insecta; order Hymenoptera; family Apidae; genus Xylocopa; species Xylocopa sonorina. Next base: position 8,738 of record NW_027490199.1, read on the forward strand.
ATGATTACCTCGTACTCACTTCAAAAGAATGGAAACGCGACACTTCCTTGCTAGGAAATGGCGTTTCCAGATGTCTACGTGTCAAAACAACAGAGCCCCAATGCTTATTAAAACGAGAAATCGCATCTCATTTCAATGTTTCATGACAAGATATAACATTCATTGCGAAGTGACATGTATACCTCGTATTCACTTGAAATGAATGTAAATGCGACACTTCCTTTCTAGGAAATTACGTTTCCAGATGTCTGCGTATCGTAGCAATGGAATTCTATTGTTTCTTAAAACGCGATATCGCATCTCATTTCTATGTTTCATGATAAGGTATAATATTCATTGCGAAGTGTAATGTATTCCGCGTCTACACTTCCAATGGATGTAAATGCTACACTTCCTTGCTAGGAAATAGCGTTTGCAGATGTCTACGTATCGTAGCAATAGAGTTCTATTGTTTCGTAAAACGCGATATCGCATCTCATTTCTACGTTTCATGATAAGATATAATATTCATTGCGAAGTGTCATGTATTCCTCGTATTCACTACAAATGAATGTACATGCGACACTTCCTTGCTAGAAAATAGCGTTTGCAGATGTCTACGTATCGATGCAATAGAGTTCTATTGTTTCTTAAAACGCGATTTCGCATCTCATTTCTATGTTTCATGATAAGATATAATATTCATTGCGAAATATCTTGTATACCTCGCATATGCTTGAAATGAATGTAAATGCGATACCTTCTTTGCTGTTAAATAGAGTTTGCAGATGTCTTCGTATCGAAGCAATAGAGTTCTAATGCTTCTCAAAACGCGGTATCGCATCTCATTTCCATCTTTCATGATAAGATATAATAATCATTGCGAAGTGTCATGTATTCCTCGTCCACGCTTCAAATGAATGTAATTGCGACACTTCCTTTCTAGGAAATTACGTTTCCAGATGTCTACGTATCGAAGCAATAGGGTTCTAATGCTTCTCAAAACGCGATATCGCATCTCATTTCTATGTTTCATGATAAGATGTAATATTCATTGCGAAGTGTCATGTATACCTCGTATTCACTTCAAATGAATGTAAATGCGACACTACCTTTCTAGGAAATTACGTCTCCAGATGTCTACGTATCGAAGCAATAGAGTTCTAGTGTTTCTTAAAACACGATATCGCATCTCATTTCTATGTTTCATGATAAGATGTAATATTCATTGCGAAGTGACATGTATACCTCGTATTCACTTCAAAAGAATGTAAATGCGACACTTCCTTGCTAGGAAATAGCGTTTGCAGATGTCTACGTATCGATGCAGTAGAGTTCTATTGTTCCGTACAACGCGATATCGCATCTAATTCCTATGTTTCATGCTAAGATGTAATATTCAATGCGAAGTATCATGATTACCGCGTATTCACTTCCAATGAATGTAAATGCGACACTTCCTTGCCAGGTAATAGCATTTCCAGATGTCTGCGTATCGAAGCAATAGAGTTCTAATGCTTCTTAAACGCGATATCGCATTTCACTTCTATGTTTCATGATAAGATGTAATATTCATTGCGAAATATCTTGTATACCTCGCATATGCTTGAAATGAATGTAAATGCGATACCTTCTTTGCTGTTAAATAGAGTTTGCAGATGTCTTCGTATCGAGGCAATAGAGTTCTAATGCTTCTCAAAACGCGATATCGCATCTCATTTCCATCTTTCATGATAAGATATAATAATCAATGCGAAGTGTCATGTATACCTAGTATTCACTTCACAAGAATGTAAATACGACACTTCCTTGCTAGGAAATAACGTTTGCAGATGTCTACGTATTGATGCAATAGAGTTCCATTGTTTCTTAAAACGCGATATCGCATTTCACTTCTATGTTTCATGATAAGATATAATATTCATTGCGAAATATCTTGTATACCTCGCATATGCTTGAAATGAATGTAAATGCGATACCTTCTTTGCTGTTAAATAGAGTTTGCAGATGTCTTCGTATCGAAGCAATAGAGTTCTAATGCTACTCAAAACGCGGTATCGCATCTCATTTCCATCTTTCATGATAAGATATAATAATCATTGCGAAGTGTCATGTATACCTAGTATTCACTTCACAAGAATGTAAATGCGACACTTCCTTGCTAGGAAATAACGTTTGCAGATGTCTACGTATTGATGCAATAGAGTTCCATTGTTTCTTAAAACGCGATATCGCATTTCACTTCTATGTTTCATGATAAGATATAATATTCATTGTGAAATATCTTGTATACCTCGCATATGCTTGAAATGAATGTAAATGCGATACCTTCTTTGCTGTTAAATAGAGTTTGCAGATGTCTTCGTATCGAAGCAATAGAGTTCTAATGCTTCTCAAAACGCGGTATCGCATCTCATTTCCATCTTTCATAAGATATAATAATCATTGCGAAGTGTCATGTATTCCCCGTCCACGCTTCAAATGAATGTAATTGCGACACTTCCTTTCTAGGAAATTACGTTTCCAGATGTCTACGTATCGCAGCAATAGATTTCTAATGCCTCTTAAAACGCGATATCGCATCTCATTTCTATGTTTCATGATAAGATGTAATATTCATTGCGAAGTGTCATGTATACCTCGTATTCACTTCAAATGAATGTAAATGCGACATTACCTTTCTAGGAAATTACGTCTCCATATGTCTACGTATCGAAGCAATAGAGTTCTAATGCTTCTAAAACGCGATATCGTACCTCATTTCTATGTTTCATGATAAGATATAATATTCATTGCGAAGTGTCATGAGTACCTCGTATTCACTTCAAATGAATGTAAATGCGACACTACCTTTCTAGGAAATTACGTCTCCAGATGTCTACGTATTGAAGCAATAGAGTTCTAATGCTTCTCAAAACGCGATATCGCATCACATTTCTATGTTTCATGATAAGATGTAATATTCATTGCGAAGTGTCATGTATACCTCGTATTCACTTCAAATGAATGTAACTGCGACACTACCTTTCTAGGAAATTACGTCTCCAGATGTCTACGTATCGAAGCAATAGAGTTCTATTGTTTCGTAAAACGCGATATCGCATCTCATTCCTATGTTTCATGATAAGATGTAATATTCAATGCAAAGTATCATGATTACCGCGTATTCACTTCCAATGAATGTAAATGCGACACTTCCTTGCCAGGTAATAGCATTTCCAGATGTCTGCGTATCGAAGCAATAGAGTTCTAATGCTTCTTAAACGCGATATCGCATTTCACTTCTATGTTTCATGATAAGATGTAATATTCATTGCGAAATATCTTGTATACCTCGCATATGCTTGAAATGAATGTAAATGCGATACCTTCATTGCTGTTAAATAGAGTTTGCAGATGTCTTCGTATCGAAGCAATAGAGTTCTAATGCTTCTCAAAACGCGATATCGCATCTCATTTCCATCTTTCATGATAAGATATAATAATCATTGCGAAGTGTCATGTATACCTAGTATTCACTTCACAAGAATGTAAATGCGACACTTCCTTGCTAGGAAATAACGTTTGCAGATGTCTACGTATTGATGCAATAGAGTTCCATTGTTTCTTAAAACGCGATATCGCATTTCACTTCCATGTTTCATGATAAGATATAATATTCAATGCGAAGTGTCATGCATACCTCGTATTCACTTCAAAAGAATGTAAATGCGATACTTCCTTGCTAGGAAATAGCGTTTACAGATGTCTACGTATCGTTGCAATAGAGTTCGAATGCTTCATAAAACGCGATATCGTACCTCATTTCTATGTTTCATGATAAGATGTAATATTCATTGCGAAGTGTCATGTATACCTCGTATTCACTTCAAATGAATGTAAATGCGACACTTCCTTGCTAGGAAATAGCGTTTGCAGATGTCTTCGTATCGTAGCAGTAGAGTTCGAATGCTTCTTAAAACGCGATATCGCATCTCATTCCTATGTTTCATGACAAGATATAATATTCATTGCGAAGTGTCATGTATACCTCGTATTCACTTCAAGTGAATGTAAATGCGACACTTCCTTGCTAGGAAATAGCGCATGCAGATGTCTACGTATCGTAGCGATAGAGTTCGAATGCTTCTTAAAACGCGATATCGCATCTCATTCCTATGTTTCATGATAAGATATAATATTCATTGCGAAGTATCATGATTACCTCGTACTCACTTCAAAAGAATGGAAACGCGACACTTCCTTGCTAGGAAATGGCGTTTCCAGATGTCTACGTGTCAAAACAACAGAGCCCCAATGCTTATTAAAACGAGAAATCGCATCTCATTTCAATGTTTCATGACAAGATATAACATTCATTGCGAAGTGACATGTATACCTCGTATTCACTTGAAATGAATGTAAATGCGACACTTCCTTTCTAGGAAATTACGTTTCCAGATGTCTGCGTATCGTAGCAATGGAATTCTATTGTTTCTTGAAACGCGATATCGCATCTCATTTCTATGTTTCATGATAAGGTATAATATTCATTGCGAAGTGTAATGTATTCCGCGTCTACACTTCCAATGGATGTAAATGCTACACTTCCTTGCTAGGAAATAGCGTTTGCAGATGTCTACGTATCGTAGCAATAGAGTTCTATTGTTTCGTAAAACGCGATATCGCATCTCATTTCTACGTTTCATGATAAGATATAATATTCATTGCGAAGTGTCATGTATTCCTCGTATTCACTACAAATGAATGTACATGCGACACTTCCTTGCTAGAAAATAGCGTTTGCAGATGTCTACGTATCGATGCAATAGAGTTCTATTGTTTCTTAAAACGCGATTTCGCATCTCATTTCTATGTTACATGATAAGATATAATATTCATTGCGAAATATCTTGTATACCTCGCATATGCTTGAAATGAATGTAAATGCGATACCTTCTTTGCTGTTAAATAGAGTTTGCAGATGTCTTCGTATCGAAGCAATAGAGTTCTAATGCTTCTCAAAACGCGGTATCGCATCTCATTTCCATCTTTCATGATAAGATATAATAATCATTGCGAAGTGTCATGTATTCCTCGTCCACGCTTCAAATGAATGTAATTGCGACACTTCCTTTCTAGGAAATTACGTTTCCAGATGTCTACGTATCGAAGCAATAGGGTTCTAATGCTTCTCAAAACGCGATATCGCATCTCATTTCTATGTTTCATGATAAGATGTAATATTCATTGCGAAGTGTCATGTATACCTCGTATTCACTTCAAATGAATGTAAATGCGACACTACCTTTCAAGGAAATTACGTCTCCAGATGTCTACGTATCGAAGCAATAGAGTTCTAGTGTTTCTTAAAACACGATATCGCATCTCATTTCTATGTTTCATGATAAGATGTAATATTCATTGCGAAGTGACATGTATACCTCGTATTCACTTCAAAAGAATGTAAATGCGACACTTCCTTGCTAGGAAATAGCGTTTGCAGATGTCTACGTATCGATGCAGTAGAGTTCTATTGTTCCGTACAACGCGATATCGCATCTAATTCCTATGTTTCATGCTAAGATGTAATATTCAATGCGAAGTATCATGATTACCGCGTATTCACTTCCAATGAATGTAAATGCGACACTTCCTTGCCAGGTAATAGCATTTCCAGATGTTTGCATATCGAAGCAATAGAGTTCTAATGCTTCTTAAACGCGATATCGCATTTCATTTCTATGTTTCATGATAAGATGTAATATTCATTGCGAAATATCTTGTATACCTCGCATATGCTTGAAATGATTGTAAATGCGATACCTTCTTAGCTGTTAAATAGAGTTTGCAGATGTCTTCGTATCGAAGCAATAGAGTTCTAATGCTTCTCAAAACGCGATATCGCATCTCATTTACATCTTTCACGATAAGATATAATAATCATTGCGAAGTGTCATGTATACCTCGTATTCACTTCAAAAGAATGTAAATGCGATACTTCCTTGCTAGGAAATAGGGTTTGCAGATGACTACGTATCGTAGCAAGAGATTTCTAATGCTTCTTAAACGCGATATCGCATTTCACTTCTGTGTTTCATGATAAGATATAATATTCATTGCGAAGTGCCATGTATTCCTCGTATTCACTTCAAAAGAATGTAAATGCGATACTTCCTTGCTAGGAAATAGCGTTTGCAGATGTCTACGTATCGATGCAATAGAGTTCTATTGTTTCGTAAAACGCGATATCCCATCTCATTCCTATGTTTCATGATAAGATGTAATATTCAATGCAAAGTATCATGATTACCGCGTATTCACTTCCAATGAATGTAAATGCGACACTTCCTTGCCAGGTAATAGCATTTCCAGATGTCTGCGTATCGAAGCAATAGAGTTCTAATGCTTCTTAAACGCGATATCGCATTTCACTTCTATGTTTCATGATAAGATGTAATATTCATTGCGAAATATCTTGTATACCTCGCATATGCTTGAAATGAATGTAAATGCGATACCTTCTTTGCTGTTAAATAGAGTTTGCAGATGTCTTCGTATCGAGGCAATAGAGTTCTAATGCTTCTCAAAACGCGATATCGCATCTCATTTCCATCTTTCATGATAAGATATAATAATCAATGCGAAGTGTCATGTATACCTAGTATTCACTTCACAAGAATGTAAATACGACACTTCCTTGCTAGGAAATAACGTTTGCAGATGTCTACGTATTGATGCAATAGAGTTCCATTGTTTCTTAAAACGCGATATCGCATTTCACTTCTATGTTTCATGATAAGATATAATATTCATTGCGAAATATCTTGTATACCTCGCATATGCTTGAAATGAATGTAAATGCGATACCTTCTTTGCTGTTAAATAGAGTTTGCAGATGTCTTCGTATCGAAGCAATAGAGTTCTAATGCTACTCAAAACGCGGTATCGCATCTCATTTCCATCTTTCATGATAAGATATAATAATCATTGCGAAGTGTCATGTATACCTAGTATTCACTTCACAAGAATGTAAATGCGACACTTCCTTGCTAGGAAATAACGTTTGCAGATGTCTACGTATTGATGCAATAGAGTTCCATTGTTTCTTAAAACGCGATATCGCATTTCACTTCTATGTTTCATGATAAGATATAATATTCATTGTGAAATATCTTGTATACCTCGCATATGCTTGAAATGAATGTAAATGCGATACCTTCTTTGCTGTTAAATAGAGTTTGCAGATGTCTTCGTATCGAAGCAATAGAGTTCTAATGCTTCTCAAAACGCGGTATCGCATCTCATTTCCATCTTTCATAAGATATAATAATCATTGCGAAGTGTCATGTATTCCCCGTCCACGCTTCAAATGAATGTAATTGCGACACTTCCTTTCTAGGAAATTACGTTTCCAGATGTCTACGTATCGCAGCAATAGATTTCTAATGCCTCTTAAAACGCGATATCGCATCTCATTTCTATGTTTCATGATAAGATGTAATATTCATTGCGAAGTGTCATGTATACCTCGTATTCACTTCAAATGAATGTAAATGCGACATTACCTTTCTAGGAAATTACGTCTCCATATGTCTACGTATCGAAGCAATAGAGTTCTAATGCTTCTAAAACGCGATATCGTACCTCATTTCTATGTTTCATGATAAGATATAATATTCATTGCGAAGTGTCATGAGTACCTCGTATTCACTTCAAATGAATGTAAATGCGACACTACCTTTCTAGGAAATTACGTCTCCAGATGTCTACGTATTGAAGCAATAGAGTTCTAATGCTTCTCAAAGCGCGATATCGCATCACATTTCTATGTTTCATGATAAGATGTAATATTCATTGCGAAGTGTCATGTATACCTCGTATTCACTTCAAATGAATGTAACTGCGACACTACCTTTCTAGGAAATTACGTCTCCAGATGTCTACGTATCGAAGCAATAGAGTTCTATTGTTTCGTAAAACGCGATATCGCATCTCATTCCTATGTTTCATGATAAGATGTAATATTCAATGCAAAGTATCATGATTACCGCGTATTCACTTCCAATGAATGTAAATGCGACACTTCCTTGCCAGGTAATAGCATTTCCAGATGTCTGCGTATCGAAGCAATAGAGTTCTAATGCTTCTTAAACGCGATATCGCATTTCACTTCTATGTTTCATGATAAGATGTAATATTCATTGCGAAATATCTTGTATACCTCGCATATGCTTGAAATGAATGTAAATGCGATACCTTCATTGCTGTTAAATAGAGTTTGCAGATGTCTTCGTATCGAAGCAATAGAGTTCTAATGCTTCTCAAAACGCGATATCGCATCTCATTTCCATCTTTCATGATAAGATATAATAATCATTGCGAAGTGTCATGTATACCTAGTATTCACTTCACAAGAATGTAAATGCGACACTTCCTTGCTAGGAAATAACGTTTGCAGATGTCTACGTATTGATGCAATAGAGTTCCATTGTTTCTTAAAACGCGATATCGCATTTCACTTCCATGTTTCATGATAAGATATAATATTCAATGCGAAGTGTCATGCATACCTCGTATTCACTTCAAAAGAATGTAAATGCGATACTTCCTTGCTAGGAAATAGCGTTTACAGATGTCTACGTATCGTTGCAATAGAGTTCGAATGCTTCATAAAACGCGATATCGTACCTCATTTCTATGTTTCATGATAAGATGTAATATTCATTGCGAAGTGTCATGTATACCTCGTATTCACTTCAAAAGAATGTAAATGCGGCACTTCCTTGCTAGGTAATAGCGTTTGCAGATGTCTACGTATCGTTGCAATAGAGTTCCAATGCTTCTTAAAACGCGATATCGCATCTCATTTCTGTGTTTCAGGATAAGATATAATATTCATTGCGAAAGGTTATGTATTCCTCGTCCACGCTTCAAATGAATGTAAATGCGACACTTCCTTGCTAGGAAATAGCGTTTGCAGATGACTACGTATCGTAGCAATAGAGTTCGAATGCTTCATAAAACGCAATATCGTACCTCATTTCTATGTTTCATGATAAGATATAATATTCATTGCGAAGTGTCATGTATACCTCGTATTCACTTCAAATGAATGCAAATTCGACACTTCCTTGCTAGGAAATAGCGTTTGCAGATGTCTGCGTATCGAAGCATTAGAGTTCTAATGCTTCTTAAACGCGATATGACATTTCACTTCTATGTTTCATGATAAGATGTAATATTCATTGCGAAATATCTTGTATACCTCGCATATGCTTGAGGTGAATGTAAATGCGATACCTTCTTTGCTGTTAAATAGAGTTTGCATATGTCTTCGTATCGAAGCAATAGAGTTCTAATGCTTCTCAAAACGCGATATCGCATCTCATTTCCATCTTCCATGATAAGATATAATAATCATTGCGAAGTGTCATGTATACCTCGTATTCACTTCACAAGATTGTAAATGCGACACTTCCTTGCTAGGAAATAACGTTTGCAGATGTCTACGTATTGATGCAATAGAGTTCCATTGTTTCTTAAAACGCGATATCGCATTTCACTTCTATGTTTCATGATAAGATATAATATTCATTGCGAAGTGTAATGTATTCCGCGTTTACACTTCCAATGGATGTAAATGCGACACTTCCTTGCTAGGAAATAGCGTTTGCAGATGTCTACGTATCGTAGCAATAGAGTTCGAATGCTTCATAAAACGCGATATCGTACCTCATTTCTATGTTTCATGATAAGATGTAATATTCATTGCGAAGTGTCATGTATACCTCGTATTCACTTCAAAAGACTGTAAATGCGGCACTTCCTTGCTAGGTAATAGCGTTTGCAGATGTCTACGTATCGTTGCAATAGAGTTCCAATGCTTCTTAAAACGCGATATCGCATCTCATTTCTGTGTTTCAGGATAAGATATAATATTCATTGCGAAAGGTTATGTATTCCTCGTCCACGCTTCAAATGAATGTAAATGCGACACTTCCTTTCTAGGAAATAGCGTTTGCAGTTGTCTACGTATCGTAGCAATAGAGTTCGAATGCTTCTTAAACGCGATATCGCATCACATTTCTATGTTTCATGATAAGATACAATATTCAATGCGAAGTGTCATGTATACCTCGTATTCACTTCAAATGAATGTAAATGCGACACTTGCTTTCTAGGAAATTACGTTTCCAGATGTCTACGTATCGAAGCAATAGAGTTCTAATGCTTCTTAAAACGCGATATCGCATCACATTTTATGTTTCATGATAAGATGTAATATTCATTGCGAAGTGTCATGTATACCTCGTATTCACTACAAATGAATGTACATGCGACACATCCTTGCTAGGAAATAGCGTTTGCAGATGTCTACGTATCGAAGCAATAGAGTTCTAATGCTTCTTAAGACGCGATATCGCATCTCATTTCTATGTTTCATGATAAGATATAATATTCATTGCGAAGTGTCATGTATACCTCGTATTCACTTCAAAAGAATGTAAATGCGATACTTCCTTGCTAGGAAATAGGGTTTGAAGATGACTACGTATCGTAGCAAGGGATTTCTAATGCTTCTAAACGCGATATCGCATTTCACTTCCATGTTTCATGATAGGATATAATATTCAATGCGAAAGTGTCATGCATACCTCGTATTCACTTCAAAAGAATGTAAATGCGATACTTCCTTGCTAGGAAATAGCGTTTACAGATGTCTACGTATCGTTGCAATAGAGTTCGAATGCTTCATAAAACGCGATATCGTACCTCATTTCTATGTTTCATGATAAGATGTAATATCATTGCGAAGTGTCATGTACACCTCGTATTCACTTCAAAGAATGTAAATGCGGCACTTCCTTGCTAGGTAATAGCGTTTGCAGATGTCTGCGTATCGTTGCAATAGAGTTCCAATGCTTCTTAAAACGCGATATCGCATCTCATTTCTGTGTTCAGGATAAGGTATAATATTCATTGCGAAAGGTTATGTATTCCTCGTCCACGCTTCAAATGAATGTAAATGCGACACTTCCTTGCTAGGAAATAGCGTTTGCAGATGACTACGTATCGTAGCAATAGAGTTCGAATGCTTCATAAAACGCAATATCGTACCTCATTTCTATGTTTCATGATAAGATATAATATTCATTGCGAAGTGTCATGTATACCTCGTATTCACTTCAAATGAATGTAAATGCGACACTTCCTGTCTAGGAATAGCGATTGCAGTTGTCTACGTATCGTAGCAATAGAGTTCGAATGCTTCTTAAAACGCGATATCGCATCTCATTCCTATGTTTCATGATAAGATGTAATATTCATTGCGAAGTATCTTGATTACCTCGTATACACTTCAAAAGAATGTAAATGCGATCTTTCCTTCCTAGGAAATAGCGTTTGCAGATGACTACGTATCGTAGCAAGAGAGTTCTAATGCTTCTGAAAACAAGATATCGCATCTCAATTTCTATGTTTCATGATAAGATATAATATTCATTGCGAAGTGTCCATGTATACCGCGTATTCACTTCAAATGAATGTAAATGCGACACTTCCTTTCTAGGAAATTACGTTTCCAGATGTCTACGTATCGAAGCAATAGAGTTCTAATGCTTCTTAAAACGCGATATCGCATCTCATTTCTGTGTATCGTGATAAGGTATAATATTCATTGCGAAGTGTCATGTGTACCTCGCATTCACTTCAAATGAATGTAAATGCGACACTTCCTTTCTAGGAAGTAGCGTTCGCAGTTGCCTACGTATCGTAGCAATAGAGTTCGAATGCTACTTAAAACGCGATATCGCATCTCATTCCTATGTTTCATGATAAGATGTAATATTCATTGCGAAGTATCTTGATTACCTCGTATACACTTCAAATGAATGTAAATGCGATTCTTCCTTCCTAGGAAATAGCGTTTGCAGATGACTACGTATAGTAGCAAGAGAGATTTAATGCTTCTGAAAACAAGATATCGCATCCCATTTCTATGTTTCATGATAAGATATAATATTCATTGCGAAGTGTCAAGTATTCCTCGTATTCACATCAAATGAATGTAAATGCGACACATCCTTTCTAGGAAATTACGCTTCCAGATGTCTACGTATCGAAGCAATAGAGTTCCAATGCTTCATAAAACGCGATATCGCATCTCATTTCGATGTTTCTTGATAAGATACAATATTCATTGCGAAGTGTCATGTATACCTCGTATTCACTTCAGTTGAATGTAAATGCGACACTTCCTTTCTAGGAAGTACCGTTTGCAGATATCTGCGTATCGTAGCAGTAGAGTTCAAGTGCTTCTTAAAACGCGATATCGCATCTCATTTCTATGTTTCATGATAAGATGTAATATTCAATGCGAAGTATCATGATGACCTCGTATTCACTTCCAATGAATGTAAATGCTATACTTCCTTGCTAGGAAATAGCGTTTGCAGATGTCTACGTTTCGTTGCAATAGAGTTCCAATGCTTCTTAAACCGCGACATCGCATCTCGTTTCTATGTTTCATGATAAGATATAATATTCATTGCGAAGTGTCATGTATACCTCGTATTCACTTCAAATGAATGTAAATGTGACACTTCCTTTCTAGGAAATTACGTTTGCAGATGTCTTCGTATCGAAGCAATAGAGTTCTAATGCTACTCAAAACGCGGTATCGCATCTCATTTCCATCTTTCATGATAAGATATAATAATCATTGCGAAGTGTCATGTATACCTAGTATTCACTTCACAAGAATGTAAATGCGACACTTCCTTGCTAGGAAATAACGTTTGCAGATGTCTACGTATTGATGCAATAGAGTTCCATTGTTTCTTAAAACGCGATATCGCATTTCACTTCTATGTTTCATGATAAGATATAATATTCATTGTGAAATATCTTGTATACCTCGCATATGCTTGAAATGAATGTAAATGCGATACCTTCTTTGCTGTTAAATAGAGTTTGCAGATGTCTTCGTATCGAAGCAATAGAGTTCTAATGCTTCTCAAAACGCGGTATCGCATCTCATTTCCATCTTTCATGATAAGATATAATAATCATTGCGAAGTGTCATGTATTCCCCGTCCACGCTTCAAATGAATGTAATTGCGACACTTCCTTTCTAGGAAATTACGTTTCCAGATGTCTACGTATCGCAGCAATAGATTTCTAATGCTTCTTAAAACGCGATATCGCATCTCATTTCTATGTTTCATGATAAGATGTAATATTCATTGCGAAGTGTCATGTATACCTCGTATTCACTTCAAATGAATGTAAATGCGACATTACCTTTCTAGGAAATTACGTCTCCATATGTCTACGTATCGAAGCAATAGAGTTCTAATGCTTCTAAAACGCGATATCGTACCTCATTTCTATGTTTCATGATAAGATATAATATTCATTGCGAAGTGTCATGAGTACCTCGTATTCACTTCAAATGAATGTAAATGCGACACTACCTTTCTAGGAAATTACGTCTCCAGATGTCTACGTATTGAAGCAATAGAGTTCTAATGCTTCTCAAAACGCGATATCGCATCACATTTCTATGTTTCATGATAAGATGTAATATTCATTGCGAAGTGTCATGTATACCTCGTATTCACTTCAAATGAATGTAACTGCGACACTACCTTTCTAGGAAATTACGTCTCCAGATGTCTACGTATCGAAGCAATAGAGTTCTATTGTTTCGTAAAACGCGATATCGCATCTCATTCCTATGTTTCATGATAAGATGTAATATTCAATGCAAAGTATCATGATTACCGCGTATTCACTTCCAATGAATGTAAATGCGACACTTCCTTGCCAGGTAATAGCATTTCCAGATGTCTGCGTACCGAAGCAATAGAGTTCTAATGCTTCTTAAACGCGATATCGCATTTCACTTCTATGTTTCATGATAAGATGTAATATTCATTGCGAAATATCTTGTATACCTCGCATATGCTTGAAATGAATGTAAATGCGATACCTTCATTGCTGTTAAATAGAGTTTGCAGATGTCTTCGTATCGAAGCAATAGAGTTCTAATGCTTCTCAAAACGCGATATCGCATCTCATTTCCATCTTTCATGATAAGATATAATAATCATTGCGAAGTGTCATGTATACCTAGTATTCACTTCACAAGAATGTAAATGCGACACTTCCTTGCTAGGAAATAACGTTTGCAGATGTCTACGTATTGATGCAATAGAGTTCCATTGTTTCTTAAAACGCGATATCGCATTTCACTTCCATGTTTCATGATAAGATATAATATTCAATGCGAAGTGTCATGCATACCTCGTATTCACTTCAGAAGAATGTAAATGCGATACTTCCTTGCTAGGAAATAGCGTTTACAGATGTCTACGTATCGTTGCAATAGAGTTCGAATGCTTCATAAAACGCGATATCGTACCTCATTTCTATGTTTCATGATAAGATGTAATATTCATTGCGAAGTGTCATGTATACCTCGTATTCACTTCAAAAGAATGTAAATGCGGCACTTCCTTGCTAGGTAATAGCGTTTGCAGATGTCTACGTATCGTTGCAATAGAGTTCCAATGCTTCTTAAAACGCGATATCGCATCTCATTTCTGTGTTTCAGGATAAGATATAATATTCATTGCGAAAGGTTATGTATTCCTCGTCCACGCTTCAAATGAATGTAAATGCGACACTTCCTTGCTAGGAAATAGCGTTTGCAGATGACTACGTATCGTAGCAATAGAGTTCGAATGCTTCATAAAACGCAATATCGTACCTCATTTCTATGTTTCATGATAAGATATAATATTCATTGCGAAGTGTCATGTATACCTCGTATTCACTTCAAATGAATGCAAATTCGACACTTCCTTGCTAGGAAATAGCGTTTGCAGATGTCTGCGTATCGAAGCATTAGAGTTCTAATGCTTCTTAAACGCGATATGACATTTCACTTCTATGTTTCATGATAAGATGTAATATTCATTGCGAAATATCTTGTATACCTCGCATATGCTTGAGATGAATGTAAATGCGATACCTTCTTTGCTGTTAAATAGAGTTTGCATATGTCTTCGTATCGAAGCAATAGAGTTCTAATGCTTCTCAAAACGCGATATCGCATCTCATTTCCATCTTCCATGATAAGATATAATAATCATTGCGAAGTGTCATGTATACCTCGTATTCACTTCACAAGATTGTAAATGCGACACTTCCTTGCTAGGAAATAACGTTTGCAGATGTCTACGTATTGATGCAATAGAGATCCATTGTTTCTTAAAACGCGATATCGCATTTCACTTCTATGTTTCATGATAAGATACAATATTCATTGCGAAGTGTAATGTATTCCGCGTTTACACTTCCAATGGATGTAAATGCGACACTTCCTTGCTAGGAAATAGCGTTTGCAGATGTCTACGTATCGTAGCAATAGAGTTCGAATGCTTCATAAAACGCGATATCGTACCTCATTTCTATGTTTCATGATAAGATGTAATATTCATTGCGAAGTGTCATGTATACCTCGTATTCACTTCAAAAGACTGTAAATGCGGCACTTCCTTGCTAGGTAATAGCGTTTGCAGATGTCTACGTATCGTTGCAATAGAGTTCCAATGCTTCTTAAAACGCGATATCGCATCTCATTTCTGTGTTTCAGGATAAGATATAATATTCATTGCGAAAGGTTATGTATTCCTCGTCCACGCTTCAAATGAATGTAAATGCGACACTTCCTTTCTAGGAAATAGCGTTTGCAGTTGTCTACGTATCGTAGCAATAGAGTTCGAATGCTTCTTAAAACGCGATATCGCATCACATTTCTATGTTTCATGATAAGATACAATATTCAATGCGAAGTGTCATGTATACCTCGTATTCACTTCAAATGAATGTAAATGCGACACTTGCTTTCTAGGAAATTACGTTTCCAGATGTCTACGTATCGAAGCAATAGAGTTCTAATGCTTCTTAAAACGCGATATCGCATCACATTTTTATGTTTCATGATAAGATGTAATATTCATTGCGAAGTGTCATGTATACCTCGTATTCACTACAAATGAATGTACATGCGACACATCCTTGCTAGGAAATAGCGTTTGCAGATGTCTACGTATCGAAGCAATAGAGTTCTAATGCTTCTTAAGACGCGATATCGCATCTCATTTCTATGTTTCATGATAAGATATAATATTCATTGCGAAGTGTCATGTATACCTCGTATTCACTTCAAAAGAATGTAAATGCGATACTTCCTTGCTAGGAAATAGGGTTTGAAGATGACTACGTATCGTAGCAAGGGATTTCTAATGCTTCTTAAACGCGATATCGCATTTCACTTCCATGTTTCATGATAGGATATAATATTCAATGCGAAGTGTCATGCATACCTCGTATTCACTTCAAAAGAATGTAAATGCGATACTTCCTTGCTAGGAAATAGCGTTTACAGATGTCTACGTATCGTTGCAATAGAGTTCGAATGCTTCATAAAACGCGATATCGTACCTCATTTCTATGTTTCATGATAAGATGTAATATTCATTGCGAAGTGTCATGTATACCTCGTATTCACTTCAAAAGAATGTAAATGCGGCACTTCCTTGCTAGGTAATAGCGTTTGCAGATGTCTGCGTATCGTTGCAATAGAGTTCCAATGCTTCTTAAAACGCGATATCGCATCTCATTTCTGTGTTTCAGGATAAGGTATAATATTCATTGCGAAAGGTTATGTATTCCTCGTCCACGCTTCAAATGAATGTAAATGCGACACTTCCTTGCTAGGAAATAGCGTTTGCAGATGACTACGTATCGTAGCAATAGAGTTCGAATGCTTCATAAAACGCAATATCGTACCTCATTTCTATGTTTCATGATAAGATATAATATTCATTGCGAAGTGTCATGTATACCTCGTATTCACTTCAAATGAATGTAAATGCGACACTTCCTGTCTAGGAGATAGCGATTGCAGTTGTCTACGTATCGTAGCAATAGAGTTCGAATGCTTCTTAAAACGCGATATCGCATCTCATTCCTATGTTTCATGATAAGATGTAATATTCATTGCGAAGTATCTTGATTACCTCGTATACACTTCAAAAGAATGTAAATGCGATCTTTCCTTCCTAGGAAATAGCGTTTGCAGATGACTACGTATCGTAGCAAGAGAGTTCTAATGCTTCTGAAAACAAGATATCGCATCTCATTTCTATGTTTCATGATAAGATATAATATTCATTGCGAAGTGTCATGTATACCGCGTACTCACTTCAAATGAATGTAAATGCGACACTTCCTTTCTAGGAAATTACGTTTCCAGATGTCTACGTATCGAAGCAATAGAGTTCTAATGCTTCTTAAAACGCGATATCGCATCTCATTTCTGTGTATCGTGATAAGGTATAATATTCATTGCGAAGTGTCATGTGTACCTCGCATTCACTTCAAATGAATGTAAATGCGACACTTCCTTTCTAGGAAGTAGCGTTCGCAGTTGCCTACGTATCGTAGCAATAGAGTTCGAATGCTACTTAAAACGCGATATCGCATCTCATTCCTATGTTTCATGATAAGATGTAATATTCATTGCGAAGTATCTTGATTACCTCGTATACACTTCAAATGAATGTAAATGCGATTCTTCCTTCCTAGGAAATAGCGTTTGCAGATGACTACGTATAGTAGCAAGAGAGATTTAATGCTTCTGAAAACAAGATATCGCATCCCATTTCTATGTTTCATGATAAGATATAATATTCATTGCGAAGTGTCAAGTATTCCTCGTATTCACATCAAATGAATGTAAATGCGACACATCCTTTCTAGGAAATTACGCTTCCAGATGTCTACGTATCGAAGCAATAGAGTTCCAATGCTTCATAAAACGCGATATCGCATCTCATTTCGATGTTTCTTGATAAGATACAATATTCATTGCGAAGTGTCATGTATACCTCGTATTCACTTCAGTTGAATGTAAATGCGACACTTCCTTTCTAGGAAGTACCGTTTGCAGATATCTGCGTATCGTAGCAGTAGAGTTCAAGTGCTTCTTAAAACGCGATATCGCATCTCATTTCTATGTTTCATGATAAGATGTAATATTCAATGCGAAGTATCATGATTACCTCGTATTCACTTCCAATGAATGTAAATGCTATACTTCCTTGCTAGGAAATAGCGTTTGCAGATGTCTACGTTTCGTTGCAATAGAGTTCCAATGCTTCTTAAACCGCGACATCGCATCTCGTTTCTATGTTTCATGATAAGATATAGTATTCATTGCGAAGTGACATGTATACCTCGCATTCACTTCAAATGAATGTAAGTACGACACTTCCTTTCTACGAAATTACGTTTCCAGATGTCTCGCTATCGAAGCAGTAGATTTCTAATGCTTCTTGAAACGCGATATCGCATCTCATTTCTGTGTTTCATGATAAGATATAGCATTCATTGCGAAGGGTTATGTCTTCCTCGTCCACGCTTCAAATGAATGTAAATGCGACACTTCCGTTCTAGGAAATTACGTATCCAGATGTCTACGTATCGTAGCAAGAGAGTTCTAATGCTTCTGAAAACAAGATATCGCATCTCATTTCTATGTTTCATGATAAGATATAATATTCATTGCGAAGTGTCATGTATACCTCGTATTCACTTCAAATGAATGTAAATGTCACACTTCCTTTCTAGGAAATTACGTTTCCAGATGTCTACGTATCGAAGCAATAGAGTTCTAATGCTTCTTAAAACGTGATATCGCATCTCATTTCTGTGTATCGTGATAAGATACAATATTCATTGCGAAGTGTCATGTATACCTCGTATTCACTTCAGTTGAATGTAAATGCGACACTTCCTTTCTAGGAAGTAGCGTTCGCAGTTGCCTACGTATCGTAGCAATAGAGTTCGAATGCTTCTTAAAACGCGATATCGCATCTTATTCCTATGTTTCATGATAAGATGTAATATTCATTGCGAAGTATCTTGATTACCTCGTATTCACTTCAAAAGACTGTAAATGCGGCACTTCCTTGCTAGGTAATAGCGTTTGCAGATGTCTACGTATCGTTGCAATAGAGTTCCAATGCTTCTTAAAACGCGATATCGCATCTCATTTCTGTGTTTCAGGATAAGATATAATATTCATTGCGAAAGGTTATGTATTCCTCGTCCACGCTTCAAATGAATGTAAATGCGACACTTCCTTTCTAGGAAATAGCGTTTGCAGTTGTCTACGTATCGTAGCAATAGAGTTCGAATGCTTCTTAAAACGCGATATCGCATCACATTTCTATGTTTCATGATAAGATACAATATTCAATGCGAAGTGTCATGTATACCTCGTATTCACTTCAAATGAATGTAAATGCGACACTTGCTTTCTAGGAAATTACGTTTCCAGATGTCTACGTATCGAAGCAATAGAGTTCTAATGCTTCTTAAAACGCGATATCGCATCACATTTCTATGTTTCATGATAAGATGTAATATTCATTGCGAAGTGTCATGTATACCTCGTATTCACTACAAATGAATGTACATGCGACACATCCTTGCTAGGAAATAGCGTTTGCAGATGTCTACGTATCGAAGCAATAGAGTTCTAATGCTTCTTAAAACGCGATATCGCATCTCATTTCTATGTTTCATGATAAGATATAATATTCATTGCGAAGTGTCATGTATACCTCGTATTCACTTCAAAAGAATGTAAATGCGATACTTCCTTGCTAGGAAATAGGGTTTGAAGATGACTACGTATCGTAGCAAGAGATTTCTAATGCTTCTTAAACGCGATATCGCATTTCACTTCCATGTTTCATGATAAGATATAATATTCAATGCGAAGTGTCATGCATACCTCGTATTCACTTCAAAAGAATGTAAATGCGATACTTCCTTGCTAGGAAATAGCGTTTACAGATGTCTACGTATCGTTGCAATAGAGTTCGAATGCTTCATAAAACGCGATATCGTACCTCATTTCTATGTTTCATGATAAGATGTAATATTCATTGCGAAGTGTCATGTATACCTCGTATTCACTTCAAAAGAATGTAAATGCGGCACTTCCTTGCTAGGTAATAGCGTTTGCAGATGTCTACGTATCGTTGCAATAGAGTTCCAATGCTTCTTAAAACGCGATATCGCATCTCATTTCTGTGTTTCAGGACAAGATATAATATTCATTGCGAAGTGTCATGTATACCTCGTATTCACTTCAAATGAATGTAAATGTCACACTTCCTTTCTAGGAAATTACGTTTCCAGATGTCTACGTATCGAAGCAATAGAGTTCTAATGCTTCTTAAAACGTGATATCGCATCTCATTTCTGTGTATCGTGATAAGATACAATATTCATTGCGAAGTGTCATGTATACCTCGTATTCACTTCAGTTGAATGTAAATGCGACACTTCCTTTCTAGGAAGTAGCGTTCGCAGTTGCCTACGTATCGTAGCAATAGAGTTCGAATGCTTCTTAAAACGCGATATCGCATCTTATTCCTATGTTTCATGATAAGATGTAATATTCATTGCGAAGTATCTTGATTACCTCGTATTCACTTCAAAAGACTGTAAATGCGGCACTTCCTTGCTAGGTAATAGCGTTTGCAGATGTCTACGTATCGTTGCAATAGAGTTCCAATGCTTCTTAAAACGCGATATCGCATCTCATTTCTGTGTTTCAGGATAAGATATAATATTCATTGCGAAAGGTTATGTATTCCTCGTCCACGCTTCAAATGAATGTAAATGCGACACTTCCTTTCTAGGAAATAGCGTTTGCAGTTGTCTACGTATCGTAGCAATAGAGTTCGAATGCTTCTTAAAACGCGATATCGCATCACATTTCTATGTTTCATGATAAGATACAATATTCAATGCGAAGTGTCATGTATACCTCGTATTCACTTCAAATGAATGTAAATGCGACACTTGCTTTCTAGGAAATTACGTTTCCAGATGTCTACGTATCGAAGCAATAGAGTTCTAATGCTTCTTAAAACGCGATATCGCATCACATTTCTATGTTTCATGATAAGATGTAATATTCATTGCGAAGTGTCATGTATACCTCGTATTCACTACAAATGAATGTACATGCGACACATCCTTGCTAGGAAATAGCGTTTGCAGATGTCTACGTATCGAAGCAATAGAGTTCTAATGCTTCTTAAAACGCGATATCGCATCTCATTTCTATGTTTCATGATAAGATATAATATTCATTGCGAAGTGTCATGTATACCTCGTATTCACTTCAAAAGAATGTAAATGCGATACTTCCTTGCTAGGAAATAGGGTTTGAAGATGACTACGTATCGTAGCAAGAGATTTCTAATGCTTCTTAAACGCGATATCGCATTTCACTTCCATGTTTCATGATAAGATATAATATTCAATGCGAAGTGTCATGCATACCTCGTATTCACTTCAAAAGAATGTAAATGCGATACTTCCTTGCTAGGAAATAGCGTTTACAGATGTCTACGTATCGTTGCAATAGAGTTCGAATGCTTCATAAAACGCGATATCGTACCTCATTTCTATGTTTCATGATAAGATGTAATATTCATTGCGAAGTGTCATGTATACCTCGTATTCACTTCAAAAGAATGTAAATGCGGCACTTCCTTGCTAGGTAATAGCGTTTGCAGATGTCTACGTATCGTTGCAATAGAGTTCCAATGCTTCTTAAAACGCGATATCGCATCTCATTTCTGTGTTTCAGGACAAGATATAATATTCATTGCGAAAGGTTATGTATTCCTCGTCCACGCTTCAAATGAATGTAATTGCGACACTTCCTTGCTAGGAAATAGCGTTTGCAGATGACTACGTATCGTAGCAATAGAGTTCGAATGCTTCATAAAACGCAATATCGTACCTCATTTCTATGTTTCATGATAAGATATAATATTCATTGCGAAGTGTCATGTATACCTCGTATTCACTTCAAATGAATGTAAATTCGACACTTCCTTGCTAGGAAATAGCGTTTGCAGATGTCTGCGTATCGAAGCATTAGAGTTCTAATGCTTCTTAAAAGCGATCTGACATTTCACTTCTATGTTTCATGATAAGATGTAATATTCATTGCGAAATATCTTGTATACCTCGCATATGCTTGAAATGAATGTAAATGCGATACCTTCTTTGCTGTTAAATAGAGTTTGCATATGTCTTCGTATCGAAGCAATAGAGTTCTAATGCTTCTCAAAACGCGATATCGCATCTCATTTCCATCTTCCATGATAAGATATAATAATCATTGCGAAGTGTCATGTATACCTCGTATTCACTTCAAATGAATGTAAATGCGACACTTCCTTTCTAGGAAATTGCGTTTGCAGATGTCTACGTATCGATGCAATAGAGTTCTATTGTTTCTTAAAACGCGATATCGCATCTCATTTCTATGTTTCATGATAAGATATAATATTCATTGCGAAGTGTCATGTGTACCTCGTATTCACTTCAAATGAGTGTAAATGCGACACTTCCTTTCTAGGAAATAGCGTTTGCAGTTGTCTACGTATCGTAACAATAGAGTTCGAATGCTCCTTAAAACGCGATATCGCATCTCATTCATACGTTTCATGATAAGATGTAATATTTATTGCAAGTATCACGATTACCTCGTATTCACTTCAATAGAGTGTAAATGCGATTCTTCCTTCCTAGGATATAGCGTTTGCAGATGACTACGTATCTCGTAGCAAGAGAGTTCTATTGTTTCGTAAAACGCGATATCGCATCTCATTCCTATGTTTCATGATAAGATATAATATTCATTGCGATGTATCATGTATACCTCGTATTCACATCACCAGAATGGAAATGCGACACTTCCTTGCTAGGAAATGGCGTTTCCAGATGTCTACATATCATAACAATAGAGTTCCAATGCTTCTTAAAACGAGATATCGCATCTTATTTCTATGTCTCATGATAAGATATAATATTCATTGCGAAGTGTTATGTATACCTCGTATTCACTTCAAATGAATGTAAATGCGACACTTCATTTCTAGGAAATAGCGTTTGCAATTGTCTACGTATCGTAGCAAGAGTGTTCTAATGCTTCTTAAAACGCGATATCGCATCTCATTTCTATGTTTCATGATAAGATATAATATTCATTGCGAAATGTCATGTATTCCTCGCATTCACTTCAAATGAATGTAATTGCGACACTTCCCTGCTAGGAAACAGCGTTCGCAGATGTCTACGTATCGTAGCAATAGGGTTCTAATGCTTCTTAGAACGTGGTATCGCATCTTATTCCTGTGTTTCATGATAAGATATAATATTCATTGCGAAGTGTCATGTATTCCTCGCATTAACTTCAAATGAATGTAAATGCGACACTTCCCTGCTAGGAAATAGCGTTTGCAGATGTCTACGTATCGTAGCAATAGAGTTCTAGTGCTTCTTAAAACGCGATATCGCATCTCATTTCTATGTTTCAAGATAAGATATAATATTCATTGCGAAATGTCATGTATACCCCGTATTCACTTCACAAGAATGTAAGTGCGACACTTACTTGCCAGGAAATAGCGTTTGCAGATGTCTACGTATCGTTGCTATAGTGTTTCAATGCTTCTTAATACGCGATATCGCATCTCATTTCTATGTTTCATGATAAGATATAATATTCATTGCGAAGTGTCATGTGTACCTCGCATTCACTTCAAATGAATGTAAATGCGACACTTCCTTTCTAGGAAGTAGCGTTCGCAGTTGCCTACGTATCGTAGCAATAGAGTTCGAATGCTACTTAAAACGCGATATCGCATGTCATTCCTATGCTTCATGATAAGATGTAATATTCAATGCGAAGTATCATGATTACCTCGTATTCACTTCCAATGAATGAAAATGCTATACTTCCTTGCTAGGAAATAGCGTTTGCAGATGTCTACGTTTCGTTGCAATAGAGTTCCAATGCTTCTTAAACCGCGACATCGCATCTCGTTTCTATGTTTCATGATAAGATATAATATTCACTGCGAAGTGTCATGTATACCTCGTATTCACTTCAAATGAATGTAAATACGACACTTCCTTTCTACGAAATTACGTTTCCAGATGTCTCGCTATCGAAGCAGTAGATTTCTAATGCTTCTTAAAACGCGATATCGCATCTCATTTCTGTGTTTCATGATAAGATATAGTATTCATTGCGAAGGGTTATGTCTTCCTCGTCCACGCTTGAAATGAATGTAAATGCGACACTTCCATTCTAGGAACTAGCGTTTGCAGATATCTGCGTATCGTAGCAGTAGAGTTCTAGTGCTTCTTAAAACGCGATATCGCATCTCATTTCTATGTTTCATGATACAAATTCAATATTCATTGCGAAGTGTCATGTATACCTCGTATTCACATCGCAAGAAAGTAAATGCGACACTTCCTTGCTAGGAAATAGCGTTTGCAGATGTCTACGTATCGATGCAATACAGTTCGAATGCTTCTTAAGACTCAATATCGCATCTCATTTCTATGTTTCATGGTAAGATATAATATTCATTGTGAAGTGTCATGTATACCTTGCATACGCTTGAAATGAATGTAAATGCGACTCTCCCTTGCTAGGAAATAGCGTTTGCAGTTGTCTACGTATCGTAGCAATAGAGTTCGAATGCTTCTTAAGACGCGATATCGCAACTTATTTCTATGTTTCATGATAAGATATAATATTCATTGCGAAGTGTCAAGTATACCTCGTATTCACATCAAATGAATGTAAATGCGACACATCCTTTCTAGGAAATTACGTTTCCAGATGACTTCGTATCGAAGCAATAGATTTCCAATGCTTCTTAAAACGCGATATCGCATCTCATCCCTATGTTTCATGATAAGATGTAGTATTCATTGCGAAGTATCTTGATTACCTCGTATACACTTCCAATGAATGTAAATGCGACACTTCCTTTCTAGGAAATTACGTTTCCAGATGTCTACGTATTGAAGCAGTAGAGTTCTAATGCTTCTTAGAACGCGATATCGCATCTCATTTCTATGTTTCATGATAAGATATAATATTCATTGCGAAGTGTCATGTATACCTCGTATTCACTTCAAATAAATGTAAATGCGACACTTCCTGTCTAGGAGATAGCGATTGCAGTTGTCTACGTATCGTAGCAATAGAGTTCGAATGCTTCTTAAAACGCGATATCGCATCTCATTCCTATGTTTCATGATAAGATGTAATATTCATTGCGAAGTATCTTGATTCCCTCGTATACACTTCAAAAGAATGTAAATGCGATTCTTCCTTCCTAGGAAATAGCGTTTGCAGATGACTACGTATCGTAGCAAGAGAGTTCTAATGCTTCTGAAAACAAGATATCGCATCTCATTTCTATGTTTCATGATAAGATATAATATTCATTGCGAAGTGTCATGTATACCGCGTATTCACTTCAAATGAATGTAAATGCGACACTTCCTTTCTAGGAAATTACGTTTCCAGATGTCTACGTATCGAAGCAATAGAGTTCTAATGCTTCTTAAAACGCAATATCGCATCTCATTTCTGTGTATCGTGATAAGGTATAATATTCATTGCGAAGTGTCATGTGTACCTCGCATTCACTTCAAATGAATGTAAATGCGACACTTCCTTTCTAGGAAGTAGCGTTCGCAGTTGCCTACGTATCGTAGCAATAGAGTTCGAATGCTACTTAAAACGCGATATCGCATCTCATTCCTATGTTTCATGATAAGATGTAATATTCATTGCGAAGTATCTTGATTACCTCGTATACACTTCAAATGAATGTAAATGCGATTCTTCCTTCCTAGGAAATAGCGTTTGCAGATGACTACGTATAGTAGCAAGAGAGATTTAATGCTTCTGAAAACAAGATATCGCATCCCATTTCTATGTTTCATGATAAGATATAATATTCATTGCGAAGTGTCAAGTATTCCTCGTATTCACATCAAATGAATGTAAATGCGACACATCCTTTCTAGGAAATTACGCTTCCAGATGTCTACGTATCGAAGCAATAGAGTTCCAATGCTTCATAAAACGCGATATCGCATCTCATTTCGATGTTTCTTGATAAGATACAATATTCATTGCGAAGTGTCATGTATACCTCGTATTCACTTCAGTTGAATGTAAATGCGACACTTCCTTTCTAGGAAGTACCGTTTGCAGATATCTGCGTATCGTAGCAGTAGAGTTCAAGTGCTTCTTAAAACGCGATATCGCATCTCATTTCTATGTTTCATGATAAGATGTAATATTCAATGCGAAGTATCATGATTACCTCGTATTCACTTCCAATGAATGTAAATGCTATACTTCCTTGCTAGGAAATAGCGTTTGCAGATGTCTACGTTTCGTTGCAATAGAGTTCCAATGCTTCTTAAACCGCGACATCGCATCTCGTTTCTATGTTTCATGATAAGATATAATATTCATTGCAAAGTGACATGTCTACCTCGCATTCACTTCAAATGAATGTAAGTACGACACTTCCTTTCTACGAAATTACGTTTCCAGATGTCTCGCTATCGAAGCAGTAGATTTCTAATGCTTCTTAAAACGCGATATCGCATCTCATTTCTGTGTTTCATGATAAGATATAGCATTCATTGCGAAGGGTTATGTCTTCCTCGTCCACGCTTCAAATGAATGTAAATGCGACACTTCCGTTCTAGGAAATTACGTATCCAGATGTCTACGTATCGTAGCAAGAGAGTTCTAATGCTTCTGAAAACAAGATATCGCATCTCATTTCTATGTTTCATGATAAGATATAATATTCATTGCGAAGTGTCATGTATACCTCGTATTCACTTCAAATGAATGTAAATGTGACACTTCCTCTCTAGGAAATTACGTTTCCAGATGTCTACGTATCGAAGCAATAGAGTTCTAGTGCTTCTTAAAACGTGATATCGCATCTCATTTCTGTGTATCGTGATAAGATACAATATTCATTGCGAAGTGTCATGTATACCTCGTATTCACTTCAGTTGAATGTAAATGCGACACTTCCTTTCTAGGAAGTAGCGTTCGCAGTTGCCTACGTATCGTAGCAATAGATTTCGAATGCTTCTTAAAACGCGATATCGCATCTCATTCCTATGTTTCATGATAAGATGTAATATTCATTGCGAAGTATCTTGATTACCTCGTATACACTTCAAAAGAATGTAAATGCGATTCTTCCTTCCTAGGAAATAGCGTTTGCAGTTGACTACGTATCGTAGCAAGAGAGTTCTAATGCTTCTGAAAACAAGATATCGCATCTCATTTCTATGTTTCATGATAAGATATAATATTCAATGCGAAGTGTCATGTATACCTTGCATACGCTTGAAATGAATGTAAATGCGACACTTCCTTGCTAGGAAATAGCGTTTGCAGATGTCTACGTATCGTAGCAATAGAGTTCGAATGCTTCTCAAAACGCGATATCGCATCTCATTTCTATGTTTCGTGGTAAGATATATTATTCATTGCGAAGTGTCATGCATACCTTGCATACGCTTGAAATGAATGTAAATGCGACACTTCCTTTCTAGGAAATAGCGTTTGCAGTTGTCTACGTATCGTAGCAATAGAGTTCGAATGCTTCTCAAAACGTGATATCGCATCTCATTTCTATGTTTCATGGTAACATATAATATTCAATGCGAAGTGTCATGTATACCTTGCATACGCTTGAAATGAATGTAAATGCGACACTTCCTTTCTAGGAAATAGCGTTTGCAGTTGTCTACGTATCGTAGCAATAGAGTTCGAATGCTTCTCAAAACGTAATAATGCATCTCATTTCTATGTTTCATGGTAAGATATAATATTCAATGCGAAGTGTCATGTATACCTTGCATACGCTTGAAATGAATGTAAATGCGATACTTCCTTTCTAGGAAATAGCGTTTGCAGTTGTCTACGTATCGTAGCAATAGAGTTCGAATGCTTCTCAAAACGTGATATCGCATCTCATTTCTATGTTTCATGGTAAGATATAATATTCAATGCGAAGTGTCATGAATACCTTGCATACGCTTGAAATGAATGTAAATGCGACACTTCCTCTCTAGGAAATAGCGTTTGCAGTTGTCTACGTATCGTAGCAATAGAGTTCGAATGCTTCTCAAAACGTGATATCGCATCTCATTTCTATGTTTCATGGTAAGATATAATATTCATTGCGAAGTGTCATGAATACCTTGCATACGCTTGAAATGAATGTAAATGCGACACTTCCTTTCTAGGAAATAGCGTTTGCAGTTGTCTACGTATCGTAGCAATAGAGTTCGAATGCTTCTCAAAACGTGATATCGCATCTCATTTCTATGTTTCATGGTAAGATATAATATTCAATGCGAAGTGTCATGTATACCTTGCATACGCTTGAAATGAATGTAAATGCGACTCTCCCTTGCTAGGAAATAGCGTTTGCAGATGTCTACGTGTCGTAGCAGTAGAGTTCGAATGCTTCTTAAAACGCGATATCGCATCTCATTCCTGTGTTTCATGATAAGATATTATATTCAATGCGAAATATCATGATTACCTCGTACTCACATCAAAAGAATGTAAATGCGACACTTCCTTGCTAGGAAATAGCGTTTGCAGATGTCTACGTATCGTAGCAATAGAGTTCGAATGCTTCTTAAAACGCGATTTCGCAACTCATTTCTATGTTTCATGTTAAGATATAATATTCATTGTGAAGTGTCATGTATACCTTGCATACGCTTGAAATGAATGTAAATGCGACTCTCCCTTGCTAGGAAATAGCGTTTGCAGATGTCTGCGTATCGTAGCAGTAGAGTTCGAATGCTTCTTAAAACGCGATATCGCATCCTATTTCTATGTTTCATGATATGATATAATATTCATTGCGAAGTGTCATGTATACTTCGTATTCACTTCAAATGAATGTAAATGCGACACTTCCTTGCTAGGAAATAGCGTTTGCAGATGTCTACGTATCGTAGCTATAGATTTCGAATGCTTCTTAAAACTCGATATCGCATTTCATTTCTATGTTTCATGGTAAGATATAATATTCATTGCGAAGTGTCATGATTACCTCGTATTCACTTCAAATGAATGTAAATGCGACACTTCCTTGCTAGGAAATAGCGTTTGCAGATGTCTGCGTATCGTAGCAGTAGGGTTCGAATGCTTCTCAAAACGCGATATCGCATCTCATTTCTATGCTTCGTGGTAAGATATATTATTCATTGCGAAGTGTCATGAATACCTTGCATACGCTTGAAATGAATGTAAATGCGCCTCTCCCTTGCTAGGAAATAGCGTTTGCAGATGTCTACGTATCGTAGCAGTAGAGTTCGAATGCTTCTTAAAACGCGATATCGCATCCTATTTCTATGTTTCATGACAAGATATAATATTCATTGCGAAGTGTCATGTATACTTCGTATTCACTTCAAATGAATGTAAATGCGACACTTCCTTGCTAGGAAATAGCCATTGCAAATGTCTGCGTATCGTAGCAATAGAGTTCGAATGCTTCTTAAAACTCGATATCGCATCTCATTTCTATGTTTCATGGTAAGATATAATATTCATTGTGAAGTGTCATGTATACATTGCATACGCTTGAAATGAATGTAAATGCGACTCTCCCTTGCTAGGAAATAGCGTTTGCAGATGTCTACGTGTCGTAGCAGTAGAGTTCGAATGCTTCTTAAAACGCGATATAGCATCTCATTCCTGTGTTTCATGATAAGATATTATATTCAATGCGAAGTATCATGATTACCTCGTATTCCCTTCAAATGAATGTAAATGCGACACTTCCTTGCTAGGAAATAGCGTTTGCAGGTATCTGCGTATCGTAGCACTAGAGTTCGAATGCTTCTTAAAACGCGATATCGCATCTTATTTCTATGTTTCATGACAAGATATAATATTCATTGCGAAGTGTCATGTATACCTCATATTCACTTCAACTGAATGTAAATGCGACACTTCCCTGCTAGGAAATAGCGTTTGCAGATTTCTACGTATCGTAGCTATAGATTTCGAATGCTTCTTAAAACTCGATATCGCATCTCATTTCTATGTTTCATGGTAAGATATAATATTCATTGCGAAGTGTCATGATTACCTCGTATTCACTTCAAATGAATGTAAATGCGACACTTCCTTGCTAGGAAATAGCGTTTGCAGATGTCTGCGTATCGTAGCAGTAGAGTTCGAATGCTTCTCAAAACGCGATATCGCATCCCATTTCTATGTTTCGTGGTAAGATATATTATTCATTGCGAAGTGTCATGAATACCTTGCATACGCTTGAAATGAATGTAAATGCGACACTTCCTTTCTAGGAAATAGCGTTTGCAGTTGTCTACGTATCGTAGCAATAGAGTTCGAATGCTTCTCAAAACGTGATATCGCATCTCATTTCTATGTTTCATGGTAAGATATAATATTCAATGCGAAGTGTCATGTATGCCATGCATACGCTTGAAATGAATGTAAATGCGACACTTCCCTTCTAGGAAATAGCGTTTGCAGTTGTCTACGTATCGTAGCAATAGAGTTCGAATGCTTCTTAAAACTCGATATCGCATCTCATTTCTATGTTTCATGGTAAGATATAATATTCATTGTGAAGTGTCATGTATACCTTGCATACGCTTGAAATGAATGTAAATGCGACTCTCCCTTGCTAGGAAATAGCGTTTGCAGATGTCTACGTGTCGTAGCAGTAGAGTTCGAATGCTTCTTAAAACGCGATATCGCATCTCATTCCTGTGTTTCATGATAAGATATTATATTCAATGCGAAGTATCATGATTACCTCGTACTCACATCAAAAGAATGTAAATGCGACACTTCCTTGCTAGGAAATAGCGTTTGCAGATGTCTACGTATCGTAGCAATAGAGTTCGAATGCTTCTTAAAACTCGATATCGCATCTCATTTCTGTGTTTCATGGTAAGATATAATATTCATTGCGAAGTATCTTGATTACCTCGTATACACTTCAAAAGAATGTAAATGCGCCTCTCCCTTGCTAGGAAATAGCGTTTGCAGATGTCTACGTATCGTAGCAGTAGAGTTCGAATGCTTCTTAAAACGCGATATCGCATCCTATTTCTATGTTTCATGACAAGATATAATATTCATTGCGAAGTGTCATGTATACTTCGTATTCACTTCAAATGAATGTAAATGCGACACTTCCTTGCTAGGAAATAGCCATTGCAAATGTCTGCGTATCGTAGCAATAGAGTTCGAATGCTTCTTAAAACTCGATATCGCATCTCATTTCTGTGTTTCATGGTAAGATATAATATTCAATGCGAAGTGTAATGTATACCTTGCATACGCTTGAAATGAATGTAAATGCGACA
Source organism: Xylocopa sonorina (assembly GCF_050948175.1). Lineage (NCBI taxonomy): Eukaryota > Metazoa > Arthropoda > Insecta > Hymenoptera > Apidae > Xylocopa > Xylocopa sonorina. The sequence goes on from NW_027490199.1 coordinate 40,091, forward strand.
CTTCCTTTCTAGGAAATAGCGTTTGCAGTTGTCTACGTATCGTAGCAATAGAGTTCGAATGCTTCTTAAAACGCGATATCGCATCTCATTTCTATGTTTCATGGTAAGATATAATATTCAATGAAAAGTGTCATGTATACCTTGCATACGCTTGAAATGAATGTAAATGCGACACTTCCTTTCTAGGAAATAGCGTTTGCAGTTGTCTACGTATCGTAGCAATAGAGTTCGAAAGCTTCTTAAAACGCGATTTCGCAACTCATTTCTATGTTTCATGTTAAGATATAATATTCATTGTGAAGTGTCATGTATACCTTGCATACGCTTGAAATGAATGTAAATGCGACTCTCCCTTGCTAGGAAATAGCGTTTGCAGATGTCTGCGTATCGTAGCAGTAGAGTTCGAATGCTTCTTAAAACGCGATATCGCATCTCATTCCTATGTTTCATGATATGATATAATATTCAATGCGAAGTATCATGATTACCTCGTATTCACTTCCAATGAATGTAAATGCGACACTTCCTTGCTAGGAAATAGCGTTTGCAGATGTCTACGTATCGTAGCAATAGAGTTCGAATGCTTCTCAAAACGCGATATCGCATCTCATTTCTATATTTCGTGGTAAGATATATTATTCATTGCGAAGTGTCATGCATACCTTGCATTCGCTTGAAATGAATGTAAATGCGACACTTCTTTTCTAGGAAATAGCGTTTGCAGTTGTCTACGTATCGTAGCAATAGAGTTCGAATGCTTCTCAAAACGTGATATCGCATCTCATTTCTATGTTTCATGGTAACATATAATATTCATGGCGAAGTGTCATGTATACCTTGCATACGCTTGAAATGAATGTAAATGCGACACTTCCTTTCTAGGAAATAGCGTTTGCAGTTGTCTACGTATCGTAGCAATATAGTTCGAATGCTTCTTAAAACTCGATATCGCATCTCATTTCTATGTTTCATGGTAAGATATAATATTCATTGTGAAGTGTCATGTATACCTAGCATACGCTTGAAATGAATGTAAATGCGACACTTCCTTGCTAGGAAATAGCGTTTGCAGGTATCTGCGTATCGTAGCAATAGAGTTGGAATGCTTCTTAAAACGCGATATCGCATCTTATTTCTATGTTTCATGACAAGATATAATATTCATTGCGAAGTGTCATGTATACCTCATATTCACTTCAACTGAATGTAAATGCGACACTTCCCTGCTAGGAAATAGCGTTTGCAGATTTCTACGTATCGTAGCTATAGATTTCGAATGCTTCTTAAAACTCGATATCGCATCACATTTCTATGTTTCATGATAAGATATAATATTCATTGCGAAGTATCATGTATACCACGTACTCACTTCAACTGAATGTAAATGCGACACTTCCTTGCAAGGAAATAGCGTTTGCAGATGTTTACGTATCGTAGGAATAGAGATCGAATGCTTGTTTAGACGCGATATCGCATCTCATTTCTATGTGTCAAGATAAGATACAATATTCATTGCGAAGTGTCATGTATACCTCGTATTCACTTCAAATGAATGTAAATGCGACACTTCCTTGCTAGGAAATGGCGTTTCCATATTTCTACGTATCAAAACAATAGAGTTCCAATGCTTATTAAAATGAGATATGGCATCTCATTTCTATGTTTCATGGTAAGATATAATATTCATTGCGAAGTGTCATGATTACCTCGTATTCACTTCAAATGAATGTAAATGCGACACTTCCTTGCTAGGAAATAGCGTTTGCAGATGTCTGCGTATCGTAGCAGTAGAGTTCGAATGCTTCTCAAAACGCGATATCGCATCTCATTTCTATGTTTCGTGGTAAGATATATTATTCATTGCGAAGTGTCATGAATACCTTGCATACGCTTGAAATGAATGTAAATGCGACACTTCCTTTCTAGGAAATAGCGTTTGCAGTTGTCTACGTATCGTAGCAATAGAGTTCGAATGCTTCTCAAAACGTGATATCGCATCTCATTTCTATGTTTCATGGTAAGATATAATATTCAATGCGAAGTGTCATGTATACCTTGCATACGCTTGAAATGAATGTAAATGCGACTCTCCCTTGCTAGGAAATAGCGTTTGCAGATGTCTACGTATCGTAGCAGTAGTGTTCGAATGCTTCTTAAAACGCGATATCGCATCTCATTACTATGTTTCATGACAAGATATAATATTCATTGCGAAGTGTCATGTGTACCTCGTATTCACTTCAAATGAATGTAAATGCGACTCCACCTTGCTAGGAAATAGCGTTTGCAGATATCTACGTATCGTAGCAGTTGTGTTCCAATGCTTCTTAAAACGCGATATCGCATCTCATTCCTATGTTTCATGATAAGATGTAATATTCATTGCGAAGTATCTTGATTACCTCGTATACACTTCAAAAGAATGTAAATGCGACTCTCCCTTGCTAGGAAATAGCGTTTGCAGATGTCTGCGTATCGTAGCAGTAGAGTTCGAATGCTTCTTAAAGCGCGATATCGCATCCCATTTCTATGTTTCATGACAAGATATAATATTCATTGCGAAGTGTCATGATTACCTCGTATTCACTTCAAATGAATGTAAATGCGACTCTCCCTTGCTAGGAAAAAGCGTTTGCAGATGTCTACGTATCGCAGCATTAGAGTTCGAATGCTTCTCAAAACCCGATATCGCATCTCATTTCTATGTTTCATGACAAGATATAATATTCATTGTGAAGTGTCATGTATACCTTGCATACGCTTGAAATGAATGTAAATGCGACTCTCCCTTGATAGGAAATAGCGTTTGCAGATGTCTACGTATCGTAGCAATAGTGTTCGAATGCTTCTCAAAACGCGATATCGCAGCTCATTTCTATGTTTCATGGTAAGATATAATATTCATTATGGAGTGTTATGTATACCTCGTGTTCACTTCAGACGAATGTAAATGCGACATTTCCTTGCTAGGAAGTAGCGTTTGCAGATGTCTACGTATCGTAGCAATAGAGTTCTAATTCTTCCTAAAACGCGAAACCGCTCTTCATTTATATGCTTCACGATTAGATGTAATATACATTGTGGAGTGTTATGTATACCTCGTATTCAATTCAAAAGTATGTAAATGCGGCACTTCCTTGCTAGGCAGTAGCGTTTGCAGATGGCTACGTATCGAAGCTTTAAAGTTCTAAAGCATCCTAAATCGCGACATCGCATCTCATTTCTATGTTCCATGATAAGATATAGTATTCATTGTGCAGTGTTATGTATATCTCGTATTCGCTTCACAAGAATGTAAATGCAACACATCCTTGCTAGGAAGTAGCGTTTGCAGATGTCTACGCATCGAAGCAACAGAGTTCTAATGCTTCATAAAACGAGATATTGCATCTCATTTTAATGTTTTATGATATGATATAATATTCATTGCGAAGTGTCATGTATACTTCGTATTCACTTCAAAAGAATGTAAATGCGACACTTCCTAGCCAGGAAGTAGCGTTTACAGACGTCTACGTATCGAAGCAGTAGAGTTCTAATGCTTCTTAAATCGCGATATCGCATCTCATTTCTATGTTTCTTGATAAGATGTAATATTCATTGCGAAATGTCATGTATACCTCGTATTCACATCAATAGAATGTAAATGCCACTCTTCCTTGCTGGGAAATAGCGTTTGCTGATGTCTACGTATCGAAGCAACAGTTTTCTAATGCGTCTTAAAACGGGATATCGCATATCATTACTATGATTCACGATAAGATATAATATTCATTATGGAGTGTTATGTATACCTCGTGTTCACTTCAAACGAATGTAAATGCGACATTTTCTTGCTAGGAAGTAGCGTTTGCAGATGTCTACGTATCGTAGCAATAGAGCTCTAATTCTTCCTAAAACGCGAAACCGCTCTTCATTTATATGCTTCACGATTAGATATAATATTCATTGCGGAGTGTTATGTATACTTCGTATTCACTTCAAAAGAATGTAAACGCGACATTTCCTTGTTAGGAAGCAGTGTTTGCAGATGTCTACGTATCGAAGCAATAGATTTCTAATGCTTTTTAAATTGCGATATCGCACCTCACTTCTACGTTTCATGATAAGATATAATATTCATTGTGTAGTGTTATGTATATCTCGTCTACAATTCGAATGAATGTAGATGCGACACTTCCTTGCTAGGAAATAGCGTTTGCAGATGTCTCCGTATCGAGGCAATAATTTTCTAATGCTTCTTATATCGTGATATCGCATCTCATTCTTATATTTGATGACATGATATAATATTCATTGTGGAGTGTTATGTATACCTCGTATTCACTTCAAAAGAATGTAAGTGGGACTCTTCCTTGCTATTAAATAGCTTTTGCAGATGTCTACGTGTCGTAGCAACAGAGTTCTAATGCTTTTTAGAACGCGATATAGCACCTCATTTCTATGTTTCATGATAAGGTATAATATTCATTGTGGAGTGTTATGTATACCTCGTATTCACTTCAAAAGAATGTAAATGCGACACTTCCTTGCAAGGAAGTGGCGTTTGCAGACGCCTACGTATCGAAGCAATAGAGTTCTAATACTTCTTAAATCGCCATATCGCATCTCATTTCTATGTTTTATGATAAGATATAATTTTCACTGTGCAGTGTTATGTATACCTCGTATTCAACTCAAATGAATGTAAATGCGACACTTCCTTGCTAGGAAATAGCGCTTCCAGATGTCTACGTATCGAAGCAATGGAGTTCTAATGCCTCTTTAAACGGGATACCGCATCTCATTTCTATTTTTCATGACAATATATAATATTCATTGCGAAGTGTCATGTATACCTCGTATTCACTTCAAAAGAATGTAAATGCGACACTTCCTTGCTAGGAAATACGTTTCCAGATGTCTTCGTATCGAAGCAATAGGGTTCTAATGCACCTTAAATCGCGATGTCGCATCTCATTTCTATGTTTCATGATAAGATATAATGTTCATCGTGCAGTGTTATACCTCGTATTCACTGCAAAAGAATGTAAATGCGACGCCTCCTTGCTAGGAAGTAGCGTTTGCAGATGTCTACGTATCGAAGCGAGAGAGTTCTAATGCTTCTTAAATCGCCACATAGCGTCTCATTTCTTTGATTCATGATAAGATATAATATTCATTGTGGAGTGTTATGTATACATCGTATTCACTTCAAAAGATTGTAAATACGACACTTCCTTTCTAGGAAATAGCGTTTCAAGATGTCTACGTATCGAAGCAATACAGTTCTAATGCTTCATAAAACGCGATATCGCAACTCAGTTCTATGTTTCATGATAATATATAATATTCCTTGCGAAGTGTTACGTATACCTCGTCTACACATCAACAGAATGTAGACGCCACACTTCCTTGCTAGGAAATAGCGTTTGCAGATATCTACGTATCGTAGCAATAGAGTTCGAATGCTTCTCAAAACGCGATATCGCATTTTATTTCTATGTTTCATGACAAGATATAATATTCATTGCGAAGTGTCATGTATACCTCGTATTCACTTCAAATGAATGTAAATGCGACACTTCCTTGCTAGGAAATAGCGTTTGCAGATGTCTACGTATCGTAGCAATAGAGTTCGAATGCTTCTTAAAACTCGATATCGCATCTCATTTCTATGTTTCATGATAAGACATAATATACATTGCAAAGTGTCATGTATTCCTCGCATACACTTCAAATGAGTGTAAATGCGACACTTCCTTGCTAGGAAATAGCGTTTGCAGATGTATACGCATCGAAGAAGTAGAGTTATATGCTTCTTAAATCCCGATATAGCATCTCATTTCTATGTTTCATGATAGGTTATAATATTCATTGCGGATTGTTATGTATACCTCGTATTCACTTCAAGAGAATGTAAGTGCGATACTTCCTTGCTAGGAAATAGCGTTTGCAGAGGCCTACGTGCCGTAGAAATAGATTTCTAATGCTTCTTAAAACGCGATATCGCATCTCATTCCTATGTTTCATGTTAGGATATAATATTCATTGCGAAGTGTCACTTATACCTTGCATACACTTCAAATCAATGTAAATGCGACACTTCCTTGCCTGGAAATAGAGTTTCCAGATGTCTATGTGTCGAAACAATAGAGTTCTAACGCTTCCTAAAACGAGATGGCGCATCACATTTCTATGTTTCATGATAAGATATAATATTCATTGCGAAGTGTCATGTACACCTCGTATTCGCATCAAAAGAACGTAAATGCGACACTTCCACGCTATTGAATAGCGTTTGCAGTTGTCTACGTATCGTAGCAATAGAGTTCTAATGCTTCTCAAAACGCGATATCGCATCTCATTTCTATGTTTGATGATAAGGTATAATACTCATTGCGAAGTGTCATGTATACCTCGTATTCACTTCAAAAGAAAGTAATGCGACACTACCTTGCTAGCAAATAGCGTTAGCAGATGTCTACGTATCGAAGCAATAGAATTCTAATGCTTCTTAAAACGGGATACGGCATCTCATTTCTATGTTTCATGATAAGATATAATATTCATTGCGAAGTGTTATGTATTCCCCATCTACACTTCAAATGATTGTAAATGCGACACTTCCTTTCTACGAAATAGCGTCTCCAGATGTCTACGTATCGTAGCAATAGAGTGCTAATGCTTCTTAAAACGTGATATCGCATCTCATTTCTATGCTTCACGATAAGATATAATATTCATTGCGAAGTGTTATGCATACCTCGTATGCACTTCAAAAGATTGTAAATGCGATACTTCATTGCTAGGATATAGCGTTTGCAGATGTCTACGTATCGAAGCAAAAGAGTTCTAATGCTTCTTAAATCGCGGTATCGCATCTAATTTCTATGCTTCATGATAAGATATAATATTCATTGCGAAGTATCATGTATACCTCGTATTCACTTCAAAAGATAGTAATTGCGACACTTCCTTGATGGGAAGTAGCGTTTGCAGATGTCTACGTATCGAAGCAATGGAGTTCTAATGCTTCTTATATCGCGATATCGCATCTCATTTCTATGTCACATAATAAGATATAATATTCATTGCGAAGTGTCATGTATACCTCGTATTTACTTTAAAAGAATGTAAATGCGACACATCCTTGCTTGGAAATAGCTTTTCCAGATGTCTACGTACCTATGCAATAGAGTTCTAATGCTTCTTAGAACGAGATATCGCATCTCATTTTTATGCTTCATGATAAGATATAACATTCATTACGAGGTTTCACGTATACCTCGTATTCACATCAAAAGAATGTAAATGCGACACTTCCTTGCTAGGAAATAGCGTTCGCAGATGTCTACGTCTCGAAGCATTAGAGTTCTAATGCTTCTCAAAACGCGATATCGCAGCTCAGTTCTATGTTTCATGGTAAGATATAATATTCATTGTGCAGTGTTATGTATATCTCGTCTATACCTCAAATGAATGTAAATGCGACACTTCCTTTCTAGGAAATAGCGTTTCCGGATGTCTACGTATCGAAGCAATAGAATTTTAATACTTCTTAAAACGCGATGTCGCAACTCAATTCTATGTTCCATGATCAGATAAGATATTCATTGCGAGGTGTTGTGAATACCTCGTCTACACTTCAAAAGAATGTAAATGCGACACATCCTTGCTAGGAAGTAGCGATTGCAGATGTCTACGTATCGATGAAGAAGAGTTCTAATGCTTCTTAAAACGCGATATCGCATCTCATTGCTATGTCTCATGATAAGGTATAATATTCATTGCGAAGTGTCATGTATACCTCGCGTACACTTCAAATCAATGTAAATGCGATACTTGCTTGCTAGGAAATAGCTTTGGCAGATGTCTACGTATCGTAGCATTAGAGTTCTAATGCTTCTCAAAACGCGATATCGCATCTCATTTCTATGTGTCATGATAAGATATAATATTCATTGCGAAGTGTCATGTATACCACGCATTCACATCAAAAGAATGTAAATGCGACACTTCCTTACTAGAACATAGCGTCTGCAGATGTCTACGTATCATAGCAATAGAGTTCTAATGCTTCTCAAAACGCGATATCGCATCTCATTTGTATGTTTCATGATAAGACATAATATACATTGCAAAGTGTCATGTATTCCTCGCATACACTTCAAATGAGTGTAAATGCGACACTTCCTTGCTAGGAAATGGCGTTTGCAGATGTCTACGTATCGAGGAAATAGAGTTATATGCTTCTTAAATCCCGATATAGCATCCCATTTCTATGTATCATGATAGGTTATAATATTCATTGCGGATTGTTATGTATACCTCGTATTCACTTCAAAAGAATGTAAGTGGGACTCTTCCTTGCTATTATATAGCTTTTGCAGATGTCTACGTGTCGTAGCAACAGAGTTCTAATGCTTTTTAGAACGCGATGTAGCACCTCATTTCTATGTTTCATGATAAGGTATAATATTCATTGTGGAGTGTTATGTATACCTCGTATTCACTTCAAAAGAATGTAAATGCGACACTTCCTTGCAAGGAAGTGGCGTTTGCAGACGCCTACGTATCGAAGCAATAGAGTTCTAATACTTCTTAAATCGCCATATCGCATCTCATTTCTATGTTTTATGATAAGAAATAATTTTCACTGTGCAGTGTTATGTATACCTCGTATTCAACTCAAATGAATGTAAATGCGACACTTCCTTGCTAGGAAATAGCGTTTGCAGATGTCTGCGTATCGTAGCAGTAGAGTTCGAATGCTTCTTAAAACGCGATATCGCATCTCATTCCTATGTTTCATGATAAGATGTAATATTCAATGCGAAGTATCATGATTACCTCGTATTCACTTCAAATGAATGTAAATGCGACACTTCCTTGCTAGGAAATAGCGTTTGCAGATATCTGCGTATCGAAGCAATAGAGTTCGAATGCTTTTTAAAACGCGATATCGCATCTTATTTCTATGTTTCATGACAAGATATAATATTCATTGCGAAGTGTCATGATTACCTCGTATTCACTTCAAATGAATGTAAATGCGACACTTCCTTGCTAGGAAATAGCGTTTGCAGATATCTGCGTATCGTAGCAATAGAGATCGAATGCTTCTTAAAACGCGATATCGCATCTCATTTCTATGTTTCATGGTAAGATATAATATTCATTGCGAAGTGTCATGATTACCTCGTATTCACTTCAAATGAATGTAAATGCGACACTTCCTTGTTAGGAAATAGCGTTTGCAGTTGTCTACGTATCGTAGCAATAGATTTCGAATGCTTCTTAAAACGCGATATCGCATCTTATTTCTATGTTTCATGACAAGATATAATACTCATTGCGAAGTGTCATGATTACCTCGTATTCACTTCAAATGAATGTAAATGCGACACTTCCTTGCTAGGAAATAGCGTTTGCAGATGACTACGTATCGATGCAATAGAATTCCATTGTTTCTTAAAACGCGATATCGCATCTCATTTCTATGTTTCATGATAAGATATAATATTCATTGCGAAGTGTAATGTATTCCGCGTCTACACTTCCAATGGATGTAAATGCCACACTTCCTTGCTAGGAAATAGCGTTGGCAGATTACTACGTATCGTTGCAATAGAGTTCGAATGCTTCTTAAAACGCGATATCGCACCTCATTACTATGTTACAGGACAAGATATAATATTCATTGCGAAGTGTCATGATTACCTCGTATTCACTTCAAATGAATGTAAATGCGACACTTCCTTGTTAGGAAATAGCGTTTGCAGATGTCTACGTATCGTAGCAGTAGAGTTCGAATGCTTCTTAAAACGCGATACCGCATCTCATTCCTATGTTTCATGATAGGATGTAATATTCAATGCGAAGTATCATGATTATCTCGTACTCACATCAAAAGAATGTAAATGCGACACTTCCTTGCTAGGAAATAGCGTTTGCAGATGTCTACGTATCGTAGCAGTAGAGTTCGAATGCTTCTTAAAACGCGATATCGCATCTCATTCCTATGTTTCATGATAAGATGTAATATTCAATGCGAAGTATCATGATTACCTCGTATTCACTTCAAATGAATGTAAATGCGACACTTCCTTGCTAGGAAATAGCGTTTGCAGATATCTGCGTATCGTAGCAATAGAGTTCGAATGCTTTTTAAAACGCGATATCGCATCTTATTTCTATGTTTCATGACAAGATATAATATTCATTGCGAAGTGTCATGATTACCTCGTATTCACTTCAAATGAATGTAAATGCGACACTTCCTTGCTAGGAAATAGCGTTTGCAGATGTCTACGTATCGTAGCAATAGTGTTCGAATGCTTCTTAATACTCGATATCGCATCTCATTTCTATGTTTCATGGTAAGATATAATATTCATTGCGAAGTGTCATGTATACCTTGCATACGCTTGAAATGAATGTAAATGCGACTCTCCCTTGCTAGGAAATAGCGTTTGCAGATGTCTACGTGTCGTAGCAGTAGAGTTCGAATGCTTCTTAAAACGCGATATCGCATCTCATTCCTATGTTTCATGATAAGATGTAATATTCAATGCGAAGTATCATGATTATCTCGTACTCACATCAAAAGAATGTAAATGCGACACTTCCTTGCTAGGAAATAGCGTTTGCAGATGTCTACGTATCGTAGCAGTAGAGTTAGAATGCTTCTTAAAACGCGATATCGCATCTCATTCCTATGTTTCATGATAAGATGTAATATTCAATGCGAAGTATCATGATTACCTAGTATTCACTTCAAATGAATGTAAATGCGACACTTCCTTGCTAGGAAATAGCGTTTGCAGACATCTGCGTATCGTAGCAATAGAGTTCGAATGCTTTTTAGAACGCGATATCGCATCTTATTTCTATGTTTCATGACAAGATATAATATTCATTGCGAAGTGTCATGATTACCTCGTATTCACTTCAAATGAATGTAAATGCGACATTTCCTTGCTAGGAAATAGCGTTTGCAGATATCTGCGTATCGTAGCAATAGAGTTCCAATGCTTCTTAAAACGCGATATCGCATCTCATTTCTACGTTTCATGGTAAGATATAATATTCATTGCGAAGTGTCATGATTACCTCGTATTCACTTCAAATGAATGTAAATGCGACACTTCCTTGTTAGGAAATAGCGTTTGCAGTTGTCTACGTATCGTAGCAATAGATTTCGAATGCTTCTTAAAACGCGATATCGCATCTTATTTCTATGTTTCATGACAAGATATAATACTCATTGCGAAGTGTCATGATTACCTCGTATTCACTTCAAATGAATGTAAATGCGACACTTCCTTGCTAGGAAATAGCGTTTGCAGATGTCTACGTATCGTAGCAGTAGAGTTCGAATGCTTCTTAAAACGCGATATCGCACCTCATTACTATGTTTCATGACAAGATATAATATTCATTGCGAAGTGTCATGATTACCTCGTATTCACTTCAAATGAATGTAAATGCGACACTTCCTTGCTAGGAAATAGCGTTTGCAGAAATATGCGTATCGTAGCAATAGAGTTCGAATGCTTCTTAAAACGCGATATCGCATCTTATTTCTATGTTTCATTATAAGATATAATATTCATTGCGAAGTGTAATGTATTCTTCGTCTACACATCCAATGAATGTAAATGCTACACTTCCTTGCTAGGAAACAGCGTTTGCCGGTGACTACGTATCGTAGCAATAGAGTTCGAATGCTTCTTAAAACGCGATATCGCATCTTATTTCTATGTTTCATGTTAAGATATAATATTCATTGCGAAGTGTCATGTATACCTCGTATTCACTTCAAATGAATGTAAATGCGACACTTCCTTTCTAGGAAATTACGTTTCCAGATGTCTACGTATCGTAGCAAGAGAGTTCGAATGCTTCTTAAAACGCGATATCGCATCATTCCTATGTTTCACGATAAGATTAAATATTCAATGCGAAGTGTCATGTATACCTCGTATTCACTTCAAATGAATGTAAATGCGACACTTCCTTTCCAGGAAATTGCGTTTCCAGATGTCTACGTATCGTAGCATTAGAGTTCGAAAGCTTCTCAAAACGACAAATCGCATCTCATTTCTACGTTTCATGATAAGATATAATATTCATTGCGAAGTGTCATGTATTCCTCGTGTTCACTTCAAATGAATGTAATCGCGACACTTCCTCTCTAGGAAATTACGTTTCCAGATGTCAACGTATCGAAGCAATAGACTTCTAATGCATCGTAAAACGCGATATCGCATCTCATTTCTATGTTTCATGATAAGATATAATATTCATTGCGAAGTATCATGATTACCTCGTCCTCACTTCAAAAGAATGTAAATGCGATACTTCCTTACTAGGAAATAGCGTTTGCAGATGTCTACGTATCGTAGCAATAGAGTTCGAATGCTTCTTAAAACGCGATATCGCATCTTATTTCTATGTTTCATGTTAAGATATAATATTCATTGCGAAGTGTCATGTATACCTCGTATTCACTTCAAATGAATGTAAATGCGACACTTCCTTTCTAGGAAATTACGTTTCCAGATGTCTACGTATCGTAGCAAGAGAGTTCGAATGCTTCTTAAAACGCGATATCGCATCATTCCTATGTTTCACGATAAGATTAAATATTCAATGCGAAGTGTCATGTATACCTCGTATTCACTTCAAATGAATGTAAATGCGACACTTCCTTTCCAGGAAATTGCGTTTCCAGATGTCTACGTATCGTAGCATTAGAGTTCGAAAGCTTCTCAAAACGACAAATCGCATCTCATTTCTACGTTTCATGATAAGATATAATATTCATTGCGAAGTGTCATGTATTCCTCGTGTTCACTTCAAATGAATGTAATCGCGACACTTCCTCTCTAGGAAATTACGTTTCCAGATGTCAACGTATCGAAGCAATAGACATCTAATGCATCGTAAAACGCGATATCGCATCTCATTTCTATGTTTCATGATAAGATATAATATTCATTGCGAAGTATCATGATTACCTCGTCCTCACTTCAAAAGAATGTAAATGCGATACTTCCTTGCTAGGAAATAGCGTTTGCAGATGTCTACGTATCGTAGCAATAGAGTTCTAATGCTTCTTAAAACGCGATATCGCATCTCATTTCTATATTTCATGATGAGATATTATATTCATTGCGAAGTGTCATGTATACCTCGTATTGACTTCAAATGAATGTAAATGCGACACTTCTTTTCTAGGAAATAGCATTTGCAGTTTTCTACGTATCGTTGCAATGGAGTTCGAATGCTTGTTAAAACGCGATATCGCATCTCATTCCTATGTTTCATGATAAGATATAATATTCATTGCGAAGTATTATGATTACCTCGTATTCACTTCAAAAGAATCTAAATGCGATACTTCCTTGCTAGGAAATAGCGTTTGCAGTTGTCTACGTATCGTAGCAATGGATTTCGAATGCTTCTTAAAACGCGATATCGCATCTCATTTCTATGTTTCATGATAAGATATAATATTCATTGCGAAGTGTCATGTATTCCTCGTATTCACTTGAAATGAATGTAAATGCGACACTTCCTTTCTAGGAAATAGCGTTTGCAGTTGTCTACGTATCGATGCAATAGAGTTCTATTGTTTCTTAAAACGCGATTTCGCATCTCACTTCTATGTTTCATGATAAGATATAATATTCATTGCGAAGTGTCATGTATACATCGTTTTCACTTCAAATGAATGTAAACGCGACACTTCCTTTCTAGGAAATAGCGTTTGCAGATGTCTACGTATCGTAGCAATAGAGATCGAATGCTTCATAAAACTCGATATCGCATTTCACTTCTATGTTTCATGACAAGATATAATATTCATTGCGAAGTGTCATGTATACCTCGTATTCTCTTCAAAAGAATGTAAATGCTATACTTCCTTGCTAGGAAATAGGGTTTGCAGATGACTACGTATCGTAGCAAGAGATTTCTAATGCTTCTTAAACGCGATATCGCATTTCACTTCTATGATTCATGATAAGATATAATATTCATTGCGAAGTGTCATGTATACATCGTATTCACTTCAAGTGAATGTAAATGCGACACTTCCTTTCTAGGAAATAGCGTTTGCAGTTGTCTACGTATCGTAGCAATGGATTTCGAATGCTTCTTAAAACGCGATATCGCATCTCATTCCTATGTTTCATGATAAGATATAATATTCATTGCGAAGTATCATGATTACCTCGTATTCACTTCATAAGAATGTAAATGCGATACTTCCTTTCTAGGAAATTACGTTTCCAGATGTCTACGCATCGTAGCAATAGAGTTCTAAAGCTTCCTAAAACGCGATATCGCATCTCATTTCTATGTTTCATGATAAGATATAATATTCATTGCGAAGTGACATGTATACCTCGTATTCACTTGAAATGAATGTAAATGCGACACTTCCTTTCTAGGAAATTACGTTTCCAGATGTCTGCGTATCGTAGCAATTGAGGTCTAATGCTTCTTAAAACGCGATATTGCATCTCATTTCTACGTTCCATGATAAGATATAATATTCATTGCGAAGTGTCATGTATTCCTCGTATTCACTTCAAATGAATGTAAATGCGACACTTCCTTTCTAGGAAATTACGTTTCCAGATGTCTACGTACCGTAGCAATAGAGTTCTAAAGCTTCTTAAAACGCGATATCGTATCTCATTTCTATGTTTCATGATAAGATATAATATTCATTGCGAAGTGTCATGTATACCTCGTATTCACTTCAAATGAATGTAAATGCGACACTTCCTTGCTCGGACATAGCGTTTGCAGATGTCTACGTATCGTAGCAATTGAGGTCTAATGCTTCTTAAAACGCGATATTACATCTCATTTCTACGTTCCATGATAAGATATAATATTCATTGCCAAGTGTCATGTATTCCTCGTATTCACTTCAAATGAATGTAAATGTGACACTTCCTTGCTAGGAAATAACGTTTGCAGATGTCTACGTATCGATGCAATAGAGTTCCATTGTTTCTTAAAACGCGATATCGCATTTCACTTCTATGTTTCATGATAAGATGTAATATTCATTGCGAAGTGTCATGTATACCTCGTATTCACTTCAAAAGAATGTAAATGCGACACTTCCTTGCTAGGTAACAGCGTTTGCAGATGTCTACGTATCGTAGCAATAGAGTTCTAATGCTTCTCAAAACGCGATATCGCATCTCATTTCTATGTTTCATGATAAGATATAGCATTCATTGCGAAAGGTATTGTATTCCTCGTCCACGCTTCAAATGAATGTAAACGCGACACTTCCGTTCTAGGAAATAGCGTTTGCAGATGTCTGCGTATCGTAGCAAAAGAGTTCTAGTGCTTCTTAAAACGCGAAATCGCGTCTCATTTCTGTGTTTCATGATAAGATGTAATATTCATTGCGAAGTGTTATGTATTCCTCGTCTACACTTCAAAAGAATGTAAATGCGACACTTCCTTGCTAGGTAATAGCATTTCCATATGTCTACGTATCGATGCAATAGAGTTCGAATGCTTCTTAAAACGCGATATAGTACCTCATTCCTATGTTCCATGATAAGATATAATATTCATTGCGAAGTGTCATGTATATCTCGTATTCACTTCAAATGAATGTAAATGCGACACTTCCTTTCTAGGAAATAACGTTTGCAGTTGTACACGTATCGTAGCAATGGATTTTGAATGCTTCTTAAAACGCGATATCGCATCTCATTTCTATGTTTCATGATAAGATATAATATTCAATGCGAAGTGTCATGTATACCTCGTATTCACTTCACGAGAATGGAAATGCGACACTTCCTTTCTAGGATATAGCGTTTGCGGATGTCTACTTATCGTAGCAATAGAGTTCGAATGCTTCTTAAAACGCGATATCGCATCTCATTTCTATGTTACAAGATAACATATAATATTCATTGCGAAATGTTATGTATTCCTCGTCCACGCTTCAAATGAATGTAATTGCGACACTTCCGTTCTAGGAAATAGCGTTTGCAGATGTCTGCGTACCGGAGCAATAGAATTCTTGTGCTTCTTAAAACGCGATATCTCATTTCATTTCTATGTTTCATGATAAGATGTAATATTCATTGCGAAGTGTTATGTATTCCTCGTATTAACTTCACAAGAATGGAAATGCGACACTTCCTTGCTAGGAAATGGCTTTTCCAGATGTCTACGTATCAAAACAATAGAGTTCCAATGCTTATTAGAACGTATATGGCATCTTATTTCTATGTTTCATGATTAGATATAATATTCATTGCGAAGTGTCATGTATACCTCGTATTCACTTCAAATGCATGTAAATGCGACACTTCCTTGCTAGGAAATAGCGTTTGCAGATGTCTACGTATCGATGCAATAGAGTTCTATTGTTTCGTAAAACGCGATATCGCATCTCATTTCTATGTTTCATGATAAGATGTAATATTCATTGCGAAGTGTTATGTATACCTCGTATTCACTTCACAAGAATGTAAATGCGACACCTCCTTGCTAGGAAATAAAGTTTGCAGATGTCTACGTATTGATGCAATAGAGTTCCATTGTTTCTTAAAACGCGATATCGCATCACATTTCTATGTTTCATGATAAGATGTAATATTCATTGCGAAGTGTTATGTATACCTCGTATTCACTTCACAAGATTGTAAATGCGACACCTCCTTGCTAGGAAATAACGTTTGCAGATGTCTACGTATCGATGCAATAGAGTTCGAATGCTTCTTAAAACGCGATATAGTACCTCATTCCTATGTTCCATGATAAGATATAATATTCATTGTGAAGTGTCATGTATATCTCGTATTCACTTCAAATGAATGTAAATGCGACACTTCCTTTCTAGGAAATAACGTTTGCAGTTGTACACGTATCGTAGCAATGGATTTTGAATGCTTCTTAAAACGCGATATCGCATCTCATTCCTATGTTTCATGATAAGATATAATATTCATTGCGAATTATCATGATTACCTCGTATTCACTTCAAAAGAATGTAAATGCGATACTTCCTTGCTACGAAATAGCGTTCGCAGTTGTCTACGTATCGATGCAACAGAGTTCTATTGTTTCTTAAAACGCGATTTCGCATCTCATTTCTATGTTTCATGATAAGATATAATATACATTGCGAAGTGTAATGTATTCCGCTCCTACACTTCCAATGGATGTAAATGCTACACTTCCTTGCTAGGAAATAGTGTTTGCAGATGTCTACGTATCGTTGCAATAGAGTTCCAATGCTTCTTAAAACGCGATATCGCATCTCATTTCTGTGTTTCAGGATAAGATATAATATTCATTGCGAAAGGTTATGTATTCCTCGTCCACGCTTCAAATGAATGTAAATGCGACACTTCCTTGCTAGGAAATTACGTCTCCAGATGTCTACGTATCGAAGCAATAGAGTTCTAATGCTACTTAGAACGCAATATCGCATCTCATATATATGTTTCATGATAAGATGTAATATTCAATGCGAAGTGTCTTGTATACCTCGTATTCACTTCACGAGAATGTAAATGCGACACTTCCTTGCTAGGAAATAGCGTTTGCAGATGTCTACGTATCGATGCAATAGAGTTCTATTGTTTCGAAAACGCGATATCGCATCTCATTTCTACGTTTCATGATAAGATATAATATTCATTGCGAAGTGTCATGTATTCCTCGTATTCACTACAAATGAATGTACATGCGACACTTCTTTGCTAGGAAATAGCGTTTGCAGATGACTAGGTATCGTAGCAATAGAGTTCGAATGCTTCTTAAAACGCGATATCTCATCTCATTTCTATGTTTCATGATAAGATGTAATATTCATTGCGAAGTGTTATGTATTCCTCGTATTCACTTCACAAGAATGTAAATGCGACACTTCCTCGCTAGGAAATAGCGTTTGCAGTTGTCTACGTATCGATGCAACAGAGTTCTATTGTTTCTTAAAACGCGATTTCGCATCTCATTTCTATGTTTCATGATAAGATATAATATACATTGCGAAGTGTAATGTATTCCGCTCCTACACTTCCAATGGATGTAAATGCTACTCTTCCTTGCTAGGAAATAGTGTTTGCAGATATCTGCGTATCGTAGCAATAGAGATCGAATGCTTCTTAAAACGCGATATCGCATCTCATTTCTATGTTTCATGGTAAGATATAATATTCATTGCGAAGTGTCATGATTACCTCGTATTCACTTCAAATGAATGTAAATGCGACACTTCCTTGTTAGGAAGTAGCGTTTGCAGTTGTCTACGTATCGTAGCAATAGATTTCGAATGCTTCTTAAAACGCGATATCGCATCTTATTTCTATGTTTCATGACACGATATAATACTCATTGCGAAGTGTCATGATTACCTCGTATTCACTTCAAATGAATGTAAATGCGACACTTCCTTTCTAGGAAATAGCGTTTGCAGTTGTCTACGTATCGATGAAACAGAGTTCTATTGTTTCTTAAAACGCGATTTCGCATGTCATTTCTATGTTTCATGATAAGATATAATATTCATTGCGAAGTGTAATGTATTCCGCGTCTGCACTTCCAATGGATGTAAAGGCTACACTTTCTTGCTAGCAAATAGTGTTTGCAGATGTCTACGTATCGTTGCAATAGAGTTCCAATGCTTCTAAAACGCGATATCGCATCTCATTTCTGTGTTTCAGGATAAGATATAATATTCATGGCGAAAGGTTATGTATTCCTCGTCCACGCTTCAAATGAATGTAAATGCGACACTTCCTTGCTTAGAAATTACGTCTCCAGATGTCTACGTACGAAGCAATAGAGTTCTAATGCTACTTAAAACGCAATATCGCATCTCATTTCTATGTTTCACGATAGGACGTAATATTCAATGCGAAGTGTCATGTATACCTCGTATTCACTGCACGAGAATGGAAATGCGACACTTCCTTGCTAGGTAATAGCATTTCCATATGTCTACGTATCGAAGCAATAGAGTTCTAATGCTTCTTAAACGCGATATCGCATTTCACTTCCATGTTTCATGATAAGATATAATATTCATTGCGAAGTGTCATTTATACCTCGTATTCACTTCAAATGAATGTAAATGCGACACTTCCTTTCTAGGAAATTACGTTTCCAGATGTCTACGTATCGAAGCAATAGTGTTCTAAAGCTTCTTAAAACGCGATATCGCATCTCATTCTAATGTTTCATGATAAGATGTAATATTCAATGCGAAGTGTCATGTATACCTCCTACTCACTTCACGAGAATGGAAATGCGACACTTCCTTGCTAGGAAATGGCTTTTCCAGATGTCTACGTATCAAAACAATAGAGTTCCAATGCTTATTAGAACGTATATGGCATCTTATTTCTATGTTTCATGATTAGATATAATATTCATTGCGAAGTGTCATGTATACCTCGTATTCACTTCAAATGCATGTAAATGCGACACTTCCTTGCTAGGAAATAGCGTTTGCAGATGTCTACGTATCGATGCAATAGAGTTCTATTGTTTCGTAAAACGCGATATCGCATCTCATTTCTATGTTTCATGATAAGATGTAATATTCATTGCGAAGTGTTATGTATACCTCGTATTCACTTCACAAGAATGTAAATGCGACACCTCCTTGCTAGGAAATAAAGTTTGCAGATGTCTACGTATTGATGCAATAGAGTTCCATTGTTTCTTAAAACGCGATATCGCATCACATTTCTATGTTTCATGATAAGATGTAATATTCATTGCGAAGTGTTATGTATACCTCGTATTCACTTCACAAGATTGTAAATGCGACACCTCCTTGCTAGGAAATAACGTTTGCAGATGTCTACGTATCGATGCAATAGAGTTCGAATGCTTCTTAAAACGCGATATAGTACCTCATTCCTATGTTCCATGATAAGATATAATATTCATTGTGAAGTGTCATGTATATCTCGTATTCACTTCAAATGAATGTAAATGCGACACTTCCTTTCTAGGAAATAACGTTTGCAGTTGTACACGTATCGTAGCAATGGATTTTGAATGCTTCTTAAAACGCGATATCGCATCTCATTCCTATGTTTCATGATAAGATATAATATTCATTGCGAATTATCATGATTACCTCGTATTCACTTCAAAAGAATGTAAATGCGATACTTCCTTGCTACGAAATAGCGTTCGCAGTTGTCTACGTATCGATGCAACAGAGTTCTATTGTTTCTTAAAACGCGATTTCGCATCTCATTTCTATGTTTCATGATAAGATATAATATACATTGCGAAGTGTAATGTATTCCGCTCCTACACTTCCAATGGATGTAAATGCTACACTTCCTTGCTAGGAAATAGTGTTTGCAGATGTCTACGTATCGTTGCAATAGAGTTCCAATGCTTCTTAAAACGCGATATCGCATCTCATTTCTGTGTTTCAGGATAAGATATAATATTCATTGCGAAAGGTTATGTATTCCTCGTCCACGCTTCAAATGAATGTAAATGCGACACTTCCTTGCTAGGAAATTACGTCTCCAGATGTCTACGTATCGAAGCAATAGAGTTCTAATGCTACTTAGAACGCAATATCGCATCTCATATATATGTTTCATGATAAGATGTAATATTCAATGCGAAGTGTCTTGTATACCTCGTATTCACTTCACGAGAATGTAAATGCGACACTTCCTTGCTAGGAAATAGCGTTTGCAGATGTCTACGTATCGATGCAATAGAGTTCTATTGTTTCGAAAACGCGATATCGCATCTCATTTCTACGTTTCATGATAAGATATAATATTCATTGCGAAGTGTCATGTATTCCTCGTATTCACTACAAATGAATGTACATGCGACACTTCTTTGCTAGGAAATAGCGTTTGCAGATGACTAGGTATCGTAGCAATAGAGTTCGAATGCTTCTTAAAACGCGATATCTCATCTCATTTCTATGTTTCATGATAAGATGTAATATTCATTGCGAAGTGTTATGTATTCCTCGTATTCACTTCACAAGAATGTAAATGCGACACTTCCTCGCTAGGAAATAGCGTTTGCAGTTGTCTACGTATCGATGCAACAGAGTTCTATTGTTTCTTAAAACGCGATTTCGCATCTCATTTCTATGTTTCATGATAAGATATAATATACATTGCGAAGTGTAATGTATTCCGCTCCTACACTTCCAATGGATGTAAATGCTACTCTTCCTTGCTAGGAAATAGTGTTTGCAGATATCTGCGTATCGTAGCAATAGAGATCGAATGCTTCTTAAAACGCGATATCGCATCTCATTTCTATGTTTCATGGTAAGATATAATATTCATTGCGAAGTGTCATGATTACCTCGTATTCACTTCAAATGAATGTAAATGCGACACTTCCTTGTTAGGAAGTAGCGTTTGCAGTTGTCTACGTATCGTAGCAATAGATTTCGAATGCTTCTTAAAACGCGATATCGCATCTTATTTCTATGTTTCATGACACGATATAATACTCATTGCGAAGTGTCATGATTACCTCGTATTCACTTCAAATGAATGTAAATGCGACACTTCCTTTCTAGGAAATAGCGTTTGCAGTTGTCTACGTATCGATGAAACAGAGTTCTATTGTTTCTTAAAACGCGATTTCGCATGTCATTTCTATGTTTCATGATAAGATATAATATTCATTGCGAAGTGTAATGTATTCCGCGTCTGCACTTCCAATGGATGTAAAGGCTACACTTTCTTGCTAGCAAATAGTGTTTGCAGATGTCTACGTATCGTTGCAATAGAGTTCCAATGCTTCTAAAACGCGATATCGCATCTCATTTCTGTGTTTCAGGATAAGATATAATATTCATGGCGAAAGGTTATGTATTCCTCGTCCACGCTTCAAATGAATGTAAATGCGACACTTCCTTGCTTAGAAATTACGTCTCCAGATGTCTACGTACGAAGCAATAGAGTTCTAATGCTACTTAAAACGCAATATCGCATCTCATTTCTATGTTTCACGATAGGACGTAATATTCAATGCGAAGTGTCATGTATACCTCGTATTCACTGCACGAGAATGGAAATGCGACACTTCCTTGCTAGGTAATAGCATTTCCATATGTCTACGTATCGAAGCAATAGAGTTCTAATGCTTCTTAAACGCGATATCGCATTTCACTTCCATGTTTCATGATAAGATATAATATTCATTGCGAAGTGTCATTTATACCTCGTATTCACTTCAAATGAATGTAAATGCGACACTTCCTTTCTAGGAAATTACGTTTCCAGATGTCTACGTATCGAAGCAATAGTGTTCTAAAGCTTCTTAAAACGCGATATCGCATCTCATTCTAATGTTTCATGATAAGATGTAATATTCAATGCGAAGTGTCATGTATACCTCCTACTCACTTCACGAGAATGGAAATGCGACACTTCCTTGCTAGGAAATGGCGTTTCCAGATGTCTACGTATCAAAACAATAGAGTTCCAATGCTTATTAGAACGAGATATGGCATCTTATTTCTATGTTTCATGATTAGATATAATATTCATTGCGAAGTGTCATGTATACCTCGTATTCACTTCAAATGAATGTATATGCGACACTTCCTTTCTAGGAAATAGCGTTTGCAGTTGTCTACGTATCGATGCAATAGAGTTCTAGTGCTTCTTAAAACGCGATATCGCGTCTCATTTCTGTGTTTCATGATAAGATATAATATTCATTGCGAAGTGTTATGTACTCCACGTCTACACTTCAAAAGGATGTAAATGCGATACTTCCTTGCTAGGTAATAGCATTTCCATATGTCTACGTATCGAAGCAATAGAGTTCTAATGCTTCTTAAACGCGATATCGCATTTCACTTCCATGTTTCATGATAAGATATAATATTCATTGCGAAGTGTCATTTATACCTCGTATTCACTACAAATGAATGTAAATGCGACACTTCCTTTCTAGGAAATTACGTTTCCAGATGTCTACGTATCGAAGCAATAGTGTTCTAAAGCTTCTTAAAACGCGATATCGCATCTCATTCTAATGTTTCATGATAAGATGTAATATTCAATGCGAAGTGTCATGTATACCTCCTACTCACTTCACGAGAATGGAAATGCGACACTTCCTTGCTAGGAAATGGCGTTTCCAGATGTCTACGTATCAAAACAATAGAGTTCCAATGCTTATTAGAACGAGATATGGCATCTTATTTCTATGTTTCATGATTAGATATAATAATCATTGCGAAGTGTCATGTATACCTCGCATTCACTTCAAATGAATGTAAATGCGTCACTTCCTTGCTAGGAAATAGCGTTTGCAGATGTCTACGTATCGTAGCAATAGAGTTCGAATGCTTCTTAAAACGCGTTATCGTATCTCATTCCTATGTTCCATGATATGATATAATATTCATTGCGAAGTGTCATGTATACATCGTATTCACTACAACTGAATGTAAATGCGACACTTCCTTTCTAGGAAATAGCGTTTGCAGTTGTCCACGTATCGATGCAATGGAATTTTATTGTTTCTTAAAACGCGATATCGCATCTCATTACTATGTTTCATGATAAGATATAATATTCATTGCGAAGTATCATTATTACCTCGCACTCACTTCAAAAGAATGTAAATGCGACACTTCCTTGCTCGGAAATAGCGTTTGCAGATGTCAACGTATCCTAGCAATTGAGGTCTAATGCTTCTTAAAACGCGATATTGCATCTCATTTCTACGTTCCATGATAAGATATAATATTCATTGCGAAGTGTCATGTATTCCTCGTATTCACTACAAATGAATGTACATGCGACACTTCCTTTCTGGGAAATATCGTTCCCAGATGTCTACGTATCGAAGCAATAGAGTTCTAATGCTTCTTAAACCGCGATATCGCATATAATTCCTATGTTTCATGATAAGATACAATATTCAATGCGAAGTGTCATGTATACCTCGTATTCACTTCAAATGAATGTAAATGCGATACTTCCTCGCTAGGAAATAGCGTTTGCAGGTGACTACGTATCGTAGCAATAGAGTTCTAATGGTTCTTAAAGCGCGATATCGCATCTCATTTCTATATTTCATGATAAGATATAATATACATTGCGAAGTGTCATGTATACCTCGTATTCACTTCAAATGAATGTAAATGCGACTCTCCCTTGCTAGGAAATAGCGTTTGCAGATGTCTACGCATTGTAGCAGTAGAGTTCGAATGCTTCTTAAAACGCGATATCGCATCTCATTCCTATGTTTCATGATAAGTTACAATATTCATTGCGAAGTGTCATGTATACCTTGCGTACGCTTGAAATGAATGTAAATGCGACTCCCCCTTGCTAGGAAATAGCGTTTGCAGATGTCTACGTATCGTAGCAGTAGAGTTCGAATGCTTCTTAAAACGCGATATCGCATCTCATTACTATGTTTCATGACAAGATATAATATTCGTTGCGAAGTGTCATGATTAGCTCGTATTCCCTTCAAATGAATGTAAATGCGACACTTCCTTGCTAGGAAATAGCGTTTGCAGATGTCTACGTATCGATGCAATAGAGTTCTATTGTTTCTTAAAACGCGATATCGCATCACATTTCTATGTTTCATGATAAGATGTAATATTCATTGCGAAGTGTTATGTATACGTCGTATTCACTTCACAAGAATGTAAATGCGACACCTCCTTGCTAGGAAATAACGTTTGCAGATGTCTACGTATCGATGCAATAGAGTTCCATTGTTTCTTAAAACGCGATATCGCATCACATTTCTATGTTTCATGATAAGATGTAATATTCATTGCGAAGTGTTATGTATACCTCGTATTCACTTCACAAGATTGTAAATGCGACACCTCCTTGATAGGAAATAACGTTTGCAGATGTCTACGTATCGATGCAATAGAGTTCCATTGTTTCTTAAAACGCGATATCGCACCTCATTTCTATGTTTCATGATAAGATATAATATTCATTGCGAAGTGTCATGTATACATAGTATTCACTTCAAATGAATGTAAATGCGACACTTCCTTTCTAGGAAATAGCGTTTGCAGTTGTCTACGTATCGTAGCAATGGATTTCGAATTCTTCTTAACACGCGATATCGCATCTCATTCCTATGTTTCATGATAAGATATAATATTCATTGCGAATTATCATGATTACCTCGTATTCACTTCAAAAGAATGTAAATGCGATACTTCCTTGCTAGGAAATAGCGTTTGCAGTTGTCTACGTATCGATGCAACAGAGTTCTATTGTTTCTTAAAACGCGATTTCGCATCTCATTTCTATGTTTCATGATAAGATATAATATACATTGCGAAGTGTAATGTATTCCGCTCCTACACTTCCAATGGATGTAAATGCTACACTTCCTTGCTAGGAAATAGTGTTTGCAGATGTCTACGTATCGTTGCAATAGAGTTCCAATGCTTCTTAAAACGCGATATCGCATCTCATTTCTGTGTTTCAGGATAAGATATAATATTCATTGCGAAAGGTTATGTATTCCTCGTCCACGCTTCAAATGAATGTAAATGCGACACTTCCTTGCTAGGAAATTACGTCTCCAGATGTCTACGTATCGAAGCAATAGAGTTCTAATGCTACTTAGAACGCAATATCGCATCTCATATATATGTTTCATGATAAGATGTAATATTCATTGCGAAGTGTTATGTATTCCTCGTATTCACTTCACAAGAATGTAAATGCGACACTTCCTCGCTAGGAAATAGCGTTTGCAGTTGTCTACGTATCGATGCAACAGAGTTCTATTGTTTCTTAAAACGCGATTTCGCATCTCATTTCTATGTTTCATGATAAGATATAATATACATTGCGAAGTGTAATGTATTCCGCTCCTACACTTCCAATGGATGTAAATGCTACACTTCCTTGCTAGGAAATAGTGTTTGCAGATATCTGCGTATCGTAGCAATAGAGATCGAATGCTTCTTAAAACGCGATATCGCATCTCATTTCTATGTTTCATGACAAGATATAATACTCATTGCTAAGTGTCATGATTACCTCGTATTCACTTCAAATGAATGTAAATGCGACACTTCCTTGCTAGGAAATAGCGTTTGCAGATGTCTACGTATCGATGCAATAGAATTCCATTGTTTCTTAAAACGCGATATCGCATCTCATTTCTATGTTTCATGATAAGATATAATATTCATTGCGAAGTGTAATGTATTCCGCGTCTACACTTCCAATGGATGTAAATGCCACACTTCCTTGCTAGGAAATAGCGTTTGCAGATGTCTACGTATCGTAGCAGTAGAGTTCGAATGCTTCTTAAAACGCGATATCGCATCTCATTCCTATGTTTCATGATAAGATGTAATATTCAATGCGAAGTATCATGATTACCTCGTATTCACTTCAAATGAATGTAAATGCGACACTTCCTTGCTAGGAAATAGCGTTTGCAGATATCTGCGTATCGTAGCAATAGAGTTCGAATGCTTCTTAAAACGCGATATCGCATCTCATTTCTATGTTTCATGGTAAGATATAATATTCATTGCGAAGTGTCATGATTACCTCGTATTCACTTCAAATGAATGTAAATGCGACACTTCCTTGTTAGGAAATAGCGTTTGCAGTTGTCTACGTATCGTAGCAATAGTGTTCGAATGCTTCTTAAAACGCGATATCTCATCTCATTTCTATGTTTCATGATAAGATGTAATATTCATTGCGAAGTGTTATGTATTCCTCGTATTCACTTCACAAGAATGTAAATGCGACACTTCCTCGCTAGGAAATAGCGTTTGCAGTTGTCTACGTATCGATGCAACAGAGTTCTATTGTTTCTTAAAACGCGATTTCGCATGTCATTTCTATGTTTCATGATAAGATATAATATTCATTGCGAAGTGTAATGTATTCCGCGTCTGCACTTCCAATGGATGTAAAGGCTACACTTTCTTGCTAGCAAATAGTGTTTGCAGATGTCTACGTATCGTTGCAATAGAGTTCCAATGCTTCTAAAACGCGATATCGCATCTCATTTCTGTGTTTCAGGATAAGATATAATATTCATTGCGAAAGGTTATGTATTCCTCGTCCACGCTTCAAATGAATGTAAATGCGACACTTCCTTGCTTAGAAATTACGTCTCCAGATGTCTACGTACGAAGCAATAGAGTTCTAATGCTACTTAAAACGCAATATCGCATCTCATTTCTATGTTTCACGATAGGACGTAATATTCAATGCGAATTGTCATGTATACCTCGTATTCACTGCACGAGAATGGAAATGCGACACTTCCCTTGTAGGAAATAGCGTTTGCGGATGTCTACTTATCGTAGCAATAGAGTTCGAATGCTTCTTAAAACGCGATATCGCATCTCATTTCTATGTTACAAGATAAGATATAATATTCATTGCGAAATGTTATGTATTCCTCGTCCACGCTTCAAATGAATGTAATTGCGACACTTCCGTTCTAGGAAATAACGTTTGCAGATGTCTGCGTATCGGAGCAATAGAATTCTTGTGCTTCTTAAAACGCTATATCTCATCTCATTTCTATGTTTCATGATAAGATGTAATATTCATTGCGAAGTGTTATGTATTCCTCGTATTCACTTCACAGGAATGGAAATGCGACACTTCCTTGCTAGGAAATGGCTTTTCCAGATGTCTCCGTATCAAAACAATAGAGTTCCAATGCTTATTAGAACGAGATATGGCAACTTATATCTATGTTTCATGATTAGATATAATATTCATTGCGAAGTGTCATGTATACTTCGTATTCACTTCAAATGAATGTATATGCGACACTTCCTTGCTAGGAAATAGCGTTTGCAGATGTCTACGTATCGATGCAATAGAGTTCTAGTGCTTCTTAAAACGCGATATCGCGTCTCATTCCAATGTTTCATGATAAGATGTAATATTCAATGCGAAGTGTCATGTATACCTCCTACTCACTTCACGAGAATGGAAATGCGACACTTCCTTGCTAGGAAATGGCGTTTCCAGATGTCTACGTATCAAAACAATAGAGTTCCAATGCTTATTAGAACGAGATATGGCATCTTATTTCTATGTTTCATGATTAGATATAATAATCATTGCGAAGTGTCATGTATACCTTGCATACGCTTGAAATGAATGTAAATGCGACTCCCCCTTGCTAGGAAATAGCGTTTGCAGATGTCTACGTATCGTAGCAGTAGAGTTCGAATGCTTCTTAAAACGCGATATCGCATCTCATTACTATGTTTCATGACAAGATATAATATTCGTTGCGAAGTGTCATGTATTCCGCTCCTACACTTCCAATGGATGTAAATGCTACACTTCCTTGCTAGGAAATAGTGTTTGCAGATATCTGCGTATCGTAGCAATAGAGATCGAATGCTTCTTAAAACGCGATATCGCATCTCATTACTATGTTTCATGATAAGATATAATACTCATTGCTAAGTGTCATGATTACCTCGTATTCACTTCAAATGAATGTAAATGCGACACTTCCTTGCTAGGGAATAGCGTTTGCAAGTGTCTACGTATCGTAGTAATTGAGTTCTAATGCTTTTTAAAACGCGACATCGCATCTCATTTCTATGTTTCATGATAAGATTCAATATTCATTGCGAAGTGTCATGTATACCTCGTATTCACTTCAAAAGAATGTAAATGCGATACTTCCTTGCTAGGAAATAGCGTTTGCAGATGACTACGTATCGTAGCAAGAGATTTCTAATGCTTCTTAAAACGAGATATAACATCTCATTTCTATGTTTCATGATAAGATACATTATTCATGGCGAAGTGTCATGTATACCTCGTTTTCACTTCAAACGAATGTAAATGCGACACTTCCTTGCTAGGAAATAGCGTTTGCAGATGTCTACGTATCGATGCAATGGAATTCTATTGTTTCTTAGAACGCGATATCGCATCCCATTTCTATGTTTCATGATAAGATATAATATTCATTGCGAGAGGTATTGTATACCTCGTCCACGCTTCAATTGAATGTAATTGCGACACTTCCGTTCTAGGAAATAGCGTTTGCAGATGTCTGCGTATCGTAGCAGTAGAGTTCTAGTGCTTCTTAAAACGCGATGTCGCGTCTCATTTCTGTGTTTCATGATAAGATGTAATATTCATTGCGAAGTGTTATGTACTCCACGTCTACACTTCAAAAGAATGTAAATGCTACACTTCCTTGCTAGGAAATAGCGTTTGCAGATGTATAAGTATCGATGCAATAGAGTTCTAATGCTTCTTAAAACTGGATATCGCAAGTCATTTTTATGTTTCATGATAAGATATAATATTCATTGCGAAGTGTCATGTATACCTCGTATTCACTTCAAATGAATGTAAATGCGACACTTCCTTTCTAGGAAATTACGTTTCCAGATGTCTACGTATCGAAGCAATAGTGTTCTAAAGCTTCTTAAAACGCGATATCGCATCTCATTCCAATGTTTCATGATAAGATACAATATTCATTGCGAAGTGTCATGTATACCTTGCATACGCTTGAAATGAATGTAAATGCGACTCCCCCTTGCTAGGAAATAGCGTTTGCAGATGTCTACGTATCGTAGCAGTAGAGTTCGAATGCTTCTTAAAACGCGATATCGCATCTCATTACTATGTTTCATGGCAAGATATAATATTCGTTGCGAAGTGTCATGATTACCTCGTATTCCCTTCAAATGAATGTAAATGCGACACTTCTTTGCTAGGAAATAGCGTTTGCAGATATCTACGTATCGTAGCAATAGAGTTCGAATTATTCTTAAAACGCGATATCGCAACATATTTCTCTGCTTCATGACAAGATATAATATTCATTGCGAAGTGTCATGACTACCTCGTATTCACTTCAAATGAATGTAAATGCGACACTTCCTTGCTAGGAAATAGCGTTTGCAGATGTCTACGTATCGTAAAGGTAGAGTTCGAATGCTTCTTAAAACGCGATATCGCATCTCATTCCTATGTTCCATGGCAAGATATAATATTCATTGCAAAGTGTCATGTATACCTCGTATTCACTTCAAATGAATGTGAATGCGACACTTCCTTGCTAGGAAATAGCGCTTGCAGATGTCTACGTATCGTAGCAATAGAGTTCGAATGCTTCTTGAAACTCGATATCGCATCTCATTTCTATGTTTCATGGTAAGATATAATATTCATTGTGAAGTGTCATGTATACCTTGCATACGCTTCAAATGAATGTAAATGCGACTCTCCCTTTCTGGGAAATAGCGTTTGCAGATGTCTACGTATCGTAGCAGTAGAGTTCGAATGCTTCTTAAAACGCGATATCGCATCTCATTACTATGTTTCATGATAAGATATAATATTCATTGCGAAGTGTTATGTATACCTCATATTCACTTCAAAAGAATATAAATGCGACACTTCCTTGCTAGGAAATTGCGTTTGCCGATGGCTCCGTATCGAAGCAACAGATTTCTAGTGCTTTTTACTTCGCGATATCGCGTCTCATTTCTATGTTCATGATAAGATATAATATTCATTGTGGAGTGTTATGTATACCTCGTTTTGACTTCAAAAGAATGAAACTGCGACACTGCCTTGCTAGGAAATAGCATTTCCAGATATCTACGTATCGTAGCAATAGAATTCTAATGCTTCTTAAAACGCGATATCGCATCTCATTTCTATGTTTCACGATAGGATATAATATTCATTACGAAGTGTTATGTATTCCTCGTCTACACTTCAAATGAATGTATGTGCGACACTTCCTTGCTAGGAAGTAGCGTTTGCAGATGTCTACGTATCGCAGCAATAGAGTTCTAATGTTTTTTAAATCGCGATATCGCATCCCATTTCTATGTCTCATGATGAGATATAATATTCATTGTGTTGTGTTATGTATACTTCGTATTCACTTCAAAGGAATGTAAATGCGCCACTTCCTTGTTAGGATATAGCGGTTCCAGATGTCTACGCATCGATGCAATAGAGTTCTAATGCTTCTTAAAACGGGATATCGCATCTGATCCCTATGTTTCATGATAGGATATAATATTCTTTGCGAAGTGTCATGTATACCTCGTATTCACTTCAAATGAATGTAAATGCTACACTTCCTTGATGGGAAATAGCGTTTGCAGATGTCTACGTATCGTAGCAATATAGTTATGATGGTTCTTAAAGCGCGATATCGCATCTCATTCCTATGTTTCATGATAAGATGTAATATTCATTGCGAACTATCTTGATTACCTCGTATACACTTCAAAAGAATGTAAATGCGATTCTTCCTTCCTAGGAAATAGCGCTTGCAGATGACTACGTATAGTAGCAAGAGAGTTCTAATGCTTCTGAAAACAAGATATCGCATCTCATTTCTATGTTTCATGATAAGATATAATATTCATTGCGAAGTGTCAAGTATACCTCGTATTAACATCAAATGAATGTAAATGCGACACATCCTTTCTAGGAAATTACGTTTCCAGATGTCTACGTATCGAAGCAATAGAGTTCCAATGCTTCTTAAACCGCGATATCGCATCTCATTTCGATGTTTCTTGATAAGATACAATATTCATTGCGAAGTGTCATGTATACCTCGTATTCACTTCAGTTGAATGTAAATGCGACACTTCCTTTCTAGGAAGTACCGTTTGCAGATATCTGCGTATCGTAGCAGTAGAGGTCTCGTGCTTCTCAAAACGCGATATCGCATCTCATTCCTATGTTTCATGATAAGATACAATACTCATTGCTAAGTGTCATGTATACCTCGTATTCACTTCACAAGAATGAAAATGCGACACTTCCTTGCTAGGAAATAGGGTTTGCAGATGTCTACGTATCGATGCAATAGAGTTCTAATGCTTCATAAAACTCGATATCGCATGATCGCCTCTATGTTTCATGATAAGATATAATATTCATTGCGAAGTGTCATGTATACCTCGTATTCACTTCAAATGAATGTAAATGCGACACTTCCTTTCTACGGAATTGCGTTTCCAGATGTCTCGCTATAGAAGCAATAGATTTCTAATGCTTCTTAAAACGCGATATCGCATCTCATTTCTGTGTTTCATGATAAGATATAGTATTCATTGCGAAGGGTTATGTATTCCTCTTCCACGCATCAAATGAATGTAAATGCGACACTTCCGTTCCAGG
This sequence comes from Xylocopa sonorina, assembly GCF_050948175.1. Taxonomy (NCBI): domain Eukaryota; kingdom Metazoa; phylum Arthropoda; class Insecta; order Hymenoptera; family Apidae; genus Xylocopa; species Xylocopa sonorina. The sequence continues at coordinate 72,268 of NW_027490199.1, forward strand.
AAATAGCGTTTGCAGATATCTGCGTATCGTAGCAGTAGAGTTCTAGTGCTTCTTAAAACGCGATATCGAATCTCATTCCTATGTTTCATGATAAGATGTAATATTCATTGCGAAGTATCATGATTACCTCGTATTCACTTCCAATGAATGTAAATGCTATACTTCCTTGCTAGGAAATAGCGTTTGCAGATGTCTACGTTTCGTTGCAATAGAGTTCCAATGCTTCTTAAACCGCGATATCGCATCTCATTTCTATGTTTCATGATAAGATACAATATTAATAGCGAAGTGTCATGTATACCTCGTATTCACTTTAAATGAATGTAAATGCGACACTTCCTTTCTACGGAATTACGTTTCCAGATGTCTCGCTATAGAAGCAATAGATTTCTAATGCTTCTTAAAACGCGATATCGCATCTCATTTCTGTGTTTCATGATAAGATATAGTATTCATTGCGAAGGGTTATGTATTCCTCGTCCACGCATCAAATGAATGTAAATGCGACACTTCCGTCCTAGGAAATAGCGTTTGCAAATATCTGCGTATCGTAGCAGTAGTGTTCTAGTGCTTCTTAAAACGCGATATCGCATCTCATTCCTATGTTTCATGATAAGATACAATACTCATTGCGAAGTGTCATGTATACCTCGTATTCACTTCAACTGAATGTAAATGCTACACTTCCTTGTTAGGAAATAGCGTTTGCAGATGTCTACGTATCGATGCAATAGGGTTCTAATGCTTCTTAAAACGAGATATCGCATGATCGTCTCTATGTTTCATGATAAGATATAACATTCATTGCAAAGTGTCATGTATCCCTCGTATTCACTTCAAATGAATGTAAATGCGACACTTCCTGTCTAGGAAATAGCGTTTGCAGTTGTCTACGTATCGTAGCAATAGAGTTCGAATGCTTCTTAAAACGCGATATCGCATCTCGTTCCTATGTTTCATGATAAGATGTAATATTCATTGCGAAGTATCATGATTACCTCGTATTCACTTCCAATGAATGTAAATGCTATACTTCCTTGCTAGGAAATAGCGTTTGCAGATGTCTACGTTTCGTTGCAATAGAGTTCCAATGTTTCTTAAACCGCGATATCGCATCTCATTTCTGTGTTTCATGATAAGATATAGTATTCATTGCGAAGGGATATGTATTCCTCGTCCACGCATCAAATGAATGTAAATGCGACACTTCCGTCCTAGGAAATAGCGTTTGCAGATATCTGCGTATCGTAGCAGTAGAGTTCTAGTGCTTCTTAAAACGCGATATCGCATCTCATTTCTATGCTTCATGATACAAATACAATATTCATTGCGAAGTGTCATGTATACCTCGTATTCACATCACAAGAATGTAAATGCGACACTTCCTTGCTAGGAAATAGCGTTTGCAGATGTCTACGTATCGATGCAATAGAGTTCTAATGCTTCTTAAAACTCGATATCGCATGATCGTCTCTATGTTTCATGATAAGATATAATATTCATTGCGAAGTGTCATGTATACCTTGCATACGCTTGAAATGAATGTAAATGCGACACTTCCTTTCTAGGAAATAGCGTTTGCAGATGTCTACGTATCGTAGCAATAGAGTTCGAATGCTTCTTAAAACTCGATATCGCATCTCATTTCTATGTTTCATGGTAAGATATAATATTCATTGTGAAGTGTCATGTATACCTTGCATACGCTTCAAATGAATATAAATGCGACTCTCCCTTTCTAGGAAATAGCGTTTGCAGATGTCTACGTATCGTAGCAATAGAGTTCGAATGCTTCTTAAAACTCGATATCGCATCTCATTTCTATGTTTCATGGTAAGATATAATATTCATTGTGAAGTGTCATGTATACCTTGCATACGCTTGAAATGAATGTAAATGCGACACTTCCATGCTAGGAAATGGCGTTTGCAGTTGTCTACGTATCGTAGCAATAGAGTTCGAATGCTTCTTAAAACGCGATATCGCATCTCATTTGTATATTTCATGATACGATGTAATATTCATTGCGAAGTGTCTTGTATACCTCGCATACACTTCAAATGAATGTAAATGCTACACTTCCTTGCTAGGAAATAGCGTTTGCAGATTTCTGCGTATCGTAGCAATAGGGTTCGAATGCTTCTTAAAACGCGATATCGCATCTTATTTCTATGTTTCATGACAAGATATAATATTCATTGCGATGTGTCATGTATACCTCGTATTCACCTCAAATGAATGTAAATGCGACACTTCATTGCTAGGAAATAGCGTTTGCAGATGTCTACGTATCGTAGCATTAGAGTTCGAATGCTTCTTAAAACTCGATATCGCATCTGATCCCTATGTTTCATGATAAGATATAATATTCATTGCGATGTGTCATGTATACCTCGTAGTCACTTCAATAGAATGTGAATGCTATACTTCCTTGCATTAAATAGCGTTTGCAGATGTCTACGTAACGAAGTAATAGAGTTCTAATGCTTTTTAAATCTTGATATCGCATCTCATTTCTATGTTTCATGAAAAGATATAATATTCATGGCGGAGTGTCACGCATACCTCGTATTCACTTCAAAAGAATGTAAATGCGACACTTCCTTGCTAGGAAATAGCGTTTGCAGATGTCTACGCATCGAAGCATTAGAGTTCTAATGCTTCTCGAAACGCGATATCGCATCTTATTTCTATGTTTCATGATAAGGTACAATATTCATTGCGAAGTGTCATGTATACCTCGTATACACTTCAAATGAATGTAAATGCGACACTTCCTTGCTAGGATATAGCGTTTGCAGATGTGTGCTTATCGAGGCAATAGAGTTCTAATGCTTCTTAACACATTGAGGACGGGGCGCTGCGCGTTCAACACGCCCTCACGAATCGCAGATTTTCGAACGCTCCAAAAACATGCTTGGCATGTGACAGGAATTGGATACGCATTTTACTTAATTTGCATTTAGTATTTTTAAATAATAGTATGCTTCATATATCTGTATATCTGTTTTCATTACATCTATGCGTCATTTCGCTGCTTTTATAGAGGGCTAATTCATAAAATAAATTTTTGTTATCAATTATCAGTAACAGGTTGATTGAAAATATAGATAGTACTCAAAAAACTGTTACCTTCCAATTTTAAAACACGAAGTTTGAAATTCTAAAATGCAGATCAATGAAACACTTTATAAGATACGGTACGTACGACGATCCGCACAGATCAGCCGGCAATGGCTATTATCACGTCACGGGTCGTGAAAACTTATCGTTTACCGAGAGCGACACGCAGCCTCGAACGGTTCGGCTCGCGGAATTGCGACGAAGACCGGGTTCTTTCTGGCTCGCGAAACAGGTATCAAAAGGCACGAACGCGGATAAGAAAATATGACCTTACCTTTGATGTCTTGACAGCTGCTAATATTTAGTACCCTTGTTGCAGGTATCGTCGTCGGCACGGATCGCCCTCAGGTATAATCCCTGCGTACGGTCGGTGAGGCGTGATTGTCAGCGGGCCGAGTACCCAGGTGGGCTGACCTCAGGGATGGATCGGCTCGGTCAAGCGGATCGGCGATGGATGCGGCGGTGCGGGACGGCTGTCCGATCGGCGTGCGGCGGAAGATGAGACGTTGCAGTGGTATATGCGCACGGCTGTACCAACGTATCCGCGCACAAGTGAACGCAAGAAGTTCTTCCTTCCCGCGCGACGAGTTCGTTTAGTTGTACCGGAATGACGCATTCGAGTCGGTTTCCAAAAGTCCAGATACGGGTTCACTAAGCGGCGGTCCGCTCTAGTTTACCGGTCCAGAAATATGGAAAATCGACGAGTGTCCTTGCTCTAGCCTCGCTGTGGGTCGATGCAGCTAAGCGGCGGTCGGCTATAACTGATCGATTACCAAGTTTGACTAAAGTTCGGAGCTTGTGAATATTCTTGAAGACGCGTGAACTCGTGGAGGACTTCGCAATGAATGGATTTATAATAATAATAAGGCAAGGAATATTTAGAATGATGAGAATTGTAGTACTGGTAAAAATAAAGTATATTCTAAATAAAACTAAGCTTACACTGATACTTCCCTATGCCAAAGTTGACTAAGTACTAGGATACGATAATTAGAGTTTAGAATAAGGACTTGAATTGAATTAGAGTTTAAGTTGAAATAGTAAGATTGGATTATGATAAAGGAGTGCTCGCTTGGACCGAATGGCTCGAACTAGAGATTGGATTTGAGGGAGGTCCGCTCGTTTGGAGCGGATGACTCGTACTGACTATCATCTCGCGGGACCGCGACCTCCTCGGATCGCGGGGCGCGCGAGTCGCAGGTCCCCAGAGTGGGGCGGACGCTCGGCCCACGGAGTGGGGTGGACGGTCGTGGTAGGGCGCCCGCGTTCGGCGTGAGCCGCGCGCGTCGGGCTCTTTGCTTACTTCTTATTACGATTAATTATGATCTTAAAAATTAGAATAACACATGAAACGCATTATGCTAGGTTGTGTGTGTTGTGTCGTGTGCGTACATGGAGTGTCGTGTGCTTAAGTTCTAGGATTCGCTTAATTATAATTATAATGGTATGCAAAGTATGGGTACGGGTGCGTAACGGCGGGCGACTCTTCCTGATACGTGGAATGGTCCTCGTGCGGAGGCTGTGGCTCGGTTGTGCTCCAGCTGTCTGGAAGGCAAGCGTCGTAGCGCGGTCGTGTGGTCCAACTCCTGGTTGCGGGGGTGGCTGCCTTAGCTCGGCGATCGTATACTCGGTAAGCTCGTCTTTGTGGTGGCGACAGGCGATGCGTGTGGCTCTGCCGGGGGGTGAAGGAGGTACCGCGAGGTTCAGCGGACGTTACGCTATAATGACTGTTTTTTCCCAAATTTAAGGAATGATTCATTTGTTTCGCTTTGGTTTCGGAATGCGAGAGACTTCGATACCATCGTAACGTAACACAAACATTTGCAGCTCCTTGCTAAGTTACCGACTGAATAAAAAAAACGTGAAAACGAGATATATCGTGACCCGTTCGCAACGTTTAGTTTTCTAAAAACGAGATATCTCGTCACCCGTCCGCAATGTGTTAAAACGCGATATCGCATCTCATTTCTATGTTTCATGTTAAGATATAATATTCATTGCGTAGTGTCATGTATATCTCGCATACAATTCAAAAGAACGTAAATGCGACACTTCCTTGCTAGGAAGTAGCGTTTTCAGATGTCTACGTATCGAAGCAATAGAGTTCTAATGCTTCGTAAATCGCCATATCGCACCTCATTTCTATGTTTCATGATAAGATATAGTATTCACTGTGGATTGTTATGTATACATCGTATTCACATCAAAGGAATGTAAAAGCGATACTTCCTTGCTAGAAAATAGCCTTTGTAGATGTCTACGTATCGTAGCATTAGTGTTCTAATGCTTCTCAAAACGCGATATCGCATCTCATTTCTATGTTACATGATAAGATGTAATATTCATTGCAAAGTGTCATGTATACCTCGCATACACTTCAAATGAATGTAAATGAGACACTTCCTTGAAAGGAAATAGCGCTTGCAGATGTCTACGTATCGAAGCAATAGAGTTCTAAAGCTTTTCAAATCGCGATATGCTTCTCATTTCTATGTTTCATGATGAGATATAATATACATTGTGGAGTGTTATGTATACCTCGTAATCACTTCAAAAGAATGTAAGTGCAACACTTCCCTGATATTAAATAGCGTTTGCATATGTCTACGTGTCGAAGCAACAGAATTCTAATGCTTTTTTGTTCGCGATATAGTACCTCATTTCCGTGTTTCTTGATAAGGTATAATATTCATTGTGGAGTGTTATGTATACCTCGTATTCACTGTAAAAGAATGTAAATGCGACACATCCTTGCTAGGAAATAGCGTCTGCTGATATCTATGTATCGTTGCAATAGAGTTCTAATGCTTCTTAAATCGTCATATCGTATCTCATTTCTATGTTTCATGATGAGATATAATATTCATTGTGCAGGGTTATGTATACCCCGTATTCACATCAAAATAATGTAAATACGACACTTCCTTGCTTGGTAATAGCGTTTGCAGATGTCTACGTATCGTAGAAAGGGAGTTCTAATGCTTCTCAAAACGCGATATCGCATCTCAATTCTATGTTTCATGATATGATGTAATATACATTATAAAATTTCTTGTACACCTCGCATACACTTCAAATTAATGTAAATGCGACACTTCCTTGCTAGGAAATAGCGTCTGCTGATATCTACATATCGTTGCAATAGAGTTCTAATGCCTCTTAAATCGTCATATCGCATCTCATTTCTATGTTTCATGATGAGATATAATATTCATTGTGCAGGGATATGTATACCCCGTATTCACATCAAAATAATGTAAATGCGACACTTCCTTGCTAGGAGTTAGCGTTTGCAGATGTCTACGTATCGTAGCAATAGGGTTCTAATGCTTCTTAAAACGAGAAATCGCTCCACATTCATATGCTTCATGATAAGATATAATATTCATTGTGGAGTGTTATGTATACCTCGTATTCACTTCAAAAGATTGTAAATGCGACACTTCCTTGCTAGGAATTAGCGTTTGCAGATGTCTGCGTTTCGAAGCAATAGAGTTATAATGCTTCTTAAAACGCGATATCGCATCTCATTTCTATGTCTCATTATATGATATAATATTCATTGCGAAGTGTCATGTATACCTCGCATACACTCCAAATGAATGTAAATGCGACACTTCCTTGCTTGGAAATAGCGTTTGCAGATGTCTACGTATCGAAGCAATATAATACATATATAATGTATGATATGATATTCATTGCGAAGTGTCTTGTATACCACGCATACACTTCAACCGGATTAAAAGGCGACACTTCATTGCTAGGAAATAGCGTTGGCAGATGTCTACGTATCGAAGCAGTAGGATTCTAAAGCTTCGTAAAACGCGATATCGCATCTCATTTCTATGTTTCAGGATAAGATATAATATTCATTGTGGAGTGTTATGTATACTTCGTGTTCACTACAAACGAATGTAAATGCGACACTTCCTTGCTAGGAAATACCGTCTGCAGATAAATACGTATCGTAGCAATAGAGTTCTAATGCTACTTAAAACGGGATATCGCGACATTCATTGTGCAGTGTTATGTATACCGCGTATTCACTTCAATAGAATGTAAAAGCGACACTTCCTTGCTAGGAAATACCGTGTTCAGATGTCTACGTATCGTAGCATTAGATTTCTAATCCTTCTTAGAACGCGATATCGCATCTTATTTCTATGATTTATGATAAGATATAATATTCATTGCGGAGTGTCATGTATACTTCGTATTCACTTCAAAAGAATGTAAATGCGACACTTCCTTGCTAGGAAGTAGCGTTTGCAGATGTCTATGTATCGAAGCAATAGTTTTCTAATGCTTCTTAAATCGCGATATCGCACCTAACTTCTACGTTTTATGATAAGATATAATATTCATTGTGCAGTGTTATGTATATCTCGTCAACACTTCAAATGAATGTAAATGCGACACTTCCTTGCTAGGATATAGCGATGGCAGATGCTACGTATCAAAGCAACAGAATTCCAATGCTTCTGAAAACGAGATATCGCACCTCATATCTATGTTTTATGATGAGATATAATATTCATTGCGGAGTGACATGTATACTTCGTATTCACTTCAATAGAATGTAAATGCGACACTTCCTTGCTAGGAATTAGCGTTTGCAGATGCCTACGTATTGAAGCAACAGAGTACTAATGCTCCTTAAAACGAGACATCGCATCTCATTTCTATGTTTTCTGACAAGATATAATATTCATCATGCAGTGTTATGTATACCTCGTATTCACTTCAATAGAATGTAAATGCGACACTTCCTTGCTAGGAAATAGCGTTTGCAGATGTCTACGTATCGAAGCAACAGAGTACTAATGCTCCTTAAAACGAGACATCGCATCTCATTTCTATGTTTTCTGACAAGATATAATATTCATCATGCAGTGTTATGTATACCTCGTATTCACTTCAATAGAATGTAAATGCGACACTTCCTTGCTAGGAAATAGCGTTTGCAGATGTCTACGTATCGAAGCAAATGTGTTCTAATGCTTCTTAAATCGTCATATCGCATCTCATTTCTATGTTTCATGTTAAGATATAATATTCATTGTGCAGTGTTATGTACACCCCGTATTCACTTCAAAAGAATGTAAATAAGACACTTCCTTGCTAGGAAGTGGCGTTTGCAGATGTCTACGTATCGAAGCAATAGAGTTCTAATGCTTCTTCAATCGCCATATCGCACCTCATTTCTATGTTTCATGATAAGATATAATATTCATTGCGAAGTGTCTTGTATACCTCCCATACACTTCAAAAGAATGTAAATGCGACACTTGCTTGTTACGAAATAGCGTTTGCACACGTCTGCGTATCGAAGCAATAGAGTTCTAATACTTCTTAAATCGCGATATTGCATCTCATTCCTATGTTTCCTGGCAAGATATAATATTCATTGCGAAGTGTCATGTATACCACGTATTCACTTCAAAAGAATGAAAGTGCGACGCTTCCTTGCTATTAAATAGCGTTTGCAGGTGTCTACGTACCGTAGCAATAGATTTCTAATGCTTTTAAAATCACGATATCGCATCTCATTTCTATCTTTCATGATAAGATATAATATTCGTTGTGGAGTGTTATGTATACCTCGAATTCACTACAAAAGAATGTAAATGCGACACTTCCTTGCTAGGAAATAGCGTTTGCAGATGTCTACGTATCGAAGCAATAGAGTTCTAATGCTTCATAAATCGCGATATCGCATCTCATTTCTATGTTTCATGATAAGATATAATATTCATTGTGGATTGTCATGTATGCCTCGCATATAATTCAAATGAATATAAATGCGACACTTCCTTGCTAGGAAGTGGCGTTTGCAGATGTCTACGTATCGAAGCAATAGAGTTCTAATGCTTCTTCAATCGCCATATCGCATCTCATTTCTATGTTTCATGATAAGATATAATATCCATTGCGAAGTGTCAAGTATACCTCGTATTAACTTCAAAAGAATGTAAATGCAACACTTCCTTGCTAGGAAATAGCGTTTGCAGATGTCTACGTATCGTAGCAATAGAGTTGTAATGCTTCTTAAAACGCGATATCGCATCTCATTTCTATGTTTCATGATAAGATATAATATTCATTGTGGAGTGTTATGTATACCTCGTGTTCACCTCAAAAGAATGTAAATGCGACACTTCCTTGCTAGGAAATAGCGTCTGCAGATGTCTACGTATCGAAGAAACAGAGTTCTAATGCTTCTTAAAACGAGATATCGCATCTCATTTCTATTATTTATGATAAGATATAATATTCATTGCGAAGTGTCATGTATCCCTCGCATACACTTCAAATGAATGTAAATGCGACTCTTTCTTGCTAGGAAATAGCGTTTGTAGATGTCTACGTATCGAAGCAATATATTTCTAATGCCTCCAAAATCGCGATATCGCATCACATTTCTATGTTTCATGATAAGATATAATATTCATTGTGGAGTGTTATTATAAACTCGTGTTCACTTCAAAAGAATGTAAATGCGACACTCCCTTGCTAGAAAAGAGCGTTTGCAGATGTCCACGTATCGAAGCAATACAGTTTTAATGCTCCTTAAATCGCGATATCGCATCTCATTTGTTTGTTTCATGATAAGATATAATATTCATTGCGAAGTATCATGTATACCTCGTACTCAATTCAAAAGAATGTAAATGCGACACTTCCTTGCTAGTAAATAGCTTTTGCAGATCTCTACTTATCGTAGCAATAGAGTTCAAGTGCTTCTTAAAACGCAATACCGCACCTCACTTCTATGTTTCATGATGATGTAATATTCATTGCGAAGTGTAATGTAAACCTCGTATTCTCTTCATAAGAATGAAAATGCGACACTTCCATGCTAGGAAATAGCGTTTGCAGATGTCCACGTATCCATGCAATAGAGTTTTAATGCTCCTTAAGTCGCGATATCGCATCTCATTTGTTTGTTTCATGATAAGATATAATATTCATTGCGAAGTGTCATGTATACCTCGTATTCACTTCAAAAGAAAGTAAATGCGACACGTCCTTGCAAGGAAATAGCGTTTGCAGATGTCTACTTATCGTAGCAATAGAGTTCGAATGCTTCTTAAAACGCGCTATCGCATCTTATTTCTATGTTTCATGACAAGATATAATATTCATTGCGAAGTGTCATGTATACCTCGTATTCACCTCAAATGAATGTAAATGCGACACTTCCTTGCTAGGAAATAGCGTTTGCAGATGTCTACGTATCGTAGCAATAGAGTTCAAATGCTTCTTAAAACTCGATATCGCATCTCATTTCTATGTCTCATGATAAGATATAATATTCATTGCGAAGTGTTATGTATTCACCGTCTACACTTGAAATGTATGTAAATGCGACGCCTCCTTTCTAGGAAATTACGTTTCGAGATGTCTACGTATCGAAGCAATAGAATTCTAATGCTTCTTAAAACGCGATATCGCATCTCATTTCTATGTCTCATGATAAGATATAATATTCATTGCGAAGTGGCATGTATACCTCATGTTCACTGCAAAAGAATGTAAATGCGGAACTTCCTTGCTACGAAATAGCGTCTGCAGATGTCTACGTATCGTAGAAATAGAGTTCTAATTCTTCTTAAAACGCGAGATAGCATCTCATTTCTATGTTTTATGATAAGATATAATATTCATTGCGAAGGGTTACGTACACCTCGTATTCACTTCAAATGAATGTATTTACGACACTTCCTTTCTAGGAAATAGCGTTTCCAGATGTCTACGCATCGAAGTAATAGAGTTCTGGTGCTTCTTAAAACGCGATGTCGCATCTAATTTCTATGCTTCGTGATAAAATATAATATTCATTATGGAGCGATATGTCTACATCGTATTCACCTCAAAAGAATGTAAATGCGACACTTCCTTTATAGGAAGTTACGTTTCCAGATGTCTACCTATCGAAGCAATAGAGTTCGAATGCTTCTTAAAACGCGATATCGCATCTCATTTCTATGTTTCATGATAAGATATAATATTCATTGCGAAGTGTCATGTGTACCTCGTATTCACTTCAAATGAATGTAAATGCGACACTTCCTTGCTAGGAAATAGCGTTTGCAGATGTCTACGTATCGTAGCAATAGAGTTCATATGCTTCTTAAATCGCGACATCGCATCTCAATTCTATGTTTCGTGATAAGGTATAGTATTCATTGTGGAGTGTAATGTATACCTCGTATTCACTTCAAAGGAATGTAAATGCGACACTTCCTTGCTGGGAAGTAGCGTTTGCAGATGTCTACGTATCGCAGCAATGGAGCTCTAACGCTTCTTAAAACGCGATATCGCATCTCATATCTATGTTTCATGATAAGATATAATATTCATTGCGAAGTGTTGTGTACACCTCGTTGCCACTTGAAAAGAATGTAAATGCGACTCTTCCTTGCTAGGAAATAGCGTTTGCGGATGTCTACGTATCGTAGCATTAGAGTCCTAATGCTTCTCAAAACGCGATATCGAATCTCATTTGTATATTTCATGATACGATGTAATATTCATTGCGAAGTGTCTTGTATACCTCGCATACACTTCAAATGAATGTAAATGCTACACTTCCTTGCTAGGAAATAGCGTTTGCAGATGTCTACGATTCGTATCATTAGAGTTCTAATGCTTCTCATATCGCGATATCGCATCTCATTTCTATGTTTCATGATAGGATGTAAAATTCATTGCGAATTGTCATGTACACCTCGTATTCACTTCAAAAGAATGTAAATGCGACACTTCCTTGCTGGGAAGAAGCGTTTGCAGATGTCTACGTATCGAAGCAATAGAGTTCTAGTGCTTCTTAAATCGCCATGTCGCATCTCATTTCTATGTTTCATGATCAGATATAATATTCATTGTGGTCTTTTTGTATACATCGCATTTACATCAAAAGATTGCAAATGCGGCACTTCCATGCCAGGAAATGGCGTCTGCAGATGTCTACGTAACGTAGCAATGGAGTTCTAATGCTTCTTAAAACGCGAGATAGCATCTCATTTCTATGTTTTATGATAAGATATAATATTCATTGCGAAGTGTTACGTATACCTCGTATTCACTTCAAATGAACGTATTTACGACACTTCCTTTCTAGGAAATAGCGTTTCCAGATGTCTACGCATTGAAGTAATAGAGTCTTGGTTTTTCTTAAAACGCGATATCGCATCTAATTTCTATGCTTCGTGATAAAATATAATATTCATTATGGAGCGATATGTCTACACCGTATTCACCTTAAAAGAATGTAAATGCGACACTTCCTTTATAGGAAATTACGTTTCCAGATGTCTACCTATCGAAGCAATAGAGTTCGAATGCTTCTTAAAACGCGATATCGCATCTCATTTCTATGTTTCATGATAAGATATAATATTCATTGCGAAGTGTCATGTATACCTCGTATTCACTTCAAATGAATGTAAATGCGACACTTCCTTGCTAGGAAATAGCGTTTTCAGATGTCTACGTATCGTAGCAATAGAGTTCATATGCTTCTTAAATCGCGACATCGCATCTCAATTCTGTTTCGTGATAAGGTATAGTATTCATTGTGGAGTGTAATGTATACCTCGTATTCACTTCAAAGGAATGTAAATGCGACACTTCCTTGCTGGGAAGTAGCGTTTGCAGATGTCTACGTATCGCAGCAATGGAGTTCCAACGCTTCTTAAAACGCGATATCGCATCTCATATCTATGTTTCACGATAAGATATAATATTCATTGCGAAGTGTTGTGTACACCTCGTTGCCACTTGAAAAGAATGTAAATGCGACTCTTCCTTGCTAGGAAATAGCGTTTGCGGATGTCTACGTATCGTAGCATTAGAGTTCTAATGCTTCTTAAAACGCGATATCGCATCACATTACTATGTTTCATGATAAGATGTAATATTCATTGCGAAGTGTCATGTATACCTCGTATTCACTCCAAATGAATGTAAATGCGACACTTCCTTGCTGGGAAATAGCGTTTGCAGATGTCTACGTATCGAAGCAGTAGAGTTCGAATGCTTCTTAAAACGCGATATGGCATCTTATTTCTATGTTTCATGACAAGATATAGTATTCATTGCGAAGTGTCATGTATACCTCGTATTCACTTCAAATGAATGTAAATGCGACACTTCCTTGCTAGGAAATAGCGTTTGCAGATGTCTACGTATCGTAGCAATAGTTTTCGAATGCTTCTTAAAACTCGATATGGCATCTGATTTCTATGTTTCATGGTAAGATATAATATTCATTGCGAAGTGTCATGTATACCTTGGATACGCTTGAAATGAATGTAAATGCGACTCTCCCTTGCTAGGAAATAGCGTTTGCAGATGTCTACGTGTCGTAGCAATAGAGTTCGAATGCTTCTTAAAACTCGATATCGCATCTCATTTCTGTTTTATGGTAAGATATATTATTCACTGTGAAGTGTCATGTATACCTTGCATACGCTTGAAATGAATGTAAATGCGACTCTCCCTTGCTGGGAAATAGCGTTTGCAGATGTCTACGTATCGTAGCAGTAGAGTTCGATTGCTTCTTAAAACACGATATCGCATCTCATTCCTATGTTTCATGATAAGATGTAATATTCAATGCGAAGTATCATGATTACCTCGTATTCACTTCAAATGAATGTAAATGCGACACTTCCTTGCTAGGAAATAGCGTTTGCAGATGTCTACGTATCGTAGCAGTAGAGTTCGAATGCTTCTTAAAACGCGATATCGCATCTCATTCCTATGTTTCATGATAAGATGTAATATTCAATGCGAAGTGTCATGTATACCTTGCATACGCTTGAAATGAATGTAAATGAGACACTTCCTTTCTAGGAAATAGCGTTTGCAGTTGTCTACGTATCGTAGCAATAGAGTTCGAATGCTTCTTAAAACGCGATATCGCATCTTATTTCTATGTTTCATGACAAGATATAATATTCATTGCGAAGTGTCATGTATACCACGTATTCACTTCAAATGAATGTAAATGCGACACTTCCTTGCTAGGAAATAGCGTTTGCAGTTGTCTACGTATCGTAGCAGTAGAGTTCGATTGCTTCTTAAAACACGATATCGCATCTCATTCCTATGTTTCATGATAAGATGTAATATTCAATGCGAAGTATCATGATTACCTCGTATTCACTTCAAATGAATGTAAATGCGACACTTCCTTGCTAGGAAATAGCGTTTGCAGATGTCTACGTATCGTAGCAGTAGAGTTCGAATGCTTCTTAAAACGCGATATCGCATCTCATTCCTATGTTTCATGATAAGATGTAATATTCAATGCGAAGTGTCATGTATACCTTGCATACGCTTGAAATGAATGTAAATGAGACACTTCCTTTCTAGGAAATAGCGTTTGCAGTTGTCTACGTATCGTAGCAATAGAGTTCGAATGCTTCTTAAAACGCGATATCGCATCTTATTTCTATGTTTCATGACAAGATATAATATTCATTGCGAAGTGTCATGTATACCTCGTATTCACTTCAAATGAATGTAAATGCGACACTTCCTTGCTAGGAAATAGCGTTTGCAGTTGTCTACGTATCCATGCAATAGAGTTTTAATGCTCCTTAAGTCGCGATATCGCATCTCATTTGTTTGTTTCATGATAAGATATAATATTCATTGCGAAGGGTTACGTACACCTCGTATTCACTTCAAATGAATGTATTTACGACACTTCCTTTCTAGGAAATAGCGTTTCCAGATGTCTACGCATCGAAGTAATAGAGTTCTGGTGCTTCTTAAAACGCGATGTCGCATCTAATTTCTATGCCTCGTGATAAAATATAATATTCATTATGGAGCGATATGTCTACATCGTATTCACCTCAAAAGAATGTAAATGCGACACTTCCTTTATAGGAAGTTACGTTTCCAGATGTCTACCTATCGAAGCAATAGAGTTCGAATGCTTCTTAAAACGCGATATCGCATCTCATTTCTATGTTTCATGATAAGATATAATATTCATTGCGAAGTGTCATGTGTACCTCGTATTCACTTCAAATGAATGTAAATGCGACACTTCCTTGCTAGGAAATAGCGTTTGCAGATGTCTACGTATCGTAGCAATAGAGTTCATATGCTTCTTAAATCGCGACATCGCATCTCAATTCTATGTTTCGTGATAAGGTATAGTATTCATTGTGGAGTGTAATGTATACCTCGTATTCACTTCAAAGGAATGTAAATGCGACACTTCCTTGCTGGGAAGTAGCGTTTGCAGATGTCTACGTATCGCAGCAATGGAGCTCTAACGCTTCATAAAACGCGATATCGCACCTCATATCTATGTTTCATGATAAGATATAATATTCATTGCGAAGTGTTGTGTACACCTCGTTGCCACTTGAAAAGAATGTAAATGCGACTCTTCCTTGCTAGGAAATAGCGTTTGCGGATGTCTACGTATCGTAGCATTAGAGTCCTGATGCTTCTCAAAACGCGATATCGAATCTCATTTGTATATTTCATGATACGATGTAATATTCATTGCGAAGTGTCTTGTATACCTCGCATACACTTCAAATGAATGTAAATGCGACACTTCCTTGCTAGGAAATAGCGTTTTCAGATGTCTACGTATCGTAGCAATAGAGTTCATATGCTTCTTAAATCGCGACATCGCATCTCAATTCTGTTTCGTGATAAGGTATAGTATTCATTGTGGAGTGTAATGTATACCTCGTATTCACTTCAAAGGAATGTAAATGCGACACTTCCTTGCTGGGAAGTAGCGTTTGCAGATGTCTACGTATCGCAGCAATGGAGTTCCAACGCTTCTTAAAACGCGATATCGCACCTTATTTCTATGTTTCATGACAAGATATAATATTCATTGCGAAGTGTCATGTATACCTCGTATTCACTTCAAACGAATGTAAATGCAATACTTCCTTGCAAGGAAGTAGCGTTTGCAGATGGCTACGTATCGTAGCAAGAGAATTCTAATGCTTCTTAAAACGCGATGTCGCATCTCATTTCTATGTTCCATGATAAGATATAATATTCATTGCAATGTGTCGTGTATATCTCGTATTCACTTCACAGGATTGTAAATGCGACACTTCCTTGCTAGGAAATGGCTTTCCCAGATGTGTACGTATCGAAGAAATAGAGTTCTAATACTTCTTAAAACGCGATATCGCATCTCATTTCTATGACTCATGATAAGATGTAATATTCATTGCGAAGTATCTTGATTACCTCGCATACACTTCGAAAGAATGTAAATGCGATTCTTCCTTGCTAGGAAATAGCGTTTGCAGATGACTACGTATCGTAGCAAGAGAGTTCTAATGCTTCTGAAAACAAGATATCGCATCACATTTCTATGTTTCATGACAAGATATAATATTCATTGCGAAGTGTCATGATTACCTCGTATTCACTTCAAGTGAATGTAAATGCGACACTTCCGTTCAGGAAATAGCGTTTGCAGATATCTGCGTATCGTAGCAATAGAGTTCTAGTGCTTCTTAAAACGCGATATCGCATCTCATTTCTATGTTTCATGATAAGATACAATATTCATTGCGAAGTGTCATGTATACCTCGTATTCACTTCACAAGAATGTAAATGCGACACTTCCTGTCTAGGAAATAGCGTTTGCAGCTGTCTACGTATCGTAGCAATAGAGTTCGAATGCTTCCTAAAACGCGATATCGCATCTCATTCCTATGTTTCATGATAAGATTTAATATTCATTGCGAAGTATCTTGATTACCTCATATACACTTCAAAAGAATGTAAATGCGATTCTTCCTTGCTAGGAAATAGCGTTTGCAGATGACTACGTATCGTAGCAAGAGAGATCTAATGCTTCTTAAACCGCGATATCGCGTCTCATTTCTATGTTTCATGATAAGATATAATATTCATTGCGAAGTGTCATGTATACCTCGTATTCACTTCAAATGAATGTAAATGCGACACTTCCTTTCTAGGAAATTACGTTTCCAGATGTCTACGTATCGAAGCAATAGAGTTCCAATGCTTCTTAAACCGCGATATCGCATCTCATTTCTATGTTTCATGATAAGATACAATATTCATTGCGAAGTGTCATGTATACCTCGTATTCACTTCACAAGAATGTAAATGCGACACTTCCTTTCTAGGAAATAGCGTTTGCAGATGTCTACGTATCGATGCAATAGAGTTCTAATGCATCTTAGAACGAGATATCGCATGATCATCTCTATGTTTCATGATAAGATATAATATTCATTGCGAAGTTTCATGTATACCTCGTATTCACTTCAAATGAATGTAAATGCGACACTTCCTTCCTAGGAAATTACGTTTCCAGATGTCTACGTATCGAAGCAATAGAGTTGTAATGCTTCCTAAAACGCGATATCTCATCTCATTTGCATGTTTGATGATAAGCTGTAATATTCATTGCGAAGTGTTATATATTCCTCGTCTACACTTTAAAAGAATGTAAATGCGACACTTCCTTTCTAGGAAATTACGTTTCCAGATGTCTACGTATCGAAGCAATAAAGTTCTAATGCTTCTTAAAATGCGATATCGCATCTCATTTCTATGTTTCATGATAAGATGTAATATTCATTGCGAAGTGTCATGTACACCTCGCATACACTTCAAATGAATGTCAAGGCGACACTACCTTAATAGGAAATAGCGTTTGCAGATGTCTACGTATCGAAGCAATAGAGTTCTAATGCATCTTATATCGCGATATCGCATCACATATCTATGTTTCATGATAAGATATAATATTCACTTCATGAGAAGTGTTATGTATAACTCGCATACACTTCAAGTGAATGTAAGTGCGACACTTCCTTGCTAGGAAATAGCGTTTGCAGATGTCAACGTATCGTAGCAATAGACTTCTAATGCTTCTCAAAACGCGATATCGCATCTCATTTCTATATTTCATGATAAGATATAATATTCATTGCGAAGTGTCATGTATACCTCGTCTACACTTGAATAGATTGCAAATGCCACACTTCCTTGCGACGGAATAGTGTTTCTAGGTGTCTACGCATCGAAGCAATAGATTTCTAACTCTTTATAATACGCGATATCGCATATCAGTTCTATGTCACATGATAAGATGAAATTTCAATGCAACGCGTTATGTATATCTCCTCTACACTTCAAATTAGTGTAAATGCATCACTTCCTTGCTACGGAATATCGTTTCTATATCTGAAGGTTTAGAAGCAATAGAATTCTAATGCTTCGTAAAACGCGGCTGCGCATCTTACTTCTATATTTCATGGTAAGATGTAATGTTCATAGCATTGCGTTATGTTTATCTGCTTCTGCACATGAATTGAGTGTGAACCCTACACTTTCTTGCCCGGGGATAGCGTTTCTAGTTGTCCTGGTGCCGAAGCATTTAATTTCTCATGCTTCATGCACCGCAATATCGCATTTCATATAAACAGTTCAAAGTATGTTAGAAGGTTGTAAAGCTCTATGCATCGCATTATGCTTATCTGCTTCTGTGCTTCATAATGCTCTGGTATGTGAGAAGGTCCTCAAACATCCTTAACCCCCTAAAGAGAAGTCAAAAGTCCAGCGGCCCTGCGGGTGGGCCATGGGAGCGCGGCGCGCGAGGCGCTACGCAATTTAAATGATCAGGAGGATCCCCTCAGGGACACCAAAGGGGGCGAGAAGAGGAAATCGCCGAAATCCACTGATCGATGGACCCGAACAATACCGAAGCCTACAGCCCACTCCACCAAGGAGCCCCGAGGAGGATCCAGGAGACCCGAGGACCACCAGCGAATTCATGGAACCTAAAGAAGAGAACGTGAGAGCCTATTCGCTAAAGCGTCCCATTTCTTTTGTCGCATATTGTATATTGTATCTTATATCGTGAAGCGAGTTATGATACCCGGTAATTCGCGGCGTGTTGCGTAGTTTCCCGTATCCCTTGTTAGTTAAACCCACGTCGAGACCATAAATAAACATGCCGTGACTTCAGTATCTCGCGACCTGAGTGTGTGTACTTGGCTAGGCGTAGTTGAGAGGAGGAGCATTTCGAAATTTCAAGGGTTGTTCCGCCCCACTATTCCCGGGGTCGTGTAGTCTATCCCTTTGCTACTTTCTGAACAGCTGGCGCCCAAGAAAAGTTGTACGTGAGGTATAAAAGTACGTTTTATACCTTAAAGCATTTAGATAATAACCCCTTCGAGCTTCCCTGACTTACTATATATAGGTTTCCGTCACAACTAATAGGAACCATCACTTTACATAGATATATAGAACACACATAGTTTTAAACGTAGAACTGAGAGTTTGAGAACTTACTTTGAAACGTTAGTAGTGAGGAATTCCATCGGATTTCATAGAAATTCAGAACTTACTTGCTATGAAACATAGGCAGATAAGGGCCATCGCGTTGCTTAGAACTTTAGAACTTGCTTACTTCAACAAAGATTTCTATTGGCTTCGTCCGTTCTTTTAGAAGAGTTTTTGATATACCACATACTTTTCGCGCTTCTGATATCTTTGAAAGTTCGCGAGACGTAATCGTTTAAGTTTTAAAATGATTACTTAGTGTGGATTATTATTTAGTAACTCGCTCATAAACGAGTCTGCATAGGATTTAATCCATAAGTTTTTAAGCCTGGAATTTATGCAGTTATTTGTTATTCACTTATTGCTCAAACGACAAAGATTCTGACCACTTCAAAATGGTTGACTTTCATCAATTTTCTTAAAAATTGAAATACTGCCCATTTGTTTGCATTAAAGACTGTAATTAAAGCTTTCAAAACATTTTACCTCTTATAGATGAAATTGAATGTTTGACTTTTCTAATTCCTGTTTAGACATCTTTCTATTGGAATGTTCAAGTATTTTTCATATTCGTAATTATTGAAAATGTTTTGCTTCGTTCTCTAATTTAATATTTAGAATTTCCTAAGAAATATTTTTTATCGTAGTGAAGTATATAATTGCAATTAGAATTCTTTATGAAATAATAATAACAGGGAGGTATGTATCCATTCTTATAGTTTGGTAAAGAGTATTTAATCTTACTATTTAAAATGAAACATTAAGATTTGTTTACAATATAATGCAATTTAATTAACTTTTGATTTAAGTTCACAATGACAATCCCCCATATTTCAACAATTTTGTTAGCTGTCCTCAGGAATCCGCAGCTCAGTACTTATAAAATGGACGACACAAAGAACAGCCTAACCAAACGTATTCGAACCGATATTTCAATACTAATCTTATCATGTTTAACTTATGCTGCAAACTATTGAAATGCCCTTCGAAAAGTGTTTATTCACAGTGAAGTAAACGGTAAGTATTACGCCTTCCACTACTGTTTACAATACGTATGTTTCATTTACTATCAAAACCGTGAGTATTATCGCCTTTCTTTATTTTTTGTAACCTTCAATGCCTTCTTGTTACAGATCGTTAAACTTGCTTTAAAATGCTCTATCGTATTACGGAAGAATGGACATACCAATTCATTTTAAAAAATGAAGGTAACCTTCATATGTACAACATAACTCCACTTACAAAAAAACTATTTTCATCAACGGATGGGCCCTTTGTACTATGCAATTTTATATTAGCAAAAACTTCTATGAAACTTATAGTTTCGTGGATATCTGAGGTGCTAATTATTACTGCCCCACCCTGTATATTGTTATGGATGTGTCCAACAAGGCAACGATGAACAGAGTTAAATTTAATATTATGATGTTTATTATTTTACTTATAGTATATTCGTTTTTCTGGAATTTTGCCAAAAAACAATGTTCACGATGTCGACAGATGAATATATTTGCCTTAGAATTACAAGAGCCAACAATTTCGAAAGTAGAATATTTCTTTACTTCGCTAACCGAATTGCAAACGTTAAGTAAAGTGCGTGCCTTTCAAAACAGTCAGATGCAAATTACGATACAACGTTTCCAAGAAATGGTACGTGCCACTGTTTTTTAATTTCCGTTTATTTAATCAAAGGAAATTTAATTGAAATATCCGCAAAATTTGAGGACAAAAAGTTATTGTAATTTTACGCAACATATATGATGGTGATAAAGGGTAAGTATACGGAACTGAAAATGGAAAGTAGCGAGCAGAAAAAGAAACTGATGGAGCTACAAAGTAGATTGATACATCCGTCAAATGATGATTCTAGGTTAATAAAATCTGTTAATCAAAGAACTATTGCAAAAATCAAGTATAATTAATATTACTTCTGCTCAAAGGCTATAATAGAATTGGACCGAAATGGGTACAAAACAGGCAATTATATCTATACGTTCTATTCTATGCAAAGGCAAATATTTCAAAGAGAAAAGATGTGTTACTTACAAATTACTTATGTTCCTAGATATCTCACTAATTCAGGCTTTTTGTCTTGCAGAACTAATCATGCATTTAACATGTAAAGGGGTCGAAGAATAGTAAAAGATTTTCATATTTCGTAGCGTAGGCTGACATTTACTAATGGGGAAGCTGTTTCCATAAAAATTATAAGCAAATATGAAAAATGACTAAACTGGGACATTTATTTATTTTGATTCCAAAATAGATACACCGGCACAAAACAAAGATATAAGAACTCGATTTTATTATTTTCTATAAACTAACTCGATAGGGCGATTTTTTCCATAAAGTCGATAATTACTTTGTCATAAAAATATATACACTTATTTTATATATATTTTCTTCAATTTATTGTTACAAATTCATGCAATTGAGGGTTACATTAAATACGATGAGAACATGTTATTTCAAAAATTACACAAGGCGAAGTAAGGCACGCAACAGCATGAATTTTTATTTTATAAGTAATATTTTTTTTATAAATAATATTTTTAGTCTATGATGGATTGAAAGAAATATACACGACTCGCTCAATAACTATAAATATAGGAAAACGACCATCAAAATGTCTATCAATACTCATATGCTGAACATCTACTGACATCTAACGGTTCTAATTTGTATGAAAGCACAGGTTCCCCATTGCCAAATGTGAACCTGCGTCATTGCTGAGGAGATTCATGAATGGTGCGATGGTACGCGTGTCACCATGGTGCTGGTGCTGCGCGATTCGCTTGTCTAGAACGTGCTGGTAACACGTTCTGGCATTTTAGTTAACGAATCCGGTCACAGATGACTACGAATCAGTTGACACTCCTCGGAAGTGGCAATATAGTGCCGGCATGGTGTCGCTACCATCTTGCCGTTTGTTATCTGGGATGCTTTTTAGTGCATTATTCGGAATTGAATTTGAACACATAGCTACTTAATCGCGAATTTGTATGTACATAATTATACATGACTGCATAAAAAGGATATCATATACTTTTATAATCAATGCGATATAAGAATATAAAACGAAGAACTATCCACTCCCATCAGGAGTGAAAACAATGTTTGGTACGCAAAGTTCATTGCAAAATATAATCAAGCAGTTAATATATCATATCACAGCACACAATAAATCACTGAATGTATAATGATATGAATAGTAAGAAAAACATATTTACCTGTTAGATGATTATAAATTCAAATTTAAAAGTCCAAGTCACATTTAATATATTATTGTTTAACAAGGTGATTTAATGTTGTTTCAAATAGGCGTGCAGAACTAGCTCGTACTTCTGTCAATGTAATTTCATTCGAAAAATACAAAGGATAGGAAGAAATATTCTCCAATATATAACATATATAAATCAACGGATGCAAGAGGGAACACTTGATCTCGGTGTAACGAGACCGGGGCGTCATCCTGCAGTAATCGTATTGTCTGTTCCGAGATGGTGTAGAGAGGGAATGTGGAGGGTGAAAAGCATAAAATAACAACAATGTAACTAAAGAGAAAGAGAAAGAAAATATGTGGAAGCATTGCATTTATTAAGAGGAAATCCTGGAAATATCAAACAACAGATTATATACCATACTGTAAGGTACAACGAAATAGACGATATCGTGAGAGAAACTAAAAAAATCGAGAAACTTAAAAAGAAAATAATAATTTAGATTGAGCGCATCAATATCGCTGATCACGGCAAACTTAATGGAAAACGCATAACGATGAATCGGTTAGAGTATAAGATAGATGTTGGTCGCGGTTTGAGTGACCCTGGAAATCCTTTGCCCGCATCAGGGCAGGCAGTAGGATGGTGAAGGGCCTGCCCTCCTGTTGCTTGGATCTATAGAATTCACATTCTTTTGTAGAGTAGAAGCAGATAATTATAATGCTTTTCATAGAAGATTACTGCTTACTTAATTCGAAACGTTGAAATGAGATGAGTCATGGCATTGTATGATGCATTAATACTCTATTGTCTCGACATGTAGACACTACGAAGGGCAATCCTGTTGCATGGAGCTGTAGAATTTACATTCTTATCAAGTTTTAAAGCAGATAAGCATAGAGCTATGCATAAGAGATTACAGCATTCTTACTTTGAAACGATAAAATTAGATGCGCCAGCGGATTGCATGGAGAATTCGAGCTCGATTGCTTTAACAGACAGACACTACGGAGCGCCATGCCGTTGCATGGAATTATATAGTTCACATTCTATTGAAGACATCTAACAGTTAAGCATAATGTTATGGATATATGATTACAGATTCTTTGCTTTGAAACGTTGAAATGAGATGCGACATCGCGCTGCATGAAGTATTAGAAATGTCTTGCTTGGACACGTAGAGATCTGGAAACGATATTCTGTTGCAAGTTAGTATAGGATTCACATCCTTCTAAGGTCTAGATGCAGACAAATGTAACATATTGCATAGAACATTGCAATTTACCATGAATCATTGAAATGACTTGCGACATCGCGTTGAATGAAGCAATAGTACTCTATTGCTTCGAAAAGTAGACATCTAAGAACGCAATTCCCTTGCAAGGAAGTGTAGAAATCACAGTCTTTTGACGTGTATATGCAGACAAGCATAACGAGATGTGTAGAGCATTTTTATCTACTTACATACTTCGAACTGTTGATATCAAATGCGATATCGCGTTTTATATAGCATTAGAAATCTATTGCTTCAATACGTGCACATCTAGAAACGCTACCACCTGGCAAGATATTGTAGGATCTTTATAATGTTGACGTGTAGAAGCAGATAAACGTAACGCGTTTCATTGAATATTACATCTCAACATGCGGCATTGAAACGAGATGCGACATCGATCTGAATAAAGTAATAGAACTTTATTGCTTCGACAAGTAGATATCTAAAAACGCTATCCCCCTGCAAGGGAGTGTAGGGTTCACATTCGCTAGAAGTGTTGAAGAGTTAAACGTAACGCGCTGCATTGAATATTACATCTTACAATACACATTGAAATGTGATGCGAGATCGCGATAAATGATGTATTAGAACTCTATTGCTTGGACACATTTACAATTAGAATCGCTATCCTTTTGTCAGGAAATGTGGAAACCACACTTTTGGGGCGCAGAAGCAGATGAGCATAATGATATATATATAGTGCATTAAATTCTACAGACATACTTCGAACTGTTGATAT
This sequence comes from Xylocopa sonorina, assembly GCF_050948175.1. Taxonomy (NCBI): domain Eukaryota; kingdom Metazoa; phylum Arthropoda; class Insecta; order Hymenoptera; family Apidae; genus Xylocopa; species Xylocopa sonorina. Next base: position 96,957 of record NW_027490199.1, read on the forward strand.
GAAATGCGATATTGCGAAGCATGAAGCATGAGAAATTAAATGCTTCGGCACCTGGACATCTAGAAACGCTATCGCCGGCAAGGAAGTGTAGAGTTCACATTCAATTGATGTGCAGAAGCAGATAAACATAACGCGATACAATGAATATTACATCATATCATGCGGCATTGAAATGAGTAGCGAAATCGAATTGAATGCAGTAAGAGAACTCTATTGCTTCTACGCATAGATACCTAGAAACGCTATCCCGTTGGAAGAAAGTGTGGGATTTATATTCTTTTTGTATGCAGATACACAAAGCGCGTTGCATTGAATACTATATCTTAACGCAGAACAACGAAATGAGATGCGACATCGCACGGAATCAGGTAACAGAACCCTGTTGTTTTTACACATTGACATCTAGAAACGCTATTCTCTTGCGAGGAAGTGTAGCATCACATTGTTTTGCAGTGTAGAAGCAGATAAGAATAGTCTGATTTATAGATCATTAAAATCTACATACATACTTTGAACTCTTGATGTGAAATGCTATATCGCGTTCTATGAAGCATTAGAACTCCTTTGCCTCGATTCGTAGACATCTAGAAACACTGTTCCGTAGCAAGGAAGTAATGCATCCACTTTCATTTGAAGTGTAGACGAGATATACATAACGCGTTGCATTGAGATCACATCTGATCATGTAACATAGACATGAGATGCGATATCGTGTTTTAAGAAGCACCAGAACACTATAGCTTCGATACATAGACATCTGGAAACGCTATTTCCTAGCAAGGAAGTGTGGCGTTTACATACTTATGAAGTGTAGACGAAGAATACATAGCACTTTGCAATGAATATTATATCCTATCATGAAACATAGACATGAGATGCGATATGGCGTTTTAAGAAGCATTAGAAGTCTATTGCTTCGATACGTAGACATCTGGAAACGCTATTTCCTAACAAGAAAGAGTGGCATTTACATTCATTTGAAGTTTAGACGAGATATACATATCACATCGCAATGAATATTATATCTTATCGTGAAACATAGAAAAGAGATGAGATATCGCGTCTTACAAAGCACTAGAACTCTATTGCTTCGATACGTAGCAATCTGGAAACGCTATTTCCAAGCAAGGAAGGGACGCATTTACATTCAATTGAAGTGTAGACGAGGTTTACATAACACTTCGTAATGAATATTATGTCTTGTCATGAAACATAGAAATGAGAAGAGATATCTCGTCTTAAGAAGTATTAGAACTGTATTGCTGCGATACGTAGACTTCCGGAAACGATATTTCCTAGCAGAGATGTGTGGCGTTTACATTCTCTTGAAGTGTAGACGAGGTATACATAACACTTCGCAATGAATATTATGTCTTATCATGAAACATACATATGAAATGTAATATCGCGTTTTAAGAAGCATTAAAACGCTATTGCCTCGATACGTAGACATCTGCAAACGCTATTTCCTAGCAAGGCAATGTCCCATTTTCATTCATTTGAAGTCTTGACGAGGTATACACAACACTTCGCAATGGATATTATATCTTGTCATGAAAGATAGAAATGAGATGCGATATCGTGTTTTAAGATGCATTAGAAATCTATAGATTCGATACGTAGACATTTGGAAATGCTATTTCCTAGCAAGGAAGTGTCGCATTTACAATCTTTTGAAGTGTAGACGAGGTATACATAACACTTCCCAATGAATATCATATATCTTATCATGAATCATAGTATTGAGGTGCGATATCGCGTTTTGAGAAGCATTAGAACCATATTACTTCGATTCATAGACATCTGGAAACGCTACTTCCTAGCAAACAAGTGTGGTACTTACATTGTTTTAGAGTATAGACGAGTTATACATAACACTTCGCAATGAATATGATATCTTATCATGGAACATAGAAATGAGATGCGATATCGCGTTTTAAGAAGCAGTAGAACTCTATTGCTTCGATACGTAGATATCTGGTAGAGCTATTTCCTAGCAAGGAATTGTGACATTTACATTCTTTTGAAGTGTAGATGAGGCATACATAACACTTCGCAATGTATATTGTATCTTGTCATGAAACATGGAATTGTGATGCGATATCTCGTTTAAAGAAGCGTTAGAGCTCTATTGCTTCGATACGTAGACATCTGGAAACGCATTACCTAGAAAGGATGTGTGGCATTTACATTATTTTTAAGTGTATACGAGGTTTACATAACACTTCGCAATGAATATTATGTGTTATCATGAAGCATAGATATGAGATGCGATATCGCGATTCAAGAAGCATTAGAACTATATTGCTTCGATATGTAGACATCTGGAAACGCATTTCCTAGAAAGGATGTGTGGTATTTACATTCTTTTGAAGTGTGGACGTGGTATACATAAAACTTCGCAATGAATATTATATCTTGTCATATAACATAGAAATGGGATGTGATGTCGCGTTTTAAGAAGCATTAGAACACTATTGCTTCGATATGTAGACATATGGAAATGCTATTTCCTAGCAAGGAAGCGTGACATTTACATTCTTTTGAAGTATAGACGAGGTATACATAACACTTCGCAATGAAAGTTGTATCTTATCATGAAACATAATACTGAGATTCGATATCGCGATATAAGAAGCATTAGAAATGCATTGCTTCGATACGTAGACATCTCGAAACACATTTCCCAGCAAGGAAGTGTGGAATTTAGATTCTTTTGAACTGTAGACGAGGTACACATAACACTTCGCAATGAATATTATATCTTATGATGAAACATAGAACTGAGATGCGATATCCCGTTTTAAGAAGCATCAGCACACTATCGCTTCAATACGTAGACATTTTGAAACGCAATTTCCTAGCAAGGAAGTGTCGCATTTACATTCTTTTGAAGTGTAGACGAGGCATACATAACACTTCGCAATGAATGTTGTATCTTGTCATGAAACATGGAATTGTGATGCGATATCGCGTTTTAGGAAGCATCAGAACTCTATTGCTTCGATAGGTAGACAACTGGAAACGCATTTCTTAGCAAGGCTGTATGGCATTTATATTCTTTTGAAGTGTAGACGAGGTATAAAAAACAATTCGCAATGAATATTATATCTTATCATGGAACATAGAAATTAGATACTATATCGCGTACTAAGAAGCATTAGAACTATATTGCTTCGATACGTAGGCATCTGTAAATGCATTTACAAGCAAGTAAGTGCGGCACTTACATTCTTTGGAAGTGAAAACGAGGAATATATAACACTTCGCAATGAATATTATATCTTATCATGAAACATAGATCTGAGATGCGATATCGCGTTTTAAGAAGCATCAGAATACTATTGCTTCGATACGTATACATTCTTATGAAGTGTAGATGAGGTATACATAACACTTCGCAATGAATATTATATCTTATCATGAACCTTCGAAATGAAATGCGATATCGCGTTTTTAGAAGCATTAGAACTCTATTGCTTCGACACTTAGACATCTGGAAACGTTACTTCCTATCGTATCTCAGTTCTATGTTCCATGATAAGATATAATATCATTGCGAAGTGTTATGTATACCGCGTCTACACTTCTAAAGAATGTAAGTGCCGCTTTTCCTTTCTAGGAAATAGCGTTTCCAGATGTCTACGTATCGAAGCAAAAGATTTCTAATGCTTCTTAACACGCGATATCGCAATCTCATTTGTATGATTCATGATAAGAAATAATATTCATTGTGAAGTGTTATGTATACCTCGTCGACATTTCAACAGAATGTAATTGCCATACTTCCTTTCTAGGAGAAAGCGTTTGCAGATGTCTACGTATCGAAGCAGTAGAGCTCCAATACTTCTTAGAACGCGATATCGCATCTTATTTCTATATTTTATGGTAAAATATAATATTCACTGCGAAGTGTTATGTATACCTCGTCTACATTTCAGAAGAATGTAAATCGCACACTTCCCTGCTACGAAACAGCGTTTCCAGATATCTATGTGTCGAAGAAATAGAGTTCTAATGCCTCTTCAAACACGATATCGCATCTCACTTCTATGTTTCATGATAGGTTATAATATTGATTGCTGAGTGTTATGTATGCCTCGCCTACACTTCAAAAGAACGTAAGTGTCACACTTCCTTTCTAGGAAATAGCGTTTCAAGATGTCTACGTATCGAAGTAATAGAGTTCTAATGCTTCTTAAAATGCGACATCGCATCCCATTTCTATGTCTCATGTTAATATATTATAATCATTGCGAAGTGTTATGTACACGTCGTCTACACGTGAAAAGAATGTAAATGCGACACTTCCATGCTAGGAAATAGCGTCTCCAGATATCTGTGTATCGAAGAAATAGTGTTCTAATGCCTCTTAAAACGCAATATCGCATCTCAATTCTATGTTTCATGATAGGTTATAATATTGATTGCTAAGTGTTATGTATACCTCGTCTACATTCCAAAAGAATGTAAATGCTACACTTCCTTGCTAGGTAATAGCGTTTCCAGATGTCTACGTATCGAGCAATGGAATTCTAATGCTTCATAAAACACGATATTGCATCTCACTTCTAAGTTTCATGATGAGATACAATATTCATTGCGAAGTGTTACGTATACCTCGTCTGCATTTCAAAAGAATGTAAATGCCACACATCCTTGCTAGGAAATGCGTTTCCAGATGTACAACAATCGAAGCAATAGAGTTCTAATGCTTCGTAACACGCGATATCGCATCTCATTTCTATGTTACATTATAAGAAATAATATTCATTGCGAAGTGTTATGTGTACCTCGTCTGCACTTCAAAAGAATGTAAATGCCACACTTCCTCGCTAGGCAATAGCGTTTCCAGATGTCTACGTATCGAAGCAATGGAGTTCTAAAGCTTCTGAAGGCGCGATATCGCATGTCATTTCTATGTTTCAAGATAAGGTATAATATTCATTGCGAAGTGTTATGTGTACCTCGTCTACACTTCAAAAGAATGTCAATGCCACACTTTCTCGCTAGGCAATAGCGTTTCCAGATGTCTACGTATCGAAGTAACAGAGTTCAAATGCTTCTTAAAACGCGATATCACATCTCATTTCTATGCTTCATGATAAGATATAATATTCATTGCGAAGTGTCATGTGTACCTCGTCTACACTTCAAAGGACTGTAAATGCCATACTTCCTTGATACAGAATAGTGTTCCTGGACGTCTACGTGTTGAAGCAATAGAGTTCTAATGTTACTTAAATCGCGATATCGCATCCCATTTCTATGTTTCATGATAACATGTAATATCAATACGTCGCGTTATGTATTTCTCGTAAGCATTTCAAAAGAATGTAAAGCCCACACTTTCTTGCATCGGGGCAGCGTTTCTAGATGTGTATCGCATCATTTCTGTGCTTCATGATAAGATGTAAAATCATGGCAACGCATTATGTATATCTCGTCTACACAACAAAAGAATGTAAATGCCACACTTTCTTGCAACGGAATAGCGTTCCGATATGTCTACGTATCGGAGCAATACAGTTCTATTTCTTCATAAAACACGATATGGTATCTCATTTCTATGTCTCATGGTAAGATGTAATATTCAATGCAACGTGTTATGTATATCTCGCCTACACTTCGCAAGAATGTGAATCTCACACTTCGTGTCTAGGGAATAGCGTTTCTAGATGTCTACATATCGCAGTAATATATATATTTACGAAATTACTTAAAACGTCTTATTCTCAAAAATAGCCTTTTCGTCACAAACGTGTAATAAATGAAGTCTTCGGAGATCCCACGTTTTATTGGTTCAGTCGGTCGAACCACGTTCCCCCGGTTGAAAGACGGTGTCGATCAATCTAGATCGGATTGATCTGAATATCGCCGCGACGTCGATGGTTCACACTGTCGCCTCGGATGTGGGCAACTTCGCTAGCTGCTTGACGTTGCGTTTGTAGACCTCGTGGCTGGTCCGTACGGTGACCGCGCGGATGATCTTATCTGGACCTGGGTGCACCTCTTCGTTTCGACCGCGGTGCCACTGCAAAGGCGGAAGGTAGTCATCCCTTAAGACTACGAGGGATCCTTTCTTGATCTCGTGGTAGCCCTTTGTCCATTTTTTTTGCTCGTTCAGATGGTGGATAATCCTGCTGAACGTTCTGGATGTGTGGCCAGTGTGACAATCGGTGACGAGGAGTATCGCTGAAATCAGTCTCGGGCAAACTCGTTAACGACGTGCCGATCAGGAAGTGGGCCGGAGTTAGAGCTGATGGACCATTAGGATCGGATGATAATGAAGTAAGCGGGCAGGAGTTTAGGATCGCTTCGATTTCGATCGCGAACGTGTTGAACTGTACGAACGTAAACAGTTCTTCCTCTACGACTCGTTTGACGTGGTGTTTGAAGGATTTGACAGCTGCCTCCCCAAGGCCGCCGAAATTGGGAGAAAGAGCTGGCATGAAATGCCACGATATTTCCTTGCCCGTGAGGAAGTGTGTTACCTTATCGTCCGTTTGCAGTTTTTGGTACAGTGCGCTTAATTCGTTATTCACTCCAACGAAATTTTGTCCCGTTGTCGGAATGAATGTTCCGACAGATGCTCCTACGACCGATGAAGCGTTTCAATGCCGCGATGATCGCTACGGTAGTCATGTCACCGACGACCTCAAGATGGACCGCTCTCGTTGCAAAGCACTCAAACACTGCTACATAGATTTTTACTCGCGCACAATGTCGGAAACGTTTTTCCTTGATATAAAAAGGACCGCAATAATCTGTTCTGCAGTTATAAAAGGGTTGGCATTCGGATTCGCGTGCCGCAGGTAGAGTGCCCATTACGTAATTCACGGCCGGTGGTTTTACGCGGAAGCACCTGATGGACTTTTTACCATCAATGGGCCAACACCTCTGCTTTAGTGTCGCCAGCGTGGTATTGATAACCGAATGATGTCCATCTAAATGCGTGTGACGAATGATCAGATCGGTGATGTGATGTTATTTCGGAAGCAGATTCGGATGTTTCTGTCCGAAGGGAATGTTTGCGTTTTGTAGTCGACCGCCTACCCGTAGAATTCCCGTTTCGTGTAAGAATGGCTACAGCGAGAGCCGGTTACTCTTTGGATGCAGCTCTGTACCGTTCTTCAAATTTCGGATCTCTTTTTCGAACGCGGAGGCCTGCACGAGCTTCAAGATCCGATCATTAGCGTCGTGGACCTCTCGTACGGTTAGAGGTCCTGCGTTACAATGATTCTTGCGAAATCGGAGGCAATACGCGACGATCCTCCTCAATTTCGCGATGTCTGAATAGCGGCCGAGAATTTCGTTGCTACGGATGGTCGTTGCCAAGCATGTATGGGCACGAATATCGGGTATTTCCGAAACGAGGTTGAACGTAGATTTCGGCCAATCCCTGTTATCGTCGGCAAACCACGATGGTCCATGACGCCAGATGGAGGGCTTCAAGAATTCCGCCAGTATTTGTCCTCTCTATATGAGGTCCGCTGGATTGTCGTTTGACCTGACGTGCCGCTATCGGTCTTCGCTTGAATTTCGGCCACTCTATTTGCCACGAATGTCCTTAGCGTGGCTGGTTCGCGTTGCAGCCAATTTAAAACTATCGTGGAATCCGTCCAGAAGTTAATCGAGTCGAATCGGCGTGCATTACTATCTCGGACGTTAGAAAATAATGACGTCAGTAGCACCGCCCCGCAAAGTTCGAGACGTGCGAGGCTGACAACTTTTACTAGTGCGAACCGAAATTTCGCGCATAATAGTCCCGTTTTAATTCGTCCGCGATTGTGGACTGACCGTACATACACGCACGCTCCGTATGCTCGTTCGCTCGCGTCGCAGAAACCGTGTAATTCCACTCCTCGCACCTTCTATTGGCATACGTGTCACTCGAAGAATGTTTCGTTATGTAACTGGAATTCCTTCACGTACGTGGACCATTCTGTATGAAGGATTGTTGGTAGCGATTCGTCCCAGACCAATTGTAGTTTCCATAGGTGTTGCATAAATATTTTTCCCGTTATTATTACTGGCGCCAGTAAACCTAACGGGTCGAATATTTTTGCTATGGTGGATAAGATCGTGCGTTTGGTGATCCTCGTATCGATGTTTGGATCCACGGAATAGATGATTCGGTTGTTCTGCGCGTGCCACGAGACGCCGAGAGTTTTCATGGTGGCGTCTCCAAAATACTTTGGGTGAATTTCGCTTTCCGGAAATTTCGCCGTCCTGCTAAAAGTTTCGTTTCGTTCGAGACCCATTGTTGAATGTGGATGCTGCCGCGGTTAAGTAGCTTGATTACCTGGTCCCGTAGTTGTCTAGCGTCTTCGTAATTATCTGTGCTGTCGACGTATAGATCTCGCTGGAGTACGGTCGATGCGAAAGGAGCATTCACTTTTTCGTCGTCCGCTAGCTGATGAATGCACCTGATGGCGAAGAAAGGGGCTGAAGGTAGTCCGAACGTGACCGTGTTCAGCTCGTACGTTTTCACCTTTCCGTTGTTACCTTGCCATAATATCGGCTGGTATCGGCGGTCTTCCGATTTTACGAGGAAATACCGATACATCTTCCCGATGTCTTCGGTTAAGACATAGGTGTGTTGACGGAACCTTATGAGAAGAGCGAATATGTCGTCCTGTATCATTGGTCCTGCCAAAAGCGTGCCGTTCAATGACAGTCCACTGCTCAATCTTGCAGATCCATCGAAGACGACACGAACCTTCGTTGTTGAGCTGGACAGTTTGATGACGGCATGGTGGGTGTGGTAGAAGCCATCCGAATCGCGTGGTTCTACCTGGCTCATGTGTCCCATCTCGAGATACTCCTCGATGACGGCAGAGTATTCTCGTTTCAGCTCTGGATCTTTCATGAATTTTCGTTCGAGCGAAAGAAGACGGCTGAAGGCGCGCGACCGAGTTTCGCCTAACTGCATCTTCTTTTCATTGAACGGCAGTGCGACAATGTAACGACCGGTTCGTGTCCATTTAACGTGGTCGTGAAAATGCTGCTCGCATTCCTGATCCGCGGAAAATAGGTATTGTACGTGTGGATCCTCTTCTAGCTCCCAGAATTTTTGAAGTTCGAAATTCAGGGTTGTAACGAATGTTTGATGTTTTCTCCACGACGCCGATGTGGAGACGCTCCCCCCGATGATCCATCCAAATTGCGTCTTTTGGAGAAATAATTTAGGATCGTTGCGAGGAGAAAGTTTGTACTGGCCGATGCTAAGGGACGATAAAGCGGGACCGGTGCCGATTAACATATCCACATTTGCCGGTCGATGAAATTGTGGATCTGCTAGTTTTACGTTTGCCGGAATCGGAGTCTTCGCCTGATCGATTTGCTCTTCCGGTATCGGTCCAGCGATTCGCGGTATCGTAAAGAATGTGAGCTTCCGCGCGAAGTCTAATAACCGCGATTTGATCGTCGTTGAGGCAATTTATTCGCGAACTCGTGTAATTGGTTCAACGCTTCGATAGCTGTCTTGTTATTTTTCGTGGGAAGTCCAAGCTTCATTGCCAGGTCGTCTGTAATGAAGTTTGCACTCGAACAGGTGACGCTCAACGTTCTACACTCGATTGGCTTCTGGTCGCGATCGCTACCGCGGACGATCGCGGTGGCCATCAGCTCCGTTGTGCGACTGTTGATGACTAAGACCGTGAAACTTGGTACGAGCTTTTCGAATTTCCGTTGCAGTCATGCATTTTCCGGTTGGTGGTCCTCGTGCAGCTTCGCATGGTGTTGTTGGTTGCAGACACGTCATCCTCTGGCTCTGCAACGTATACAGTTCAATAGAATGTAAATGCCACACTTCCTTACTACGGAACAGCGTTTCTAGATGTTTACATATCGGAGCAATGGAGTTCTAATGCCTCATAGAAAGCTATATCGCTTGTTAATTCTATATCTCATGGTAAGATGTAATCTTCAATGCAAAGCGTTTTGTATATCTCGTCTACACTTCAAAAGAATATAAATCCCACACTTCCATGCTACGGAATAGCGCTTCTAGATGTTTACATGTCGAAGCAAAGGTGTTCTAATGCTTCGTAAAACACGACATAGCATGTCACTTCTATGTTTCATGATAAGATGTAGTTAATGGCAACGCGTTAACTATATCTCGCCACCACGTTAAAAGAATGTAAATCCCACACATCCTTCCAACGGTATAGCGTTTCTAGATGTCCGCGGATCGAATCATTAGAGTTATAATTCTTCATAGAAGGCGATATTGCATCTCATTTCTATGTAACATAATAAGATGTAATTCAATGCAACGCGTCATGTACATCTCGTCAACACTCCAAAAGAATCTAAGGCCTGTGGGCCATTTAAATTTCTCATAATAAGACGTATCATTCAATGCAACGCGTTATGTATATCTCGTCAACACTTCTAAAGAAAGTAAATACCACACTTCCCTGCTGCGGAATAGAGTTTCTAGACGTCTGCGTATCGAAGGAATCGATTTCTAATACTTCATAGAGCGCGATATTGCATTTCATTCCTAGGTCTGACGATAAGATGTAATATTCAATGCAAAGCGTAACGTATATCTCGTCTACACTTCAAAAGAATGTAAGTACCACACTTCCTTGCAACGGAATGGCGCTTCTAGATGACTACGCATCGAAGCAATAGAGTTCTAATGCATCATAAAACGGGATATCGCGTCTCATTTCTATGACTCATGATAAGATGTAATATCAAAGCATCGCGTTATGGGTATCTCGTCCACACTTCAAAAGAAAGTAAATGTCATATTACCATTCTACAGAATAGCGCTTCTAGATGTCAGCGAATTATAAGCAGTAGAGTTCCAATTCTTCGTAAAACGCGAAATCGCGTCCCATTTCTATGGTTCATGATAACATGAAAATCAATGCAACGCGTTATGTATATCTCGGAAACACATCAGAGGAATGTAAGGCCCACACTTCGTTGCTATGCAACAGCGTTTCTAGATGTCTACATATCGAAGCAATAGAGTTCTAGTGCCTCATAATACGCGATATCGTATTTCATTTCTATGTATCATGATATGATGTAATATTCAAAGCTACGCGTTATGTATACCTCATCTACACTTCAATATAATGTAAATGCCACACTTCCATGCTACGGAATAGCTTTTCTACATGATTATGCAACAAAACAGTACAGTTCTAAATCTTCGTAGAATGCGATATCGCATCTCAGTCCTATGCTTCATGACAAGATGTAAATCATTGCAACGCGTTATGTATGTCTCGTCAATACTTCAAGAGAATGTAAATGCCACTCTTCCATGTTAGGGAATAGCGTTTCCATATGTCTACGTTTCGAAGCAATAGTGATCTAATGCCTCATAAAACGTGATATCGCACCACACATCAATGTCTCATGATAAGATGTCATATCAATGCAGCGTGTTATGTATACCTCGTCAAGGCATCAAGAGAATATAAATCCCACACATTCTTATGACAGAATAGCGTTTCTAGATGTCTTCGTATCGAAGCAATAGAGTTCTAGCACTTTATAGAACGCGATATGGCATCTCATTCCTATGTTTCACGATAAGATGTAATATCAATGCAGCGCGTTATGTACATCTTGCCATCACGTCAAGAGATTGTAAATCCCACTCATTCTTGCAAAGAATGGCGTTTCTAGATGTCTATGAATCGAAGCAATAGAGTTTTATTGCTTTATAGAACGCGATATCGCATTTCATTTCTATGCCTCACGATAAGATGTAATACACAATGCAACGCGTTATGTATATCTCGTCAGCAAGCCAAAAGAATGTACATCCCACACTTCCTTGCGACGTAATAGCGTTTCTCGATGTATGCGTATCGATGCAATAGAGTTCTATCCCTTTATAAAACGCGATGTTGCATCTCATTTCAATGTCTCATGATAAGGTGTAATACTCAATGCAGCGCGTTATGTATATCCCATCGATACTTCAAAAGAATATAATGCAACTCTTCCTTGCTACAGAATAGCGTTTCTATATGTCTACGTATCGAAGCTATAGAGTTCTAATGCTTCAGAAAACGCGTTGTCGCATCTCATTCGTATGTCTCATGATAATGTGTAATATTCAATGCAACTCGTTGTGTATATCTCGTCTACAGTTCAAAAGATTGTAAATCCCACACTTCTATGCTACAGAACAACGTTTCTAGATGTCTACGTATCGAAGCTGCAGAGTTTTAATGCTTCGTAAAGCGCAATATCGCATTTCATTTTTGTGTCTCATGATAAGATGTCATATCAATGCAGCGTGTTATGTATACCTCGTCAAGGCATCAAGAGAATATAAATCCCACACATTCTTATGACAGAATAGCGTTTCTAGATGTCTTCGTATCGAAGCAATAGAGTTCTAGCACTTTATAGAACGCGATATCGCATCTCATTTCTATGCCTCACGATAAGATGTAATACACAATGCAACGCGTTATGTATATCTCGTCAGCAAGCCAAAAGAATGTACATCCCACACTTCCTTGCGACGTAATAGCGTTTCTCGATGTATGCGTATCGATGCAATAGAGTTCTATCCCTTTATAAAACGCGATGTTGCATCTCATTTCAATGTCTCATGATAAGATGTAATACTCAATGCAGCGCGTTATGTATATCCCATCGATACTTCAAAAGAATATAATGCAACTCTTCCTTGCTACAGAATAGCGTTTCTATATGTCTACGTATCGAAGCTATAGAGTTCTAATGCTTCAGAAAACGCGTTGTCGCATCTCATTCGTATGTCTCATGATAATGTGTAATATTCAATGCAACTCGTTGTGTATATCTCGTCTACAGTTCAAAAGATTGTAAATCCCACACTTCTATGCTACAGAAGAACGTTTCTAGATGTCTACGTATCGAAGCTGCAGAGTTTTAATGCTTCGTAAAGCGCAATGTCGCATTTCATTTTTGTGTCTCATGATAAGATGTCATATCAATGCAGCGTGTTATGTATACCTCGTCAAGGCATCAAGAGAATATAAATCCCACACATTCTTATGACAGAATAGCGTTTCTAGATGTCTTCGTATCGAAGCAATAGAGTTCTAGCACTTTATAGAACGCGATATGGCATCTCATTCCTATGTTTCACGATAAGATGTAATATCAATGCAGCGCGTTATGTACATCTTGCCAAAACGTCAAGAGATTGTAAATCCCACTCATTCTTGCAAAGAATGGCGTTTCTAGATGTCTATGAATCGAAGCAATAGAGTTTTATTGCTTCATAGAACGCGATATCGCATCTCATTTCTATGCCTCACGATAAGATGTAATACACAATGCAACGCGTTATGTATATCTCGTCAGCAAGCCAAAAGAATGTACATCCCACACTTCCTTGCGACGTAATAGCGTTTCTCGATGTATGCGTATCGATGCAATAGAGTTCTATCCCTTTATAAAACGCGATGTTGCATCTCATTTCAATGTCTCATGATAAGATGTAATACTCAATGCAGCGCGTTATGTATATCCCATCGATACTTCAAAAGAATATAATGCAACTCTTCCTTGCTACAGAATAGCGTTTCTATATGTCTACGTATCGAAGCTATAGAGTTCTAATGCTTCAGAAAACGCGTTGTCGCATCTCATTCGTATGTCTCATGATAATGTGTAATATTCAATGCAACTCGTTGTGTATATCTCGTCTACAGTTCAAAAGATTGTAAATCCCACACTTCTATGCTACAGAAGAACGTTTCTAGATGTCTACGTATCGAAGCTGCAGAGTTTTAATGCTTCGTAAAGCGCAATGTCGCATTTCATTTTTGTGTCTCATGATAAGATGTCATATCAATGCAGCGTGTTATGTATACCTCGTCAAGGCATCAAGAGAATATAAATCCCACACATTCTTATGACAGAATAGCGTTTCTAGATGTCTTCGTATCGAAGCAATAGAGTTCTAGCACTTTATAGAACGCGATATGGCATCTCATTCCTATGTTTCACGATAAGATGTAATATCAATGCAGCGCGTTATGTACATCTTGCCAAAACGTCAAGAGATTGTAAATCCCACTCATTCTTGCAAAGAATGGCGTTTCTAGATGTCTATGAATCGAAGCAATAGAGTTTTATTGCTTCATAGAACGCGATATCGCATCTCATTTCTATGCCTCACGATAAGATGTAATACACAATGCAACGCGTTATGTATATCTCGTCAGCAAGCCAAAAGAATGTACATCCCACACTTCCTTGCGACGTAATAGCGTTTCTCGATGTATGCGTATCGATGCAATAGAGTTCTATCCCTTTATAAAACGCGATGTTGCATCTCATTTCAATGTCTCATGATAAGATGTAATACTCAATGCAGCGCGTTATGTATATCCCATCGATACTTCAAAAGAATATAATGCAACTCTTCCTTGCTACAGAATAGCGTTTCTATATGTCTACGTATCGAAGCTATAGAGTCCTAATGCTTCAGAAAACGCGTTGTCGCATCTCATTCGTATGTCTCATGATAATGTGTAATATTCAATGCAACTCGTTGTGTATATCTCGTCTACAGTTCAAAAGATTGTAAATCCCACACTTCTATGCTACAGAACAACGTTTCTAGATGTCTACGTATCGAAGCTGCAGAGTTCTAATGCTTCGTAAAGCGCAATATCGCATTTCATTTTTGTGTCTCATGATAAGATGTAATATCAATGCAGCTCGTTATGTGTATCTCGTAAACACGTCAAAGGAATGTAAAGCCCACTCTTCCTTGCAATGAAATAGCGCTTCTAGGTGTCTACGTAGAGAAGCAATAGATTCCTAATTCTTCAAAAAACGCGATATCTCTTCTCATTTCTGTGTCTCATGATAAGTTATAACATTCAATAAAATGCGTTATGTATATTCCGCTTATACTTCAAAAGAATGTAAATGCCACACTTCCTTGAAATTACACAAGGCGAAGTTAGGGACGTAACAGCATGAATTTGTATTTTGTAAGTAATATTGTTCTTATAAATTATATTTTTAGTTTATGACGGGTTGAAAGAAATATATACGACTCCCTCAATAACTGTACATATACAACAACGACTATCAAAATATATATCAATACTCATATGTTGTACATCTACTGACATCTAACGGTTCTAATTTGTATGAAAGCAGAGGTTCCCCATTACCAAATGTGACCCTACGTCATTGCTGAAAAGATTCGTGAATGGAGCGATGACACGCGTGTCACGATAGTGCTGGTGCTGCGTGATTCACGCAGCGTGTTATGCTTGTTTAGAAAGTGCTGGTAAAATCTGACATTTTAGCTAACGAATCCGGCCATAGATGGCTACGGATCAGCTGACACTCCTCGGAAGTGGCAATATAGTGCCGGTATGGTGTCGCCGCCATCTTGTTCTTTGTTATCTGGGATGCTTTTTAGAGCATTATTCGGAATTGAATTTCAACATATAGCTACTTAATCGCGAATTTGTATGTACATAATTATACGTGACTGCATAAATACAATATTATATACTTTTATAACCAATGCGATATAA
Organism: Xylocopa sonorina; assembly: GCF_050948175.1. Taxonomy (NCBI): domain Eukaryota; kingdom Metazoa; phylum Arthropoda; class Insecta; order Hymenoptera; family Apidae; genus Xylocopa; species Xylocopa sonorina. The sequence goes on from NW_027490199.1 coordinate 112,499, forward strand.
GAATATAAAACGAAGGATTATCCACTCTTATAAGGAGTAAAAGCAGTGTTTGGTATGCAAGGTTCGTTGTAGAATATAATCAAGCAGTTAATATATCAAATCACAGCACATAATAAATCACTGAAAGTATAATGATATGAATAGTAAGAAAAACATATTTATTTGTTAGCTGTTTATAAATTCAAATTTAAAAGTCCAATTCACATTTAATATATTATTGTTTAACAAGGTGGTTTAATGTTGTTTCAAATAGGCTTGGAGAACTAGCTGGTACTTCTGCCAATGTAATTTCATTTCTGCTGGATACAGTAAAAACATATTTGCAATCTAAGCAAGGTTTCGTTAGATCTGGTGGATTTTCGAAATTTTAGAAATAAATGATGGCAGTAGTAGTTGGTTCAGCGCCAGGTGATAAACATATACAACAAGCAAATCAACGTAAACGGATTTAAAATGTTCAAGATTATATAAATTAGACTGTTACACTTTTATAATCCATGTAGCGTTCCTGTTCTTTGTAACTTACAAAGAGTCTTAAGAATGTAACGCAATGTAAAGAAGTTTGGAAACAAAGAAAGCAGGCCTTAATCTCAGATAAAGGAACATTGGATCTGTTGTGTATCGTGGTTACCGGCGTGCTGTGTTAAGGGATATGTCATTCGGTTTTAAATTTCTAAACGAGAACAATTCAAATAAATCTGGAGTCGACACATTGGAAGAAAAATTCTTCCAGTGAAAGATACTGTATGCAGTGCAAGAGCAGCTTCACATCTCCTTAATATTCTACAGAAAATCTTATGCTATTTTACTCGATTTACAAAAATGGAAGCAATGAAACATATTATGTGATATTTCTGCAACTGCTACCATATACACACGTGCGCGCGCTCATACAGAAACGCGCGCGGGCGCGCGCACACACACACGCGACCATACGAAATCCATCAAGATTAAAGATACTGTGTATGTATTGGAGGATGCGTACAATAAGGAAAGACTATTACATGGATAAATTGTAGAATTCCATTTGTATTTGATAATTAGATTAGAAACATTTATATGCTTTTATCGGATATTTAAATACACCAAAATTGCAGCACGCAGGTGTGTATATATCACTTTGCGATCTCATTTTATTTTGGCAGTTATACTTATATATAAGCATCCATTCAGGCATAAAGCTTGATAATCTATCAACTAGAAAATAATTATAAAACATTAGACTTTTTCCAGGTATTGGTCTATTTCATCATTTTCGGAACTTGTGAAGTATCTAGAACTATAACAACAAAGTACTTTATATCTTTGCTCATTGTTTGAAAAAAAAAAATATGAATAACTATGTTCATTTTATTATAAATGTATGAGTAAAGATCAATCTACGTAATTAAATATTTTCAAACGTAATTTGTTTAGTTTTTATCATTTAACGTTACGAAATATATTAGAAAAATATATAAAAATATATTTTAGTTTAGTTTTTTTAATATTTAAAACATTTTATATTATCATATTAAACCTTTACAAAAAATAACAAAATTTTTATAAGTAGGAATGATTTTTCCTTAATTAGTTAATGTGTCGGTTTCTTTTAAGAAGACGGTATTCAATTTTTCAAAGTAAGTTTCGACTTTAAATTGGCCATTAATATCTCTTATTTCATTGCTTTTCGTAGATCGCCGCTAATTTTCAACTTTTCCATCACAACTTTGCCGATGCAAGTATTAATTCTCCGAAAGATATATAATATTATATTCCTAGTAAACTTATTTTTCATTTCTAATTAATTTGAACGTAAAAAATATATTTCTTTCATGAGAAAGCATTGCGGAAAAATTTGGAAAATCCATTGTTAATGTTGTACCTAGTGGTTGACTAGGTTCTCCTCTTCCTGCCGCACCTTTTTACCATTTTTAAGATCCAAGAACCGTGTACCGGCTTCGTCACCTTTAAAATTTACGAAATTTACATATTGTAAATTTTTGCAAATGTAATATTAATTAACTTCTGAATTATGGTTGTTTGGGCAATAAATTAGACTGATCTATGACGTGCTGTAATGTGCGAAAACCAATAAATTTCTTTTAACATAATGAACAATAGATAATATTTGAGCTTACAGTTTTGTTAACGAACAGCCCATCACCACAATGGGGACTCCTCCAATTCAGTGATCCGACTTTACCAGAACCTGTATTCTACTTTTAAGCCTCTTACATACATATATGTACTATATCCGGACTAATGTATTGCTGTATATGAGAATTCATAAATCCAAGTTACACACATTAAGCCGCATGCTCCTCGCAACGATCCGTTAATCCCCCACTCGCTGGACCATATGCTTTGATGATTTTTCAAGTAAATATTTCAAATTAGTATAAATATTAATACATATTTTATATTTTAGTTATTTCTAAATACAATATCTCCTTATGATACTCCATTACATCTGAAACCCTATCTAATTTCATATCATTTCATGATGTTTTAATTAAATATTTGAAAATGGTTTATATAGTTACACTTATCATATATTTTAATTACGTAGAACTAGATCATCTCTTCTAGATAAAAATAAATATCTATATATTATATAAGTCGATCATTTATTTGCATCGTTCGAGTTCGCTTTCTTTCCATCGAGGCTTACAAATCCCTCTTCGTTATTCTTGTAATTCGTACTTTAGAAGTTATGTAGTACGTATTGATGGTCCAACGCTGCAAATATCTCAAACACTTCTGCTATACTCAACTTAGCGTATATGCAACCTCCTATCAACATTATGTCTATTTTTTATTTGTTTCGGTTCTTAAAGTATGTATAGCCTTCTTTCGGATTGGTCGCGATTAGATCGTTTCTTAGAGCCATTTTGATGATCTTTTCCTCTCTATGATTGCTCGTCTTACTACCCCAGATTACCGATTTTTCGTTCAGGTCACCCTCGATTATTATTCTGCTTGCTTTCTCTCCCTTTTCTACGTTATCCTCAGCTTTGTTTATATATTCTTCGATTTCTTTCCGTTCCTGTTAAGCGAGAAGTAGCAGCTTATAGCTTTTGTTCCTTCGACCATTGCATGAACGATTCCGGTCGAGGAATATGTGGTGCCATATGTGAAACATTTTCGATTAACACCGGTTATCCATATCGCAGCGTCACCGTTCTCGTCTCGCAGTCAGTATTCTTCCATCTTGTGTGCTTCCAATATTATTACCACGTCTGTCTCTTGAATCATTCGCATTTGCTGCATGATATTTCGCGAGATTCGGCATCTGTTCAGATAGATTTGTAGGACTTTCAATTCCATATTCGTTTCTCGTTCTTCTCTATCAACGCCTTTCTGTAGGCCGGACAGTTAAAACTCCGGTAACGTGTCTGATGTACGGATTCCTTCTTTCTGCCTCGCTGCAGATGATACATTTCGGTTTATTCGCGATGCAACCGATCATCGTATAAATCTGAGATGCGCATCTTCTGCAGATTCCCTTATTATCTTTGACTTCTTCGGAATTTCTGCCGATATGTCCCAGTTTATGGCATTTGAAGTATCTCTCTATTCTCGGTATCACTTTGCAGAGACAAGGTGTTAATGGTATTCTGAGTCGTTTGACCTTTTCCAGCTCTTTACTATATTCCTGTCCAAATTCAGCTAACGCGACTCGATTGACTCTCTACGTTTGTTTTAACAACTTGACGTTTATACCGCTATCCTTTCCTTCGATTATTTTCAATGTTCGTCTTATGTAATCATTAATTTCTTCTCTGGTCACCTAACGGGTATATGTCCCTTAGTTGGAGCATTATACTCCCACTCGTACGTTTTTCTTCGAATTCTTCTTCTAGAGTTCCTTTTATCTCCTTTATTATGTTCTCTATACCTGTTTTCTTGTTAAATTATAGGATTATATATTCCGCTCTCGATTTTCTTGCATCATCTTTTCATATTTCTGTCGTTTCTCCTGCTTTCCTCATCCCGTTGTTTGTCCTTGAATGCTTACCGCTCCTTTAATTGCTTCAATTTTCCCTGTACCGTTCGCCACTAGTTCGATCAAGTGTTCGATCTCAGTTTTTTTTATATACCTGATGCTTCCCATTAACGTTTTCTAATATGTCATTACCTTCGTCGTATCCTCGCTCATAATATCTATCATTACGTCTGATGTGTGGTTGCCTATTCTTCTATTTCAAAGTAAGGATGTAATTCTTATCGGTAGCATTTCCATTATCCTGCCCTTTCTTTTTGGTTCCCTTACTTCGGCTCCTGATGATTTTCCTTTCGTGCCTGTGTCTTCCGAGGCTTTCTTTTTCTCCTTTATATTTTCGCGAACCAGCAGCACCTTTCAGCAGCATATGCACAGCAGCCTCGCTCATGCCGGTGGTGGGGTTAGGGGAGGCCCCCCCCACACCATCCTACTGCCTGCACTGATGCGGGCAAGGAACGCAGAGCCACTTGAACCGCGACCAGCATCTATCTTATACTCTAACCGATTCGAAGTCGCGTTTTCCATTAAGCTTGCCGGAATCAATGATATTGATTCGTTCAGTCTAAAGTACTATTTTCCTTTTAAGTTTCTCGATATTTTTATTATCTCCCACGATATCGTCTATTTCGTTGTACCTTGCCCGGACGGTATGGTATATAATCTGTTGTTTGATATTTGTAGGATTTCCTCTTAGTAAATGCAATGTTTCCACAGATCTTCTTTTTCTTTCTCTTTAGTTACGTTGTTGTTATTTTATGTTCTCTGTCCTCCACATTTCCTCTCTGCACCATCCCGGACCCGGCGTTGTACGATTACTTGTCTGATTTGTATATGTCACATATTGGAGAATATTTCCGCTTATTCTTTGTATTTTTCGAATTACGTTTTGGTTAGGTGTATATTGGATATGCGTCGAAATGTCTGATTTCCGTACGATTTGTTAGAAAAGTTTTATTCTTTTCGGACTGTTTTTTTTCATTTAGCCGAAGACGTTCCTGTATTCAATGCGGACCCACTCCGATTGAACCCGCAGATTATTATATTATATTACGTGAATAAACGTTCAATCGGAGCGGATCTACCACTCCGTAACTGCGGAAGTCTTACTGCATAGCCTCTTCCCTGGGAATGTTGCGGAGGCTGCTTCCGTCCCGAGATGGAACTGTGATTGTGTTAGAATTAGTTAGGTTACGCTAGGTTAGGTTAGGTTGAAATATGTTTGGGAATGTTTGTAGGTTGCTCGATTATGTTGGGTTAGATTTAAGAAAGTGTAGGTTCGATTTGTTTATGTTCAAGGAAGGTAATGTTAGATTGTGTTAGGTTGAGTTAGATTTGAGTGCAGGCAGGGTAAGTCACATTAGGTGTAACTGAGGTTAGCTTGGTTTAAATTAAGTTTAGAGGAAGTTAGATTAAGTTAAGCCAAGTAAGAGATGGATTACCAATAGCTGGCAATGCCATTGTTCGATAGTTCTTGAATTCCCGACTATTGGCAATACCAGCCCTTATTATATCATAAGTTATCGACCGCAGTCATTACCTACTATCGATATATCGTAAGTTTCCGACCGCAGGCAACACCAATCTTTGATAAGTCTTGAGTTACCTACTATTGGTTGCACCAGCTATATGTGTAAGCATGCGCTATCGGCTGTTGATAACACCAGTCGTCGACAATTTATGGATCATTAAGCACAAGCAGCACTACCCGTCGGTCGATTGTGAGTAACCGACCACCAGCAGCACCATCCATCGGTAACTTATAAGTTATTCTTAATGGGAACATTCAACCGTAGGCATGTATTGACTCGTTTCGCCATCTCTTCAATCTGTGCTGAAACAGAATTGCGAACAGCTTGAGCAGTTTTCACAGAGATGACTCCACCGGTCTGACAACAACGAACGCCACATATAGGTTCTCACAAAACCATTTGCCACACAACTCAGTGCTGAAAGGGTTAATGCTGTTAGCGCTATTTCTTTAACCAGGCATAGAATCCATTGGTATGAAAAATTATGATCTTGTGAATAATATTAAGGTATGCTTACCATATTCAATGAAAGGCACAGATCCTCATATAGTAAATATCAGCCCATCACTAAGTGTAAAAATTAAACGAATATGGTTTCAAACTCGTGTCGATTATATAATATCCAAGTTTGGAATGTTAATGTGTGCTCTTGGAAGGACCGATGAATGATGGCATTGCTGTGAATGCACTCTTGTCAAAGACTGCAGTAACTTATATATATTTCTAATTTCATTGTTAAGAAAAATAATTCTCTCAATTTGAGATTGCCTTACGCACGCGTTGTTTCAGGTATACATATGGCTGCAATAGAGATGTTCGTTGGTTCAGAATAACAAAATTATAGTGGGAAGCTGGAAATAATGTGTGATGCAATGTACGCTTTTATTTTGCAAAGACAGTAAATCTGTTACTAATCAGTCTTTAATCGATGAGGCAATATTAAAAAAACTGAAGGAAAGTCTGATTTTACCCATTATGCGTATAATCCAGGTGTGAATAATTAACTAAAGGTTTCAATTAATATATGAATGTATAATTTATATTTTAGTAAACATATCAATTTATTTTACAGATTATAAATATTATTGATAAGATAACTTGTTGCCTGATTCCTTCCTAGAGAAGAATTTGGAACATATAGATTTGAATAATTATATATGACAATTGAAAAGAACGAACAAATTATACAGATAAATCAGAGGAAAAGATCATGCAAATATTAATTGTCATCCAAGCTAATTTGAACAGATAGTTTGTTAACAAAAGTGTAAGCTCAAATACTGTATTGTTCATTATGGTAAAAGAAAATTTATTAGTCCTCGTACATTACAGCTTCTCATAGACCAGTCTGATTAATCGCCCAAGCAACCATAATTCAAGAGTTAATTAACATCACTTTTGCAAAATTCACAATATGTAAATTTCGTAAATTTTAAAGGTGACAAAGTTGGTACACGGTTTTTGAATCTTAAAAATAGTAAAGAGGTGCGGCAGCGAGAGGACAACCTAGTCAACCACTAGGTACAACATTAGTAATAGAATCCCAAAATTTTCTCGCAATGCTTTCTCATAAAAAAAATACATTTTTTACGTTTCAATTAATTAGAAATGCAAAATAATTTTACTAATAACATAATAATATATATCTTTCAGAGAATTAAAACTTGCATGGACAAAGCTGTAATGGGAAAGCTGAAAATTTGCGGTGTTCTACGAAAAGCAATGAAATTAGAGAAACTAATGGTCAATTTTAAGTCGAAACTTACTTTGAAAAATTAAATACCGTCTTCTTAAAAAGAACCAACATATTAACTAATTAAGGAAAAATTATTCCTACTTCTAAAAATTTTGTTACTTTTTGTAAAATTTTAATATGATAATATAAAATATTAAAAATATTGAAAAAACTAAAGTAAAATATATTAGTCCTAACGCTAAATGACAAAAATTAAATAAATTACGTTTGAATATATTTATTTATTATATTATTATTATGTTATTTATTATATTATGTTACTCACATTTAATATTTTCTTTGGAAACAATGAGCAAAGATATAAAGTACTTTGTTATTATAGTTCTGGCTGCTTCACAAGTTCCGAAAATGATAAAATAGACCAAAATCAGCAAAAAGTTTAATGTTTCATCATTATTTTGTAGTTGAAAGATTATCAAGCTTTATGCCTGGATGGATGCTTATATATAAGTATAACTACCAGAATGAAATGAGATTGCAAAGTGATATTCACACACCTGCGTGCTACAATTTTGACTTATTCAAATTTCTGATAAAAGCATATAAATGATTATAACCAAATTATCAATTACAAATGGAATTCTACAGTTTATCCATGTAATAGTCCTTTCTTTTTGTACGCATCCTCCAATACATACACAGTATCTTTAAGCTTGGTGGATTTCGTATGTGCGTGTGCGTTTGTGTGTGTGCGCGCGCGCATGTGTGTGTGGTAGCAGTTGCAGAAATACCACATAGTAGGTTTCATAGTTTCGATTCTAGTAAATCGAGTAAAATGGCATAAAATTTTTTGTAGAATATCAAGGGGATGTGAAGCTGCTGTTGCACAGCATACAGCATTTTTCACTGGAAGAATTTTTCTTCCAATATGTCGACTCCAAATTTATTTGAATTGTTCTCGTTTAGATAATTAAATCCGAATGACATATCCCTCAACACAGCACGCCGGAAACCACGATACACAACAGATCCAAGGTCCCTTTTTCTGAGATTAAGGCCTGCTTTCTTTGTTTCCAAACTCCTTTACATTGCGTTACATTCTTAAGACTCTTTGTACGTTACAAAGAACCGAAGCGCTACATGCATTATAAAAGTGTAATAGTTTAATTTAAATAATCTTGAACATTTTAAATCCGTTTACATTGCTTTTCTTGTTGTATATGTTTATCACCTGGCGCTGAACCAACTACTACTGCCATCATTTATTTCTAAAATTTCGAAAATCCACCAGATCTAGTGAAACCTTGCTTAGATTGCAAATGTGTTTTTACTGTATCCAGCAGAAATGAAATTACATTGACAGAAGTACCAGCTAGTTCTCCACGCCTATTTGAAACAACATTAAATCACAATGTTAAGCAATAGTGTATTAAATGTAACTTGGACTTTTAAATTTCAATTTATAAGCATCTAACAAATGAATATGTTTTTCTTACTATTCATATCATTATACTTTCAGTGATTTATTATGTACTGTGATTAGATATATTAACTGCTTGATTATATTTTACAACTAACCTTGCTTTCCAGACTTTGTTTTTACTCCCGATGAGAGTGGATAGTTCTTCGTTTTATATTCTTATACCGCATTGATTATAAAAGTATATGATATTGTTTTTATGCAGTCATGTATTATTATGTACATACAAATTCGCGATCAAGTAGCTATGTGTTCAAATTCAAATCCGAATATTGCTCTAGAAAGCATCCCAGATAACAAACGGCATGATGGTGGCGACACCATACCGGCACTATATCGCCACTTCCGTGGAGTGTCAGCTGATCCGTAGCCATCTGTGACCGGATTCGTTAGCTAAAATGCCAGAACGTGTTACCAGTACCTCCTAAACAAGCGTAAAACGCCGTATGAGTCGCGTAGCACCAGAACCATCATGACACGCGTGTCATCGCTCAATTCATGAATCTTCTCTGCAATGACGTTACGTCATATTTGGTAACGGAGAACCTGTGCTTTCATACAAGTTAAAACCGTTAAATGTCAGTAGATGTTCAACATATGAGTATTGATAGACATTTTGAGAGTTGTTTTCCTATATTAATAGTTATTGAGAGAGTCATATATATTTCTTTCAACCCGTCATAAACTAAAAATATTATTTATAAAATAAAATATTCATCCGTTGTCATTGGCGTGCCAATCGCTGGTTGTTTAGGTTCGTAATTTGCATCTGACTCTTTTGAAAGGCACGCACTTTACTTAACGTTTCCAGTGAATCGTTGAGCGGAGAAAATAAATATTCTACTTTTGATATTGTCGGCTCTTGTAATTCTAAGGCAAATTCATTCATCTGCCGACATCGTGAACACTGTTTTTTGGCTAAATTACAGAAAAACAAATATATTATAAGGAATATAAAAATCGTAATATTAAATTTAACTTTGTTCATCGTTGTCTTGTTGGACACATCCATAACAATATACAGTGTGGGGCAGTAATAATTAGCACCTCAGATATCCTCGAAACTATAAGTTTCATAGAAATTTTTGCTGATATAAAATTGCACAGGACAAAGGTCCCATCGTTGATGAAAATAGTTTTTTTGTAAGTGGAGGTATGTTGGACATTTGAAGGTTACCTTCATTTTATAAAATGAATTGGTGTGTTCTTTTTTCCGTAATACGATAGAGCATTTTGAAACGAGTTCAACAACCTGTAACATGAAGTCATTGAAGGTTACAAAAAGTAAACAAAGGTGATAATACTTACAGTTTTTATAGTAAATGCAACATACGTATTGTAAACAGTGGTGGAAGGCGTAACGTTTACCGTTTACTTCACTGTGAATAAACACTTTCCGAAGGGCATTTTAATAGTTTGCAGAATAAGTTAAACATGATAAGATTAGTATTGAAAAATCGGTTCGATTACGTTTGGCTAGGCTGTTCTTTGTGTCGTCCATTTTATAAGTACTGAGCTGCGGATTCCTGAGGACAGCTCACAAAATTGTTGGACTATGGAAGATTATCACTGTGAAATTGAATCAAAAGGTAATTAGATTCCATTAGATTGTAAACAAATCTCAATATTTCATTTTAAATAGTAAGATATAATACTCTTTTCAAAATTACAAGAATGAATACACACCTCTCTGTTATTATTATTTCATAAAGAATTCTAATTGCAATTATATAGTTCACTACGATAAAACATTATTTATAAGAATTAGATTCATTATGGTACGAAGTCTTCCACGACTTCACGCTTCTTCCAGAATCATTCAAGGAGTTCTGAACTTTAGTTACGCTTGGTTACCGACCAGTCAGAGTGGCCCTCCGCTTAGCGGCATTGAGCCACAGTTAGACTAAGGAGAAGATATCCATCGTTTTCCATATCTCTGGATCGGCAAACCAAAGCGGCGGTTTTGGAATCCGATTTGAATGCGCTGTTCCACTACGAATAAACGAACTCGACGCGTGGGAAGGAAGAACTTCCTGCGTTCTCTAGTGCGCGAATACGTGGGTACAAGCAGCTACTCCATCGTCCACCACTGCACTGTCTCATCTCCTGCTGTCTGCCGACCGGAGAGCCATTCCGCATCGGCGCCTCCGTCGCCGATCCGCACCAGAGGTCAGCCGTACAGAGGGACCATACCAGAGGACGATCCTTGCCGACGACGATACCTGGAACGAAGTTAGGAATTAGCGGTTTCTAAGACTTCGAAAGGTAAGTTCCCTTTTTTATATACTCGCGTCCGTGACTTTCACGCAGTGTTCCGCGATCCAAAAAGAACCCCGTCTTCGACCCAAATGTGCGAGCCGAACCGTTCGAGACGGCGTGCTGCTCCGGCATACGGTTAATTTTCCGCGACCCGAGACGTGATACATCATTAAAAGGTAAAATATTTTCAAAACTTTAATTATAGTCTTTAATACAAGCAGTTGGACAGTATTTCAATTTTTGAGAAAATTGATGAAAGTCAATCATTTTCAAATGATCAGACTAAGTGACTAACAAATAACTGCATAAATTTCAGGCTTATGAACATATTGATTAAGTCTCATGCAGATACGTTTATAACCGAGTTACTAAATAATAACACTAAATAATCATCTTAGAACTTAAACGATTACACCTCGCATACATATAAAAATATTGCAAACGTGAAAAGTAAGTGGTTTATCAAGAACTCTTCTAAAAGAACGGACGAAGCCAATAGAAATCTTTGTTGAAGTAAGCAAGTTCTAAAGTTTTAAGCAACGCGATGACCCTTATCTGTCTACGTTACATAGCAAGTAAGTTCTGAAGTTCTACGAAAGCCGATGGAGCTCCTCACTATCAACGTTTCAAAGGAAGTTCTCAAATTCTAAGTTCAACGCTTAAAACTATGTGTGTTCTATATATCTATGTAAAGTGATTGTCCCTATCAGTTTATACGTTCCAGAGTACGTAAGATGCAAAGTTCTATGCAACATGATTTCGCTTCTTATTTCTACGTTTCATAGTAAGCACTTCCCATATCTTCATACAACGCGATGCAGCTTCACAGTCCTGCGTTTCAAAGTGATTCCCAAAGTTCCACGAAAAGGGATGTCGCATCTGAGTGTCTACATGTCAGTGTGAGTAGCTTTGAAGATTCCTTGCAACAAGATGGAGTAAGCAATAAAAAAATGTTCTGTGTTACAAGATGGTGCTTCTCAGTTTCACGCTTCAAAGCAAGTATATAATGTTCTAGGCATCGCATTATGCTTACCTGCTTCTACATTTCAGAATAATGTGAATGCTACAATTCCCTCCAATGAAATGGCCCTTCATAGTGTCTACGTTTCAGAGCAATAGAGTTCCTATGCTCCATGCATTGCCATGGCGCATCTCATTTCAACGTTACAAAGTAAGTAAGCAGTAACATTCTATCCATCATATTATGCTTATTTGCTTCTACAATCCAAAGGAATGTGAATTATACAGTTCCGTGAAACGAGAGAGAAAACGTTATTGCTCTGAAAGGTAGATACTACGAAGTGCCATTCTTTTGCATGGAACTGAAGAATTCACATTCTTTTGAAGTATAGAAGCAGAAAATAATACTTCTGCGAGTAGAAGATTACAACTTACTTTCTTCGAACCGTTGCAACGGGATGCGCTTCCGCATTGCAAGGAGCATTAGATATTTATTGCTTTTACACGCAGACGCTATGATGCGCTATCCCGTTGCAAGTAACTATGTTCTTCATATACTTTTGATGTATAGAGGGAGATGAAATCAATGCATTGTATAGAACATTAGAACTTACTAACTTTATAACATTATAATGAGATGTGTCACCGCACTGAATGGAGTGTTAGAACTCTATTGCTTTGACACGTAGGCATAATGATGCGTAATCCAGTTGGAAGGAACTGTGAAGCTCAGATTCGTTTAATGTGTAGAAGCAGATAAGAATGAATCAGTGCATAGAAGATTACAGCTACTGGAGTTTTTACAATGTCTATTCTGCTTAGATTTAGCTATAATATATGGAGAGTGTAAGTATATATACTAACTAGAAATGTTTATTTAAAACATCATGAAATGATACAAAATTATATGGAATTTAATTGTAGTGGAGCAATTGGAGGGCGGATTACCTATTTACTATTGACTAAAGTATATGATGAGTGTGAATATATATGCTAATTTGAAATTTTTACTTTGAATATCATGAAGTGTGATTTCAACAGAGACAATTAATTGTAGAACTGAGAAACGCTATCGCGTTGCATGGACGTTTGGAACTCAATTACTTTGAGAAGTGGACACTATGAAGCTCTATACAGTAACATGGAACTATAGAAATAACATACATAGTAGTGTAGAAACTAATAAGCACGATTGTGTTGTGTAGAACCTTACAACTTACTTACTTTGATACGTAGAACTAAGAATTTCCATCGCGTTGCATAGAACATTGGATGTTAATTACATTGACAAGCTATATTACTACTTACTTACGTTGAAACGAGAAGCCATCACGCTACAAGGAACTATAGAATTCACATCACTTTGAAGTCCAGAGGCAGATAAGCATAACGCAATGTATAGAACGTTACAGCTTACATGCATTAAAACGTAAAAAGGAGATGCGCCAACGCATTGCAAGTAGCCACAGAACTTTATTGCCTTGACAACTAGACACTGTGCAGCGCAATCCCCTAGCAAGGAATTGTGGAATTCATATTCTGCTGAAGTGCAGAAGTGGATAAGCATTATGCTATGCATGGAACATTACAACTTACTTGCTTTGTATCGTTGAAAGGAAATGTTGCATGGAGCATTACATGTCAATTACTTTGATAAGTTGAGACTTAGAGAAAATCTTCACATGTCTAGATGCGGTGCCCTCCGTGGCATACTGAACACTCTTGAGTTCTTATGGTTGTCCTGCTTGTTCCGCTTTCGGTGTAATCGTCATCAGAATGTCATCTGATTTCTCGTAGTACGTTGATTCGTGGAACGTGAATGGTCCGATAGTCTCCCGTCGACCCGAATTGCGGTTGAGCTTGCTCTTGCGTTCATCTCTGGTACACAGTTGGCCAGTTTCTCCAAAAACTCTAGAAGATCCGTGTAAGGCGGCACCTTGTTGTCTTTACTATGAGTTCCCATTGGAATAACGTATTAGCATTTATCTTTGCTCGAAAGATGGAAAGCAGAAGTGTTCAATTGCGAGATATTTTCCTTGGAATTTTTCAATGCGCGAAGTAGTTGGTTGACGTTGTCGACGATATTGCCTAGTGTTTCTACAATGTTCCTTGGCGGTTTAAGAATATTCCAGATTGCATCACAATATTTAGAGGCAGCGCGACTTATACAGTCGTATTTACCTTTCAATAACTCAATCGCGTCGAGTTATGATATCGAATCGGCGCGAGTTATGATAGAGAAGTAGTCGTTCTGAATTTTGTAAAGACGTGACGTTTCGGTTTCGTCTTATTCTTCGAGGTCAAATTGGATGCCATCGAATCGTTTCCACGTTTCAGTTAACGCGTAAAGATGGGTTTGTAGTAAACGTATATCCGGTTGTTCTGATGTTTTGCATGTGTTAAGAAGTCGCGTGAAGGTAGTGAATAGACCGAATGTGGTACCACGTTTACGCCGCAGTGAACTGAGAATAATTTCATGAGAAATGGACTGAGCTTATTCGAGCGATCGGGTTGTCATCGTGGAACATGGATAAGAAAGGAATGGACGAATAAACGAGTCTACCTTTTCAATGTGAAGATAACAGGTATGTTAAGGTCTGCCATGATGTCTGGATCCCCTGGTATGTCCGACTTGTTGCTGCTGAGAATCTGAATTTGTCCTGGAGCGTTGGCTTGATCACTGACATGATTCATGGGCAACTGAATGTTGATTGATTGACACACATTGATTGATAGCTAGGCGTAACGCTACGTATAGAGGAGTACAACTTAATTACATCGAAGCGTTGAAATGAGATGCGCCATCGCATTGCATGTAGCATTAGAAATCTACTGCATTGACGCACAGACACTATGAAGTATCATCTCCTTGCAAGAAACTGTGGAATTTACATTCTTTTGAAGCGTAGAAGCAGACAAACATAATCCTGAGCATAGAAAGTTACATCTTACATCGAAATGATGAAATGTGATGCGCCATCGCATTGCATGCAGCAGTAGAACTCTGCTGCTATAATACGTGAACACTATAATGCCGCAACCCGATGCATGGAACTATAGCATTCACATTCGTTAGAAGTGTATGAGCAGATGAGCATAATGATATGCTTAGAAGATTACAGGTTACATACTTTGAAACGTTGAAATGAGATGTATTATCGCGTTGCGTGGAGCATTAAAACTTCATGGTTTTCACACGCAGATACTGTGAAGAACCATCCCATTTCAAGGAACTGCAGAGTTTACATTCCTTTAATGTGTAGTAGCAGGCAAGCATAATGTTATTGAAGGATAATGAAATAATCTTAATTTAAAAGTTAATCAATAACTCAGGTTTAATGTCAATGTTATGTACGTGGAGTATTCTAGAATGCGAGTGAGAGCGAATGTGCAAAGCAAATGAGTTTTTCGTGTGAATGTTTTAAAATAATGCAGCAGTTGTTCATTAGCAGCCTTTGGAGTAATATCTCAGTTGAAAAGAACTATTTAATGATATAAAAAATTTTATAATTGTCTTTTATTAATAAGTTTCCTACAATTTTGGGGTTTCGGGCGTAGTAATTATCAAGAAGATATTCAAGAATTAAATCGGATACGTTCTAAAGATTGATGTATTATCGAATATTTGAAGACAGAACGTTCAAGATAATTCCTTGACGGTCTAGAACGTTCGAGAAGATACTCAAGCGACGCGAATGTAGTTTTGAGAGATAGTGCGAGAACGAAAATTAATTTTTCGTGTGGAGATAATTCGAGTTTAAACGCAATTGTCGAGTGATAATTTTCACAATGATCGATTTGAGTAAAATTACAGTTACAGCGCTAAGAGAGATATTAATAGAGGATAAACTACTTACTGCTGGTTCGAAAGCTGAATTAATTTCTCGTGTTGATGGAAGTTGACTCAGACGGAACGTGAAGTTCATGAAGATAATGAAGAGTCGTGTGCTGGTGTATCACCAAACATGCAGTCATCAATGAATCTACAGCAATCTGAAATTGATCTTTTCTTAAAAGAAAAAGTATTAGCAGAACGTGAGTTAGCCGTGTTGCGCCTTGAGTTAGATGCGGTGCGACAGAAATTACAGGTTGAGTAAATTTCGGAAAATGAGCAACGAAGATCGACGCGTAATTTTGAAGGCGAACTATTTGATGTTATTAGTAGCGGTGACAATTTCTTAATAGTCTAAAGCAAATCTGGTGATTATAAAATTTGGGAGAAGCAGATCAAATTATTCAAGACGACATATAAATTGGAAGATGACGTTGCACGAATACTTATCGGTATGCTACTGAAGGGAAAAGCACTTGAATGATTTCTTTCTAAACCAGAATATATAACTATGGCATTCAACCAACTGCTGGAAGAATTATGAGTTGTGTTTTATCATCCACAAAGCGAAATTGAAATAAAGAAGAAATTTGAAGAGCGGTTATGGAACAGGAACGAGACATTTCATGAATATTTGCACGAGAAGAACATTCTTGGAAATCGAGTACCAATCAACGACGATGAAATACTTGAATATCTGATTGACAGCATTCCCGATGAAATGCTCCGGAACCACGCGCTTATTCTACAGTTTACAACAACCAATCAACTTTCAAAAGCGTTTGAAAAGGTAATTCTTCGAGATCGAGGTATGTCGAGTGTGCAGAGATCAACAAAGTTTGAGATGTGTAAAGACAGTTTCGTTAGAAATGAACGAAAAGAGATGGTCAATGTGGGTGAGATAAAAGAATTTATCGGTAATATTGTACCATGTTATAATTGTGGTGAGCATGATCATATTAGCGTGAAATCCAACGAAAGATCGCGGTGTAAAATGCTTTATATGTCAAGAACGTGGACATATTGCGTCGATACGTTCCAAGAAATTTAAAGCTAGTGAAGAGAGCTGCGCGACATTAGGAGTATCGTACCGAAAGTATCTCAAAAATGTTTTACTTAACGGATGCTAGATCAAAGCATTAATGGATTCAGGAAGTGATTTTAGTTTAATTCGCACAGACGAGTACATTAAGCTTGGTTCTCCGCAATTACGACGCAATGAATTACATTTCGAAGGTTCAAAGAATAATACAACATTAGGTGAGTTTCAAGCAGAAATTACCGTAGATGGGCACTCACATCTGATTTGTATACAAGTAATCTCTGATACCATTGTTCGACACAAGCTGTTAATAGGAACGAATTTCTTAAATGTAACCGATGTCAGCATTAGAGATGGTAATCATTCGTCCATTATCGAAAGTAACGCGCGAAATTGTTGAAAGAGAAAATATTGTACCGGAAATATTTTAAATAGATGTAACGAGTGTTAGAAGTAAATCAAGTTGATGTGTCTCGTGTATTAGATCCTAATTAGCGAGTGACGATAGAAAATCTTGTTAGTAATTACAAGCCGAGTAAAACCTTTGAACGTGAAATTGCAATGAAATTAATATTGAAAGGCGAAGAGTCTGTATATCAATTGGCGAGATAATTGTCAGCGTTGCTAAAAGTGATTGTTAATGCGCAGATAGAACAGTGGATTGTGGCTGGAGTCGCTCAGTTGTCTACTTCTGATTATGCGAGTCCGGTTTTTCTCGTTCGGAAGAAGAATGATTCGTTTGGATTATGTGTGGATAATCGACAAATTAATAAGAAAATTATTAAAGATAGATATCCGTTACAATTGATCAAAGATCAATTAGATTTGTTACAATGCGCGCGCAATTTTATTACTCTTGACTTGAGAAACGGTTTCTTTCACGTGTGACAGGATAAGTCAGGTCAAAAGTATACAGCATTTATTGTATCAGATGGTCATTATGAATTCTTACGAGTCCCTTTTGGTCTATGTAATTCACCAGCAGTTTTTCAAAGTTTTATAAATACCATATTTAGAGATCTTATTCGAGAGAGAATAGATTTAGCATACATAGATGATTCGATTATTTCATCAAATGATATTAAAAGTAGGATCAAAAATCTTGAAAGAGTTTGAATTATAGCGAGCGGAGCCGGTTTAATATTCAGTTGGGAAAAGTGTTGTTTTGTGCAAACTTCAGACAAATTTCTCGGGCATGTATGGTTATATATATAACAATGGTTATGTTCGCCCCTCACTAAAACTGATGCAATCCGATGATTTCCAATGTTAAACACATACAAAGTTTTCTTAGACTAATCGAGAATTTTCGTAAATTTATACATGAATACCCTGTAATTGCGCGACATTTGTCTAATCTTCTGCGAGCGAATGCTAAATTTTGTTTTAGAGTGACTGAAATGGAAGCATTCATACGACTTAAACTTTTTCTGAGTGAGAACCGAATAGTGAATTTGTATCAAGTAGAAGTACAGACGGAGTTGCATACAGATGCTTCTGCGTTAGGGTACGGAGCAATTTTATTTCAAACAAATAACAAAGATCAACCTTTTCACCATGAATATTATTTTTTAGTGGTAAGACAGCTTCTCTTGAATCTAAATGCAGTAGCTATGAGTTTGAGGTTTTAGGAATAGTAAAAGCTTTGAAGAAATTAGGAGTTTATTTATTAGGAATTTCGTTTGTTATTGTTACTTATTGTCGAGATTTTACTCTTACAACGAATAAGAAAGATCTTTGTTTGTGAGTTGCGTGATGGATATTATCCCTAGAAGAATTTGATTACCGGATATAGCATCGTCCAGAGAAGAACATGATACATGTTGCTGCGCTTAGTAGAAATGCACCTCCTGCGATTTTCTTAATCGATGAATCTGATGCAAGCCTTACAGCACGTTTGCGGAAAGCACAGGAAGATGATCAGACTGTTATGAAACTTCGAGATTTGGTACTTCAAAACAAGAAGGATGATTATGTTCTACGGGGGAATTTTCTGTACAGAGCAAGAAATAAGGCGAGCTTATGAGTGTGGATACTTTTCTGTGGGCAAGACAGAGGCTATCGAACGTAAAGATTATTGGATTCCAAATCTTCGGCAGCAAGTTGAAAAGGTGGTAAGGAATTGTGTTGCATGCATCTTAGCCGAAAAGATGCAGGGGACGCAGGAGTGCCATTTAAATCCGATTGAAAATGGGAGTATTCCTTTTGATACATTTCATATCGATCATCTTAGACCGTTGCCATCAACAAATAAAACGTATCAGTACATATTTGTAGTGGTAAATGCTTTTACAAAATTTACATGGCTTTATGCTACAAAATCTACTACTACAGATGAAGTTTTGACACGCCTGAAGAAGCAAGCGACTATTTTCTGTAATCTGCATCGAATAATTTCTGATAGGGGAACGGCTTTCACAGCAAATGATTTCAAGCAATATTGTCAGGGAGAAAATATAGAACATGTTTCAACTACAACAGAAATTCCTAAAGATAATGGTCAAATTGAACGACTTAATAGAACATTCATACTATTGTCAGCAAAATTAGCTACACCTAAGTCCTGTGAATGGTATAAGTATATGGAAGTAGTTCAACATTGTTTGAAATCAGCAATACATCGAAGCATTGGCACGTCACCGTTACATCTTCTCTTTGGGACACATCCACGACTTAAAGGTTATCTTGACATCTGAGACATACTTGAAAAGCAATGGCTCGCATCTTTTCATGATAAACGAGATGAAGTACGACTTCCAGCAAGCAAAAATATATCCCGGATCCGACAAGAGAATAAGCAAACTTTTAACAAGAGTAGACGAAAAGTTAGAATTTATCGTGAAGGAGATCTAGTAGCAATTAAACGTATGCAACAGAGTCCTGGTCTAAATATAGCTCATAAATATTTTGGACCGTGTGAAGTTATACGAGTTTTGCGCAATCAACGATTTGTAGTTCGAATGGTAGGGGAAGGAGAAGGACCCTTACAAACATCTATGTCAGCAGATTCTATGAAATTGTGGATCGACGAAATCAATGTTGATTTATTTGAAATCGAAGACGACATGAATGAAGACATTCAGGGCAAATATTCATGCAGGACGACCGAGTGAAGGATAACGAAATTATCTTAATGTAAAAGCTAATCAATCATTCAAGTTTCAAATGTTATGTGCGTGGAATATTCTAGAATGCGACAGCAGTTGTTTATTAGCAGTCCTTGGAGTAATATGTTGAAAGGAACTATCTAATGATTTACAAAATCTGGTAATTCTCTTTCATTAATAAGTTTCCTACATTATGCATAGGAGATTACAGCTTACTTAATTCGATACGAACAAATGAAATGCGTCATCGCATTGCATGGAGAATTAGAACTCTATTATTTTGACAGGCAGATACTGTGAAACGCCAACCTGTTGCAAGAAAGCGTATAGTTCACAATCTTATAATGTGTAGTAGCAGAGAAGCATAGTGCCATGCATACAAGATTACAGCTCACTTATTTTGGAATGTTGAAATGAGATGTGCCATGGCATTGAATGGAGTATTAGAACTCCGTTGCATTGACACTTAGGCACTACGAAGCCCCATCCCGATACGTGGTACTGTAGAATTCACATTCCTCTGAAGTCTTGAATCAGATAAGAATAATGCTATGCATTAAAAATTACAACTTACTCCGATTGAAATATTGAAATGAAATCCGATATCGCGATGCATGAAGCATCACAAAATTAAATGCTTCAACACTTAGAAATCTGGAAACACTATCTCGTTGTAAGGAAGTGTGGGATTCAAATTCTTCAGAAGAGGAGAAGCAGATAAGCATGACGCGATGCATAGAGCATTACGACATACTTACTAACTTTCAACGGGTGAAATGAAATGGAATATCGCGATGCAGGAAGCATTAGAACTCAATGAGTTAAGAAGCGTAGACATCTAGGAACGCTATCCCTTAGCAAGTAAGTGTGGGATTTACATTCTCTCGACGTGTAGACGGAATAAACTTAACACGTTGCATGGAATATTACATCTTAGCGTGTAACAAAGAAATGAGATGCCATATTGCGTTTTATTTAGTAATAGAACTATATTGCTTCGATACGTAGATATCTAGAATCGCTATTCCGTTGGAACGAACTGTAGGATTCACATTCTTTTGAAATGTAGAGGCAGATAAACATAACGCGTTGCATTGAATATTACATCTTATCATGAAACATCGAAGTGAAATACGACATCGCGTTGAATGAACTATTAAAAATCTATTGCTTGGACCCACACGCATATAGAAACGCTATATCTTCGCAAAGAAGTGCAGGATTTACATTCTTTTGAAGTGTAGAAGCTGAAAAGCATAACTCTTTGCATTGAATATTACATGATATTATGAATGTCTGAAATGAGATGCGACATTCCGTTGAATGAAGTATTAGTACTCTATTGCTTCTACACGTAGATATCAAGAAACGCGATTCGTTTGCAAGAAAGAGCATTATTCATATTTTTTTGAAGCGATTTATTCATTTTATGAGTGATTTATTTTGAAGTGAAGTTATTCACATTCTTTGAAGCTAGTAATCATAAGGCATTCTTCAGGCGTCGTAATATTACAATTCATTTCAACAGTTCAAAGTAAGTAACTAGGTTGTAATGCTCTATGCATCGCATTATGCTTATCTGCTCCTACACTTCAAAAGAATGTGAATCCTACGCTTCCTTAAAAAGGATTTGTGTTTATAAATGTCTACGTGTCGACGCAATAGAGTTCTAATACATCATTGAACGCGATGTGGCATCTCATTACAATGTTTCATGATAAGTTGTAATATTCAATGCAACGCGTTATGCTTATCTGCATCTACACTTCACAAGAATGCAAATTCTGCATTTCCATGCAACAGTATGACCCGTCATAGTGTCTGCTTGTCGACGCAATGGAGTTTTAATGCTCCATTCATTGCGATGGCGCATCTCACTTGAACGTTTCAAGGGATGTAATCTGTAGACTGCTATGCATAGCTAAATGCTTATCTGTTTCTGCTTTAAAGTAATGTGAAATTTACAGCTCCATGCAACGATATGGCGCATCTCATTTCAACGTATCAGAGTCTATAAAAAAGCTAATCGAACGTTGAAATGAGATCTGCCACCGCATAGCATGGAGCATTAGAACTCTACTGCCTCGAGACGCAGGTACTATGAAGCGTCATCCCGTTGCATGGCTCTGTAGAATTCACATTCATTTGAATTGTAAAAGCAGATGAGCATAATGCATTGCATAGAAGATTGAAGCTAATGGAGCATTTATAGGGGCGGTAGTATTTAGAATTAGCTATAATATATTAATATTTTAAGTATATATACTGATTAAAAATCTTTATTTAAAACGTCATAAAATGGTACAAAATTAGATAGAATTTTGGGTGATGTAATGTATTTAGTGGGAATATTCTATTCCCAAATAGCTGAGATATATTATATGTGTAAATATATATACCAAATTGAAATGTTTGTGTAAAATATCATGAAACGATATATAATTAGGTAGGTAGGGTGTTAGATGTATTGTAGTATTTGGAGGGGATATTTTATTTACGTTTATAGAAAGTTCTTGATGTGTTTAAATATATACACTAACCTGAAATGTTTACTTATACCTTTCGCTACGGCAGTCCTTTCCGCGTGAGTAGCGCCACTGAACGGGGCACCGCGCCGTGCAGTGTGCATATTACGCATCTGTAGGTTTCGATGTTTGCACTTACGTCTTTCATTGGCACCTTGGAATTCTCTTGTATATATACTTTTTTGAGAGTTATGTAACAACTGTTTCGTCATATTATATGAAAAATATAAAAATGAGTATATTTTGAGTATTCAGAAATATACATATTAAAAAATTTTACTGTTATTATAAATAAAAATACATTTGAGTTAGTGAGATATCAAATTATACGTTAATTCTTAGTAATGCAACACAGTATAGTAAATTCTAAAGCAAGGTTCCACGCAGAGTCCAACATTACGATATTTACATTCATATCGAGACACGCGTCTCTTGTTTGTCGTAAAGACGATGCATCTTCTATTTCAGTTTTTTCTTCGTGGTTCATACAGTGAAGGAAAATGCCGTTCTGTTGGCCGTAATGGATTGTTGTTGTCTCTCTGATGATATTAAGAAATATTCATATGATAATTTTTCAGCATTTTTCGGATTAAATTTAAGTGAAATTTAGCCATAGATTTCGGTTTTCTTGTGTTATCCTTGTAAACACAATATGCATTCCATACTCATATGTTCAGCAAATGAAAAAATATTTACGTTACCATTTTAGTGATTTCCGTGTCGAATTTATAGTGATTATCACTATGTCGGCTTTGTCGACACAACCCATGCAAGTATTACAGTTAATGACGCATAGGCGTTTTTGAATAATTTTGTTTCCTCCATGCCTAACAACCGTTGCAGACTCTGAAGTATAGTGGACATAAAAAATATATAAATATATAAATATATAAATATAGTATCATAGTGGATAGCATATATATTTCTTTTTTATCCAGCCATTTCACAACTAATAAATTTTTAGTTGGCCAGGAAGATGCCCCTCCTTTTCTCAGTGTATCAGTAATCTATGGTATTCCTTGTCGCTTTTTTGCTACGGTCTCTCACGCATTTGTATGATTATTATATAGTAAATTAAACAAAGCTGGACTTGAATACCAATTATCTAGGTAAACTGTATGTCCCTTTCCTAGATAGGGCGCCATTAGGGCTTCTGCTATCGTTCTCGATTTTCTAATTTTCTTATTTTGGCTGTTGATTATAGTCGACGACCCAGCGTAAACAATAAGTTCTTGTACAGAACCAGTTCGACAATCACAAAGAATACATGATTTTATCCCAAATCTACTTCTTTTCGAAGGAATGTATTGTTCGAATGAAAGCCGCCCTTTATATAGATGTATACTCTCATCGATGCATAATTTTTGGTAATGATAGAATGAATGGCAGAAATTTTCTGGAACATATCAATCACGTTCCTTATTATATATAATTTATCATTGGTATATGTGATATCTTGACTGAAATGTAGCAACGATAACGATTTAAAATAGCTGTCTCTATGCATAATCTCAGCAAAAATGTCACTACGCAGGAATTTGTTTACCCTCCAGTATTCCTTTAAGGACAACTTCTTGTTGCGTGTCATTAGAAATGACACAGCAAAAAAGCAGTAAATTTCGGACAGCATTGTCGCTTCACCATCTTTCATATTATTGTTATTTTTTTCCAATAGGCATTTGTTTCATTTAAAATAAATTGCTCGAACTCGTCTGAAGCAAAGAGTTCAAAGTAATCAATTGCTTTTTCTGATCTGTTAATGTTTGGTATAATTCCTGTATTTTCTGGGGTAAATGGATGTAACTTAGGGATGAATGTGTTTGGCGTCCAGGAATCACAATGGTCCTTATTTTCTCGCTCATTGTTCTCTACTTCTGAGTCTGAGGTACTACATATATACTTTCTTTTTTTGTGCTCAGCGAAATGATCTTCGTTTTCACTCACGGTATCATTTTCGTAATCAGTTAATCCAATCAAGAATTGAATTCCTTTTGAACTCCATCCAGAAATTGTAAGGAGGGTGCAATTAAAAATTAAAAAACAAATTTTACGCAAACATAAAACTAAAATTTTTAGATAATCATTTATAACCTTAGAATTTACCTCAACTGTAAAAGTCGACAATAATCTATTCAACTTACATGTTGTCCGACTTATATTAGTTCAAGTAAGATCTTATATTATAATCCCTGTTTTTTATTATAGTTTTGTGCCTTGCAAATACTTCGTATGTCGAATATGTGTTTGGCAGGCTTTAGTACAGTACGAGCCACTAGATTCAAAAGATATTCTACCGATACGGTAGATTCTGTTTTAGCAACGGAGTCAGCGTAGGTGATCACGCGGCACCGACTATAGTTGGCACCCGTACGCACAGCAGGTCTGGCGAACATCGACTATAGCCGGCATCAGTACGCACAGCACTTCGCGCGGCCGCCGGCTATAGTTGGTGTCCGTAGTGAAAGGGTTAGAACATCACGAAATGATATAAAATTAGATGAGATTTTAAATGTAATATATGATATATAAAATATATGATAAGTGTAAGTATATGTACCAATTTGATGTAACTAATTAAAACAGTATGGAATGATACAAAACTAGATAGGACTTTAGGTGTAATGGAGCATTTAGAGGGGATATTATATATACACTTAAATAAAATTTATGATAAATGTGAACATATATACTAATTTGAAATACTTATTTAACACATCATAAAATGATATAAAATTACATAGGAATATGGATGCATTAGAGTATTTAGAGGGGATATTCTCTTTGAATTTAACTAAAATACATGGTAAGTGTAAGCATATACATTGGTTTGAAATATTTACTTCAAACATAGTAAAATTATATAGTATTAGGTAGGAATGCAGATCTAATGGAATATTTAGTGGGGATATTTTATTTAGAATCGACTATCATATATGATAAGTGTAAATATATGTACTAATTTGAAATATATATTTAAAATGTAAAGAAATAATACAAAATTAGATAAGATTTTAGATACAATGGAGTATTTAGAGGATATTCTATTTAGGATTAACTAAAACATATGTTAAGTTGAAGCATATATAATAATTTGAAATAATTATTTAAAGCGTCATGAAATTATATATAATGAGGCACAATTTTAGTTGTAATTTAACGTTTCGAGGGGAAATCCTTTTTACAATTAAAATAAATGTCTGCAAATATTTGTACCAATTTGAAATATTTATTTAAAATATCATGAAATAGTACGAAATTAGATGAAATTTTAGATGTAATGGACTATTTAGAGAGGGTATTCTATTAGCAATCAATTAAAATATATGATAAGAATAAATATATATACTAATATGGAATATTTATTATTAGAAAATCATAAAATAATGTAAAATTAATTAGGATTTTGGATGTAATAGGGTATTTAGTAATGGTAATCTATTGACAATCAACTGAAATACACGATAAGAGTA
This sequence comes from Xylocopa sonorina, assembly GCF_050948175.1. Taxonomy (NCBI): domain Eukaryota; kingdom Metazoa; phylum Arthropoda; class Insecta; order Hymenoptera; family Apidae; genus Xylocopa; species Xylocopa sonorina. The sequence continues at coordinate 138,384 of NW_027490199.1, forward strand.
AACATATATAATAACTTGAAACATGCACTTAGAATATCATGAAGTGCTATTTCTACAGACACGTTCAGATAAAGAACATTGAATTGTAGAACTAAGAAGCGCCATCGCATTGCATTGAAAGTCAATTACTTTGACAAGCTGATACTTAGAAGTGCAGAATAGTTATACGGAACTGTAGATATTACACATTTTGTAACGTAGTACCAGGTAAACGTAACTGCGTTGTGTAGATACCTACAACTCGCTTACTTTGAAACGTAGAACTAAAAAGCTGTATGGACCATTGGAAGTCAATTACTATGTCAATTTGACAGTTAGAAGAGCCAACAGTTACATGGATCTGTAGGAATTGCATACATTGTTATGAAGTACCTAGTAAGCAAAATTGATATGTATAGAAACTAAAAACTAACATACATTGAAACGCTGAACTGAGAAACGCCATCGCATTGCATGGAGCATTATAACTCTATTACTCTAACACGTAGGCACAATGAAGCGCCTACTCACTGCGTGGACCTGTAGACGCCACATCCTTTAGAATTGTAAACGGAGTTAAGCATATTGGAATGCTTAGAAGATTGTACCCTACTCACTTCGAAACGCTGAAGCTAAACGCGACTATTGCGATATATAAAGCATTAGACCCCTATTGCTTTGAAACGCAGACACTATGAAACGATAGCTCTTTACATTCAGCAGGAGGATTCACTATCATTTAAAGCGTACAAGCAGATATGTTTTATGCGATGCATAGGAAATTTGAACCTACTTCCATTGAAACGTTAAAATGACAATCGTCACAGAAATGAATAAAGCTCCATTGCTTTGAAACGCAAATACTATGAAGCGCCATCCAGTTGCATGCAACATTAGAATAGATTCCTTTTACGCTTTTCTTATCAATAGGGAAAATTTTTGGACTTGGCTCACCTGTAAAATCTGATGTGGTAGGAATTTTATCGACATCTGACCATTCTTCGCTGTAACTATACAATCCTGTGAACATTACACAATGACTGGAATCATCGGAATCACTTGAATGCTGTAGTGGAATGGCTGTTGATCTTATTCTTGGACCCACATCAATATAACAGTCCTCGACTTTTATATCAAAATCTTCTGAATGTACCGAATAATCCGATAGAGAGTCAGCAATATACTCATCAATAGTATCACTCATATTATGTGGGTAAAAAGTTACAAAATAATAAACCTTGTTATACTGGTAAACTAGAAGCGTAAGCCTACGAAACGGAAGATGAAATGCAATGTTCTAGAATAATTCTTGCTTTGATTGTTTCCAAATTATCGCATAAGTTTTATGTCTTGGGCATAAGAAATGAAGATCGGCATAACCATGGCAAGTACATACAAATCGATGTACAAGATACTCAAACCTGTAAAAAAATTGCACATCATAGTGGGATCAGCGCACAAGCGTCAGACTCAGAAACCCGCGTTTTCACGGGACCGGCGCTCAAGTGACATACTCAAAAACCTGCGTTATCGCGGGGACGGCTGTCAATGTGTTAACAGCTTCAGGTTTTCAAAAGAATGTGAATTGTACAGTTCCATGCAATGGAATGAAGCTTCATAGTGTCTGCGTGTCAAAGCGGAAGAGTACTAATGCGATGGCACATAGCATTTCATCGCTTCGAGGTAACTAAGCGGTATACTTCGATGCATGGCATTATGCTTATCTGCTTCTACATTTCAAGAGAAAGTAAATGCTAGAGCTCCTTGCACCTGGATTGCGCTTCATAGTTTCTGCGTGGCAAATCAATGGTGTTCTAAAAAACACCATGCATTCCAATGGCCCACCTCATTTCAACGATTCGAAGTTAGTGAGCTGTAATCTTCTATGAATAGCATTATGCTCATCTGCTTTTGCACTACAACAGAAAGTGAATCGTACAGTTCTAAGCAACAGGGACGAGTTTCATAATGTCTGCCAGTCAAAGCAACGGAGTTCTAATGCTCCATTCAATGGTGTCGCGCATCTCATTTCAACGTTTCAAAGTAAGTAAGTTGCAATCCTCCATACATAGCATTTTGTTTATCTATTTCTACATTTCTAAAAAATGTGAATTCTACAGTTCCAAGCAACTGGATGGCGTTCCACAGTGTCTCGGTGTCGATACAGTAGAGTCCTAATGCTCCATGCAATGCGATGGCGCATCTCATTTCAACGTTCTGAGTAAGTAATTTGTAATTCTCTATGTATAGCATTATGCTTATTTGCTTCTACAATTAAAAATTTTCTTTTCTTCTAGACACCAACTGGCCTGGCAGCCAATGACAGAAAACGAAGTGAACATTTTTATTGGTGTCCTGCTTATATTGGTTGTAGCGCCACTGCTAGAAATTAGATTATATTGAACTCAAAAAAAGGATATGTATACAAGCGTGGATATGAAAAGCGCGACCGGTTTACATCGATACATAGATATTTACACTTATCCTACATTTTCACGGCTTGGACTGAGGACCGTTTAAATAAACTTAGAAATATTGTTAACGAAATTGTCGACACTTTCAAAATTACTGTTAAGACTTGTAAAAATATTGTAATCGACGAAACCATGGTTTCGTGTCGAGGACGCCTCAGTTCTTGCCAATATATCCCAAGAAAGCGGCATAAATATGGTATAAGACTTTGTAAACTGTGCCTTCCGGAAGGATACAGTCACAACATTCTTATTTTCGTCGGAAAAAATGCAACCATAATAATTAAAGCACATGCGCATGCTGTTGTTATGACGTTGGAAGTTGAATTATTATTTGGAAGCCGCATATTATACGCAGATAGTTTTGACAATAGTGTCCCATTGGCCGAGGAACTTCTGCAAAAGGGAACATTTATTTGTGGTACAGTAAAAATTAATAAAAAATTTCCCCAGCTGCATGCCATACGAAAACAGCAACGGTGTGGCTTTATGTATTTTCAAAATCGGAGCGGCTTTAAATTTTTAAAGTGGACGGATAAGAGGCCGGTATGCATACTAGCCACTTCTGAAAACCACAAATGTGTTACTGTCCAGGGTAGTAACAATAAGTTAAAGCCGGACATTGTGTTCCTTTATAATAAAGCTAAGAAGGGGTTTGATCGTCTGACCAGATGTCTTCCTATCACAGTTGATTACGCAGAACAGTAAAGTGGTATAGAAAAATAGTTATCGAATTAGTATGCGGGGCTTCTCTCGTCAATGCCTGTTATATATATAGAAAATGGAGTACTAAAGGTATGAAAATATTAAACTTCCGCGAAAAAGTTATCGATTATCTCTTCAATACAGTGGATCATCACGGTGAACAAACGTCATCTGAAACTTAAGCAGTGCCTAAGAAACGTACACATTTTCTGCGGTGGTTCCAAGGACGCGCGAGAAAAACGAGATAGGGATGTAAAGAATATTATAAACGGATGTCTAGAATAAATGGTAGGCAGTATGCCGCAAATAAGGCGATAAAAGTAAAAACCTGTTGTAACCGATGTAAGGACCAACCGAAACTCTACTCAACATGTATTGAAAAATTACATAAAAAGATTAAATAATTATGTTAGGTTTATAATATTGATTTGTTATGTTTTAAGTATTGAAAGTTTGTTTACAATGCGGAGAATTATATCACAACAGCTTTGACAAGCAGACAATAAGAATCCCCAGCCCGGTGCAAGGATCAGTCGAATTTACATTCGTTTGAAGTGTAGAAATAGGTAAGGGTAATGCGATACATAGAACATTACAACATTCTTGCTTTCGAACGTTGAAATGAGATACTGCACCGCACCGCATACAGTATTGGAACTCCATTGTTTTTACACGAAGACACTATGAAACGCCGTCCCGATGCATATGTCTGTAGAATTCAGATTCTTCTGAAGTGTAGATGCAAATAAACATAATGCTATGCGTAGAAGATTACAGCTCACTTACTTTGTAACGTTGAAATGAAAAGTGCTATCGCATTGTGTGGAGTAGTAAACTCTAATGCTTCGACACGCAGACACTGCGATCTACCTTCTTGTTGCATGGAACTGTAGAATTCACATTCTTTTGAACTGTAGAAGCAGATAAGCATAATTCTATGCATGGAGGATTACAGCTTACATAATTTGAAATCATGAAATGACATGCACAATTGCATTGCATGGAGCATTAGAACTCCATTCCATTCACACGCAGGCACTACGAGCCGCTACCTCTTTGCATGGAGATGTAACATTCACTTTCTACGGAAATGTAGAAGAAGATATGCATAATGCTATGCTTAGCATATTTCAGCGTACTTAATTTGAAACGTTGCAATGATATGCCGCATAGCAATGCATGGAACATTAAACCTCCATTGCTTTGACACGTAGACATTATGAAGTCACTTCCTCTTGCATGAAACTGTAGAACTCACATACAGGATCCTTACTTTGAAACTTTGAAACTTTGAAATGACAAGAGCCATTCGCATTACATGGAGCACTGCAACTCCATTGCTTTGACACGCAGACACACTGAAGCGCCATCCCGTTGCACGGAACTGTGGAATTCATATTTATAGGAAGTGTAGATGCCGATAAGCATAATGTTATTAATTGAAGATTGCAGCTTACTTACTTTGAAACGTTTAAATGGGATGCGCTGTCGCATTGCATGGTACTTTAGAACTCTACCGCTTTGACACGCAGACACTATGAAGCGCTATTCCATTCCATGGAAATGTATAATTCACAATCTTTGGAAATGTAGAAGCAAATAAGCATATTGCTTTGTTTAGAAGTTTTAGCTCACTTAATTTGAAAATTTGCAATGAGATGCGCCTCTGAATTGCATGAAGTACTAGACCTCTTCCCTTTTCACAAGCAGACTCTGTACAGCGCCATCCCGTTGCATGAAACAGTAGAAATCACAATCATTAGGCATAATATTATCTATTGGCCATGATTTCTATTGCTTTTTCAAGATTTTTCATCAAACATGGTTTTTAGAGTCTTATCATGAATATAAGCTGTGGAACCGAAAATTCGTAAATACTTTACTTTAGGCTTTTTATCAAGCCACATTTCAAATGGCGTTTTACTTTACTTTAAAGCCTTTGTCGGGCTTAAGTTTATTAAATACGTCACAGTTGAAGCTCCTTCCACCCGAAACAGTTTATTTAAACTGGCACCACTTATCATCGTGCGTACCTTTTCTGTAACGCTTCTGACCATTCTCTCAGAAACACCAATTTGGGAGTTCGCGGAACTGTTAGATGGTAACTAGTACCCTTTTCTACACAATAACCTTTCATCTCATTTGACAGATATTCTCTGCCATTATCGCTATACAACTAAACAACTTTTAAATTAAAATGAGCCTCGCATCCAGTTGCAAAATCTTTAAGTGCAGAAAATACTGCTGATTTATATGTAATCAGGTATGCTACACGGTAAAGTGTATATTCGTCCACAAACAGGAGAAAATAATTCTTTCCGTTAATAGTTGTAAGAATAATAAAACAAGATACATCTGAATAAATTGAAGCAGCTGAGCTGCTTCGGTTTGCTGTAAAGATGGAGGAAGAAAGCAGGAAGGAAAAGAGAGGGGAAGAACGTTTCATCCCGGGCCTGCTAGTGGACTCATCAGTAAGGCTACCTAGCAGGCCCTTCCTTAGACGCTGGGATATTAGGGACAGTTCAGAACTTCTATATATTGGAAAGGATGGGTCATCGAGTACTTGCAGGAAAGTGTAAACGGTACTGTCCTTCTAGTGGCGAGTGCCGCCACAAAATAATAAACAATGGTCGCTTTACATGCTCCATATTCTTTACCTTTTCGAATGATAACCGTGCTTGCTTACCTTTAATGCAAGCCTCACATAAATTATCATTCGGCACTATCATTTCAATATGATTTACATCATTGATCATTTTTTTTATTCTTCAATTCTACGAATTTTGATCTTCCAATGTGGCCCAAATGCTGATGCGACAGTTCATAGTCATTATTTATTGCACTATGAATCTGGTGATTAATCAACTTCTCACCATTTTTCATTTGAAAATCAGTAATAGATAAGCTATTTTATTCCTTACCTTTGATTATTTTCTGACCAGTTTTCATCTGACTGTTTCCATCTGTTACAAATACGATGTCCATTCCTGCTTCTTGCATCCCTCTATCGGACAGCACCTTTCTGCCACCGAAATCTTCAAGGGTAGACTCTCGAATGTCGAAAAGACATTATCACATTTGACAATGTGATCCAACGCTCCGGAATCCAACAGAAACTTTAATTTGTTTTTATCGTCTTCCCCATTTTCATTGTACCCCGTCTTAAAGGCAAACGAGGATGACCAAATCTTTGCAATATCCAATTCTTCTGTTACTTGAGCTGCTTGGGCGATCACCTTTTTCTTTTCCGCGTGCTGGACCGTTCTTTTATAATAGCAACATTCTTTTATTTTATGCCCTTTCGCCCACTATCATGGCATTTTATATTTATCGTTTCTTTGGCCATTTAAATTATCTCTATCTGTATGTATCTTCTCAGTATGTAATACTTTCGCGCTTGTCGAGCAGCCTGTTCGTAATTTTACTTCATGGACCAATAAACCAGTTTCTACAAATGCTAATGTTAGATTGTCCTCGGGAAATGTTCTATTGCCGTAATTACTCGCCATAGCACGTTGGAAGGATTAGTAGTAAATGAAAAGCTTTATCCGTTTCTTCTAATTTTACATACGCTACTAAAAGTTCCGTGATTATGTCGTTGAGTGGTGTAAAATGTTTGATCAAGGGCTGCTCTCCCTGTAGTTTTAAACTTAATAGTTTTTTTCTAACAGCCAATTGCGTTGCTAAATTATCCCTTTCATATATGCCATCCAATTTCTGCAAAACTTCAGCAGCAGTTTTCGCATTATTTGCGAAGCTCAAAATGGAATCTGCTAAATATTCAGCATCCTCTCTGCTCTCCTCCAATTTTCAGTTATTTTTACTGGAATGGGTTCATCAATAATTATCCAATTCGCTTAACAGTGCACCAATTCTTAATTGCAACATACTGTAGCGATCACCATCAAATTGTTTAATGTTCCTCTTGGTTTTCGTACTTTCCATATTTCTCTTTTTTTTCATAAGGAAAGGTTTATATTCGCTAACAATGTTCCTTTAATAGTTTAAACACTTATATATACTTCTGATATTACACTTATAATCACATAATCACGTACACAAAAGTTATCACTAAAAAGAATATCTACTAAAGTGTCAATACTATTAAAATACGTAAACTGTGCCCATAACCTATTGAATTATAGGTAAATATAAATGAAAAGCTGTCCAAAGTTCTTTATAGTCTGTAACTTTATTCTTAAGGTTTGAAGGTACGTCTTTACGTTTTAAACGCTCTAATAATTGTGAGAACACCGCATAGGAAATATAGCATTCTCCCTCCTAAAGAAATAGACGACGCAAAGTCTGCACGTGTTTTCCTTTCAGGCCACTAGGTATAAACAGTCCTGAACTCTACTCGAACCGACAGAACTATTTCACAGTTTATATACTGGATTCTATTTCCTAACTCAAGATTCATTTTTGTTTCTCCGTTGACATTTGAAATAATGCAACAGCAGTAAGCTGTTATGTATAGCATTATAATTATCTGCCACTACACTTCAAAAGAACGTTAATTCTATATGTCCATGCAACAAGATAGCCCTTCGTACAGTCTGCCTGTTGGAACAACAGGATCCTAATGCTCCATGACATGCAGTGGCGAATCTCACATCAATGTTTCCAAGTAAGTAAGCTGAAACATTCTATGCATAGGATTACGCTTGTCAGCTTTTACACTTCAAAGATATGTGAATTCTGCAGTTTCTTGAAACAGGATTACGCATCGCATTGTCTGCGTGTCGTAACAATAGAGCTCTAATGCTACATGCCATGCAATGGGCCATTCCGTTTCAACATTACAAACCTTGTAAGCTGTAACCTTCTGTGAATAGCATTATACTTGTCTGCGTGTACACTTCACAAGAATGTGAATTCTATAGTTCAATGCAACGGGGTCCGTCTGCATAGTGTCTGCGTATCAAAGAAGTAGGGTTTTAATGCCCCATGCCATGCGATAGCGCATCTCATTTCAACGTATAGAAGTAAGTAATCTGTAATCTACTATGCATGGCATTATGCCGGCTGCTTCTACTCTAAAAGAGTGTAAGTTCTACAGTTCCATGCAACAGGAAGGAGCTTCATAATGTCTACGTGTCAAAGCAACGAAGTTCTAATACCCCATTCAATACTGGGGCAAATCTCATTCCAACGTTTCAATCAAAGTAAACTGCAATCCTCCATGCATAGAATTATGCTCATCTGCTTTTACACTTTAAAAGAAAGTGAATTCTACGATTCGATGCAACGGAATGGCGCTTCACAGTGTCTGCGTGTCAAATGAGGAGAGTCTTAATGCTCCATGCAATGCGATGTCGCATCTCATATCAACGTTTCAATGTACTTATCTGCTTCTACAATCTTCAATAATGTGAGTTCTATAGTTTCATGCAACGGTATGGTGCTTCACATTGTCTGCGCGTCAGTACTACTGTACTAATGATGCATGCATTGCGATGGCTTATCTTGTTTAGCGTTTCAAAGTATGTTAGCTGTAATCTTCTATGAATAGCATTATGTTCATCTGCTTCAACACATCAGCAGATTGTGAATGCTACATTTCCATCCAGCAGGATGGCACTTCATAGTGTCTGCGTGTCAAAGAAGTAGATCTGGAGTGCACCATGCAATGCATTAGCGCATCTCATTTCAACGTATCAAAATAAGGTTGGTGTAATCTTTCATGCATAACACTATGCTTATCTGCTTCTACACTTCAGAAGGTTGTGAATTCTACATTTCCATGCAACAGGGTGGCGTTTCACAGTGTCTACTTGTCAAAACAATGGAGTTCTAATCCATGCAATGCGACTGTGCATTTTATTTGTACGTATCGAATTAAGTAACCTGTAATCTCCTATGCATATTGTAGGAAACTCATTAATTAAAGACAATTACAAGGTTTTGTAAATCATTAAATAGTTCCTTTCAACTGATATATTACTCCAAGGAGTGCTAATAAACAACTGCTTCATCGTTTTAAAACATACACACGAAATATCATTTATTCCGCACATTCGCTCTCGCTCGCATTCTTTAATATTCCACGCACCTAATATTTAAAACTTGAATTATTGATTAGCTTTTAAATTAAGATAATTTCGTTATTCTTCACTCGGCCGTCCTGCATGAATAATCGTTCCGAATGTCTTCATTCATGTCGTCTTCGATTTCAGATAAATATCATAGATTTCTTCGATCCACAATTTCATAGAATCTGCTGACGTCGATGTTTATAGGGGTCCTTCTCCTTCCCCTACCTTTCAAACTACAAATCGTTGATTGCGTAAAACTCGTGCAACTTCATACGGTTCAAAATATTTGTGAGGTATATTTGGACCAGAACTCTGTTGCATACGTTTAATTCCTACTAGATCTCCTTCACGATAAATTCTAGCTTTTCGTCTACATTTGTTAAAAGTTCGCCTATTCTCTTATTGGATCCTGGATATATTTTTACTTGCTTGAAGTCGTACTTCATCCCGTTTATCTTGAAAAGGTGCGATCCATTCCTTTTCAAGTATGTCTCGGATGTCAAGATAACCTTTAAGTCGAGGATGTGTCCCAAAGAGAAGATGAAACGGTGACGTACCAATACTTCGATGTATTGTTGATTTCAAACATTGTTGATCTACTTCTAAATACTTACATCATTCACAGTGCTTAGGTGTAGCTAATTTTGCTGACAACAGTATGAATGTTCTATTACGACGTTCAACTTGACCATTAGCTCTAGGATTTCCAGTTGCAGTTGAATCATGTTCTATATTTTCTTCTCGAGAATATTGCTTGAAATCCTTTGCTGTGAAAGCCGTTCCCCTATCAGAAATTATTCGACGCAGATTACAGAAAATAGTCGCTTGCTTCTTCAGGCGTGTCAAAACTTCATCTGTAGTAGTAGATTTTGTAGCATAAAGCCACGTAAATTTTGTAAAAGCATTTACCACTTCAAATATGTACTGATACGATTTATTTGTTGATGGTAACGGTCTAAGATGATCGATATGAAATGTATCAAAAGGAATACTCCCATTTTCAATCGGATTGAAATGATACTCCTGCGACCCCTGCATCTTTCGGTTAAAATGCATGCAACACATTTTCTTACCACCATTTCAACTTGCTGCCGAAGATTTGGAGTCCAATAATCTTTACGTACGATAGCTTCAGTCTTGACCACAGAAAAATGTTCACTCATGAGCTCGCCCTATTTCTTATATCTGCATCCGACATGGTGCTACTAGTTGAATACCACCTGCAGACTCTCTGTACAGTAAATTTTCCCGCAGAACATAATCATTCGTCTTGTTTTGAAGTACTAAATCTCGAAGTTTCATTACAGTCTCATCTTCTTTCTGTGCTTTCCGCAAACGATCCGTAAGTCTTGCATCAGATTCATCGATTAAGAAATTCGTAGGAGGAGGTTTTCTACTAAGCGCATCAACCTGAATCATGTGCTTCTCTGGACGAACAAAGATCTTTCTTATTTATTGTAAGAGTAATAGCTCGGCAATCAAAAACAATAACAAACGAAATTCCTAATAAATGAAGTCCTAATTTCTTCAACGCTTTTACCATTGCTGAAACTTCGAACTCATAGCTACTGTATTTAGATGCAGTAGAAGTTGTCTTACCACTAGAAAATAATATACAGGGTGAAAAGATTTATCTTCGTTATTTCTTTGAAATAAAATCGCTCCGTACCCTAACACAGAAGCATCTGTATGCAACTCCATCTCTACTTCTACTTGAACCAAATTCAACATTGGTTTCTCACTCAATAAAGGTATAAGTCGTATGAATGCTTCCATTTAAGTCGCTCCAGAACAGAATTTAGCATTCGCTTGCAGAAGGTTAGGCAAAGGTCGCGCAATTACAGGGTATTCACGGATAAATTTACGAAAATACCCGATGAGTCCAAGTAAACTTTGTACGTGTTTAACATTTTTCGACTCTATAAATCGTCTGACTGCATCAGTTTCAGTGAGGGGCGAAAACAACCATTGTTTATTATATGCCCGAGGAACTCGACAGAAGTTTACCCGAAACAACTTTCTTCTCAACTGAATATTAAACCGGCTCCGCACGCTACAATTAAAACCCTTTCAAGAATTTGATCCCACGTTCAGTATCATTTGATGAAACAATCAAATCATTCATGTATGCTAAAACAATTTCCTCACGAATAAGATCTCTAAATATGGTATTTATAAATCTTTGAAAAACTGCTGGAGAATTACATAAACCAAAAGGGACTCGTAAGAATTCATAATGACCATCTGGTACAACAATTGCTGTATATTTTCGACTTGATTTATCCTGTCGCACGTGAAAGAAACCGTTTTTCAAGTCAAGAGTATTGAAAATGCACGCGACTTGTAACAGATCTAATTGATCTTCAATCAGTTGTAACGGATATCTATATTTAATAATCTTCTTATTAATTTGTCGATATTAATTTGTCGCAATCCTCTGTTCTATCTACACATTAACAATCTCTTTTTTGCGGCGATAGCAATCGTCTCGCCGATTGATATACAGACTCTTCGCCTTTCAATATTAATTTCATTGCAATTTAAGGTTCAAAGGTTTTACTCGACTTGTAATTGCTAACAAGATATTCTATCGCCACTCGCTAATTAGGAACTAATACATGAGACACACCAACTTGATTTACATCTAACACGTCACTCGTTACATCTATTTTAAATATTTCCGGTACAATATTTTCTCTTTCAACAATTTCGCGCGTTACTTTCGGTAATGGACGAAAGTTTACTTTACAACCTCTAGTGCTAACATCAGTTACATTTAAGAAATTCGTTGCTATCAGCAACTTGTGTCGAACAATAGTATGAGAGATTACATGTATACAAATCGGATATGAGTGCCCATCTGCGGTAATTTCTGCTCGAAATTCACCAAATGTTGTATCATTCTTTGAACCTATACCATCGAAATGTAATTCATCGTGTCGTAATTGCGGAGAACCGAACTTAATAAACTCGTCGGTGTGAATTAAACTAAAATCACTTCCTGAATCCATTAATGCTTCGATCTCGTATCCGTTAAGTAAATCATTTTTGAGATACTTTCGGTACGATACACCTAATGTCGCGCAACTCTCTTCACTCGTTTTAAATTTCTTGGGACATTTCGACGCAATATGTCCAGGTTCTTGACATATAAAACATTTTACACCGCGATCATTCGTTGGACAATTCACGCTAATATGATCGTGCCCACCACAAATATAACATCGTACAATATTACCGGTGAACGCCTTCATCTTACCAACACTGACTACCTCTTTTCGTTCATTTCTAACGAAACTGTCTTCACACTTCTCAGATTTTGTTGACATTAGCACACTCGATAAACCTTGATCTCGAAGAATTACGTTTTCAAACGCTTTCGAAAGTTGATCGGTTGTTGTAAACTGTTGAATACGCGCCTGGTTCCGGAGCATTTAATCGGGGATGCCGTCAATCAGATATTCAAGTATTTCATCGTCGTTAGTTGGTACTCGATTTCCGAGAATGATCTTCTCGTGCAAATATTCATGAAATGTCTGGTTCCTCTTCTATAATCATACTTCAAATTTCTTCCTTATTTCAATTTTGCTTTGTGGATGATAAAACGTAACTCTTAATTGTTCCAGCAGTCGGTTGAATGGCATAGTTATATATCCTCGTTTAGAATGAAACGATTGAAGTGCTTTTCCCTTCAGTCGCAAACCCATAGGTAATTATGCAACGTCATCTTCCAATTTATATATCGTCTTCAATAATTTGATCTACTTCTTCCAAATTTCACTATCACAAGATTTTCCAACAAATTTAAAAATTAAATTTGCAACTGCCGAAATATTCGTTCGCGGCTAACAGAATTGAGATAAAACATTGCATTCATTGCCATTATTCAATGCCAAGAGATTGTCACCGCCACTAACGACATCATATTGTACGCTTCCAAAATTACGCGTCGATCGTCGTTGCTCATTTTCCAAATTTTGCTCAACCTGTAATTAAATGAATTGTCCTTCGTATTGCATCTAACTCAAGACGCAGCATGGCCAGCTCACCTTCTGCTAATTCTTTTTCCTTAAAAAAAAATCAGTTTCTCGTTGCTGTAGATTCATTGCTGACTGCACGTTTGATGATATATTAGCACACTACCCTTCATTATCTTCACGAACTTCTTTCTGCTTGCCATCTATCCTCGTTCCGTCTGCGTCAATATCCATCTAATCAATAATCTAGTCAATATCCAATTAATTTAGCTTTCGAACTAGCAGTTGATAGTTTATGTTCCATTAATATCTTTTTTAGCGCAGTAACTGTGATTTTACTCTAACCTTTGATGGTGAAAATTTATACTCGACACTTGCGTATAAACTCGAATTGTCTCTACATGAAAGTTTATTTTTCATCCTCGCAATATCTCTCAAAACTGCACTCGGGTCGCATGAATAACTTCTCGAACGTTCTAGACCGTCAAGTAACTTTCTCCAACGTTCTGTTTTCAAATACTCGATAATATTCCAATCTTTAGAACGTATCCAATTTAATTCTTGAATGTCTTCTTGATAATTACCACTCCTGAGCCCAAAAACTGTAGAAAACTTATTAACTATAGACAACTACAAGGTTTTGTAAATCATTATATAGTTCTTCTCAACGGTGATATAACTCGAAAGAATGCTAATGAACAACTGCTTCATCGTTTTAAAATATTCATATGAAAACCTCATCTATTCCGCACTCTCGGTCTCGCTCGCAATCCAGAATATTCCACGATCGCATCTCACTTCAACGTATCAAAAAAAGTAAGATGCAATTTTCTATCTGTAGCTTATGCTTATCTGCTTTTACCGTTCAAAAGAATATGTATTATACAGTCCCATGCAAAGAGATGGCGCCCCATAATTTCTGCGTGTCAATGCAGAGGTGTTACACTACTAGTTCTAATACTTCCATCGACGCGATGTCGCATTTTATTTCAATGTTTCATGATAAGATGGAAAATTCAATGCAATGCTTTATGTTTATATCTTCAACACTGCAAAAGCAAGAGAATGTGAACTGTGGCGTCAGACGTACCGCCTGCTATGCCCAGACGCTTACCACCGTCCTTGGCGTCCCCAGATCGGCATCTGCATCTCCTACAGCATCCGGATCCACTGTATGCGGGCAACCCACCTACTCGCTGCCACAGAACGAGGTGGCGACGCCACATACACCAGAGGGAGGATTCCATCGCACGTTGCGAGGGCGAAGAGATCTATGACGGCTACGGACTCGAATCTCCAATGGTTACGTATCCGTACTCCGCTCATCGGTCCACACGCTATCCCCACTCTGGGGCCCAGCGACTCGTGTGCCGCGCGACCCGAGGAGGTTGCAGACGCGCCGATCCAGTCTCAGTCTCATTCACCGATTCGAACAGAGCAATTGACTCTAAGGAGTTTCGATCTCCGACACGAACAGAACAGTTGTACCTCAGGTATACGAGCTCCCAGCTCAGTGCATCCAACTCATTCACATCTAACATAGTGGAGTCCTTATTTTATTCTATTTCCATTTTCGTGATGAATGAAGTATTAGAAGTCTATTGCTTCGTCACGTTGGCATCTGGAAACACTGTCCACATGCATGGAAATTTAAAAATGGCATTCTACTGAAGTGTAGATGCAGATAAGTATAATGAGATGTATATAGCATTAAAATCTATTAACACACTTCGATCTGTTGACATGAAATGCGATATGGCGTTTAATGAAGCATTAGAACTCTATTGCTTCGATACGTAGAGATTTGGGAACGCTATCCAGTAGCAAGAAACTATTACTGTGAATAGTGTGGAAAACACATTTGCAATCTAAGCAAGGTTTCATTAGATCTGGTGGATTTTCCAAGTTTTAGAAAGGGATGGTGGCAGTAGCAGTTGGTTCAGCGCCAGCTGATAAACGTATACAACAAGCAAAGCAACGTAAACGGATTTAAAATGTTGACGATTATATGAATTGAAATATTACACTTTTATAATCCATGTAGCGTTTCTGTTCTTTGTAACTTACAAACAGTCTTAAGAATGTAACGCAATGTAAAGAAGTTTGGGCACAAAGAAAGCAGGCCTTAGTCTGAGATAAAGGAACCTTGGATCTGTTAAGTTTTGTGGTTACCGCCGTGCTGTGTTAAGGGATATGTCATTCAGTTTTAGTTTTCTAAACCAGAACAATTCAAACAAATCTGGAGTTGACACATTGGAAGAATAATTATTCCAGTGAAAAATGCTGTATGCAGTACAATAATAGCTTCACATCCCCTTGATATTCAGCAGAAATTCTTATGCCATTTTACTCTATTTACTAGAATCGAAACTATGAAACCTATTAGGTGGTACTTCTAAAGATATTGTGTATGTATTGGAGGATGCGTACAAAAAGAAAGGACTATTACGTGGATAAATTGTAGAATTCCGTTTGTAATTGATAATTAGATTATAAACATTTATATGCTTTTATCAGAAATTTTAATGTGTCAAAATTGCAGCACACAGGTGTGTAGATATCACTTTGCGATCTCATTTCATTTTGGCAGTTATATATATAAGCATCCATCCAGGCATAAAGCTTGATAATCTTTCAACTATAAAATAATTATGAAACATTATACTTTTTGCTGGCGTTGGTCTATTTTGTCATTTTCAGAACTTGTGAAGCAGCTAGGACTGTAATAAGAAAGTACGTTATATCTTTGCTCATTGTTTCCAAAGAAAATATTAAATGTGAGTAACATAATATAATAAATAACATAATAATAATATAATAAATAAATATATTCAAACGTAATGTATTTAATTTTTATCATTTAGCGTTACAAAATATATTACAATAATATATAAAAATATATTTTACTTTAGTTTTTTCAATATTTTTAATATTTTATATTATCATATTAAAATTTTACAAAAAGTAACAAAATTTTTAGAAGTAGGAATAATTTTTCCTTACATAGTTAATATGTCGGTTCTTTCTAAGAAGACGGTATTTCATTTTTCAAAGTAAGTTTCGTCTTTAAATTGACCATTAATTTCTCTAATTTCATTGCATTTCGTAGATCACCGCTAATTTTCAACTTTCCCATTGTCGATGCAAGTTTTAATTCTCCGAAAGATATATAATATTATGTTATTAGTAAAATTATTTTGCATTTCTAATTAATTTGAACATAAGAAATATATTTCTTTTATAAGAAAGCATTGCGAGAAAATTTTGAGAATCCATTGTTAATGTTGCACCTAGTGTTTGACTAGGTTTTTACCATTTTCAAGATCCAAAAACCGTGTACCAGCTTCGTCACCATTAAAATTTACGAAATTTTCATATTGTAAATTTTTGCAAATATGATGTTAATTAACTCTTGAATTATGGTTGCTTGGGCAATTAATCAGACTGATCTATGATGTGCTGTAATGTACGAGGTCTAATACATTTTTTTTTAACATAATGAACAATATAGTATTTGAGCTTACAGTTTTGTTAACGAACTGGCTGTTTAAATTAGTTTAGATGACAATTAATATTTGCATGATCTTTTCCTCTGACTTATCTGTATAATTTGTTCGTTCTTTTCAATTGTTATACATAATTATCCAAATCTATATGTTCCAAATTCTCCTCTAGGAAAGAATCTGGCAACAATTTATCTTGTCAATAATATTTTTATTCTGTAAAATAAATTGATTTGTTTACTAAAATATAAATTATACATTCATGTATTAATTGTAAACCTTTAGTTAATTATTCACACCTGTATTACCCGCAGAATGGGTAAAATCAGACATCCCTTCAGTTTTTTAATATTGCCTCATCGATTAAAGACTGATTAGTAACAGATTTACTGTCTTTGCAAAATAAATGCGTACATTGCATCACCCATTATTTCCAGCTTCCCACTATAATTTTGTGATTCTGAACCAACTAACATCTCTATCGCAGCCATGCGTATACCTGAAACAACACGTGCGTAAGGCAATCTTAAATTGAGAGAATTATTTTTCTTAAAAATGAAATTAGAAATATATATAATTTACTGCAGTCTTTGGCAAGTCTGCATTCACAGCAATACCATCACTTTCATATTCATCGGCCCTTCCAAGGGCACACATTAAGATTTCAAACTTGGATATTATATAATCGACACGAGTTTGAAATCATATTTGTTTAATTTTTATACTTAGTGGTAGGCTGATATTTATTATATGAGGATCTGTGCTTTTCTTTAAATATGGTAAGCATATCTTGGACCTGAAAATAATTATAGTGTCATATTAGTGAATTTTAATGCTACAACTAAAACAGAACTTTTATACTTACACTAGAAATGTACCTCTAGAATTGATATTATTCATAAGATCATAATTTTTCATATCTATGGATTCTACGCCTGGTTAAAGTAATGGCGCTAGCATTATTAACCCCTTCAGCACTGAGGTGTGTGGCAAATGGTTTTGTGAGAACCCATATGTGGCGTTCGTTGTTGTCAGACCGGTGGAGTCATCTCTGTGAAAACTGCTCAAGCTGTTCGCAATTCTGTTTCAGGAGTGATTGAAGAGATGGCGAAACGAGTCAATACATGCCTACGAATGGGTGCCCCCATTAAGAATAACTTATAAGTTACCGATGGATGGTGCTGCTGGTGGTCGGTTACTCATGATCGAACGACGGATGGTGCTGCTTGTGCTTAATAATCCATAAATTATATACGACTGGTGTTACCAACAACCGATAGCGTATGCTTTCACATACAGCTGGTGCAGCCAATAGTAGGTAACTCAAGACTTATGAACGACTGGTGTTGGCTGCGGTCGGTAGCTCACGATATAACGACAGTAGATGATGCCTGTGGTCGATAAATTATGATATAATGACGGCTGATATTGCCAATAGCCAGGAATTCAAGAACTATCGACGAATGGCATTGTCAGCTATCGGTAATCCATCTCTTACTTGGCTTAACATAATCTAACATACACCAAACTTAATTCAAACCAACCTAATCTCAGTTACACCTAATCTGACTTAACCTGCCTTCGCTCAAATCTAACCCAACCTAACACAATCTAGCATTACCTTTCGTAAACATAAACAAATCAAACCTACGCTTTTTTAAATCTAACCCAACATAACTGAGCAACCTACAAACATTCCCAAACATAACCCAACCTAACATAACCTAGCGTAACCTAACTAAATCTAACATAAGCACACTTCCATCTCGGGGCGGAAGCAACTTCCACAACTTTCACAGGGATGAGGCTATGCAGTAAGCCTTCCACAGTTACGGTGTGGCAGAGATCCGCTCCGATTGAACGTTTGTTCACGTAATATAATATAATAATCGGCTGGTTCAATCGGAGCGGGTCTGCATCGAATACAGGAGCGCCTATCGTGAAATGAAAACGAACAGTCGGAAAGGAATAAGACTTTACTAAAAAATCGTACGGAAGTCCGATATTTTGACGCATATCTAATATATATCTAATTAAAACGTAATTCGAAAAATACAAAGGATAAGAGGAAATATTCTCCAATATGTCACATATACAAATCAACGGATGCAAGGGAGAACATTCGATCTCGGGGTAGCAAGACCGGGGCGCCATCATGATGTAATCGTATAACGCCGGTTCCGCGATGGTGCAGAGAGGAAATGTGGATGATAGAGAGGATAAAATAACAACAACGTAACTAAAGAGAAAGGAAAAGAAAATCTGTGGAAGCATTGCATTTATTAAGAGGAAATCCTACAAATATCGAACAACAGATTATATATCATACCGTCCGGGCAAGGTACAACGAAATAGACGATATCGTGAGAGAAAATAAGAAAATCGGGAAACTTAAAAAGAAAATAATACTTTAGACTGGACGAATCAATATCACTGATTCCGGCCAGCTTAATGGAAAACGCATAACTACGAATCGGTTATAGTATAAGATAGATGCTAGTTGTAGTTCAAGTGGTCCTGGGAGTCCCTCGCCCGTATCAGGGCAGGCAGTAGGATGGTGGAGGGCCTGCAGCCCCCCCCCCCCCCCTTCGCCCGAGTCCCCACTGCCGAAGTGAGTGAGGCTGCTGTGCATATACTGCTGAAAGGTGAGGCTGGCTCGGGATATGGAATCAGCCCCATCGGGTAAAGGCAGAAGATTAAAGATTGAGCAGGCGGTTCGTAGCCCCCAGTCGATAACACAAAAGGGTAGGAAAATAGAAATGGATACGAAATGCATATATAAAGGAGAAAAAGAAAGCCTCGTAAGGTACAGCCACGAAAGGAGAAGCATCAGAAGCCGATGTAAGGGAACCAAAAAGAAAGACCAGGATAATGGAAAAGCTACTGATGAGAATAACGTCCTCACTATCAAATAGAAGAATAGGCAGCCACACATCAGACGTAATGATAGATATTATGAGCGAGGATACGACGAAGTTAATGACATATTAGAAATCATTAATGGGAAACATCAGGCATATAAAAAAAACTGAGATCGAACTAGTTGCGAACGGTACAGAAAAAAATGAAACAATTAGAGAAGCAGTAAGCATTCGGGGACAAACAATGGGATGAGGAAAAGCAGAAGAAACGAGAGAAATAGGAAAAGATGCCGCAAGAAAATCGAGAGCGGGAGATATAATCCTGGAACTTAACAACAAAACAGGTATAGAGAACAAAATAAAGGAGAAGAAAGGAACTCTGGAAAAAGAATTCGAAGAATCACATACGAGTGCGAGTATCATGCTCCAACTAAGGGACATATACCCGTTAGGTGACTAGAGAAGAAATGAAGGAGTACATAAAGTGAAGACTGAAAATAATCGAAAGAATGGTCAAGTTGTTAAAACAGACGTGGAGAGGAACGGAGTCGCGTTAGTTGAATTTGGACAGGAATACAGTAAAGAGCTGGAGAAGGTCAAACGACTCAGAATAGCATTAACACCTTGTCCCTACAAAGTACTACCGAAAATAGAGAGATGCTTCAAATACCATAAACTGGGACATATCGGCAGAAATTGCGAAGAATTCAAAGATAATAAGGGAATCTGCAGAAGATGCAGATCCCCTATCTATACGATGATCGGTTACATCGCGAATAAACCGAAATGTATCATCTGCAGCGAAGCAGGATCGAAAAATCGGTAATCTGGGATGGTAAGAAGAACAACCATAGAGTGGAAAAGATCATCAAAATGGCTCTAAGAAACGATCTAATCGCGACGAATCCTAAAGAAGACTATACACAGTTTAAGAACCGAAGCAAATAAAATATAGACACAATGTTGATAGGAGATTGCATGTACGCTAAGCTGCGAAAAGCAGAAGTGTTTGAGGTATTTTCAGCGTCGGACAATCAATACGTACTACATACCTTCTAAAGTATGAATTATAAGAATAACGAAGAGGGATTTGCAAGCCTCGATGGAGAAAAAGCGAATTGAATGATCTATTTTTAAGTAACTAAAATATATGATAAGTGTAATTATATAAACCAATTTCAAATATTTAATTAAAACATTATGAAATGATATGAAATTAGATAGAATTTTAGATGTAATGGAGTATCTTAAGGGGATATTGTATTTTGAATTAACTAAAATATAAAATATGTATTAATATTTATACCAATTTGAAATATTTACTAGAAAAATCATGAAAGCATGTGGTCCAGCGAGTGGGGGATTAAGGGATCGTTGCGAGGAGCATGCGGCCCAGCGAGTGGGGACTCGCGTCTCCTGGTGGGACTAGGGGCGCGTCTTTCGCGTTTAACTTATGAAATAGTATAATGAAGTAGTATAGCATGAACTTACAATTACGTGTGTGTTGTTCGCGTCTTGCATTCTTAACGTGTGTAACTTCGATATATGAATTCTTATATGCAGGAATACATTAGTCCGGATATAGTATATATATGTATATATATACGCTCAAAAGTTGAACACAGGTTCTGTTAAAGTCGTCTCCCTGAATTGGAATAGTTCCCATTGAGGTTATGGACTTCGACTGTCCCTTTCAGCAAGACGAAATCACCCGTGCGAGGTAGACAAGGGTGTTCGTCTTTGGTGCGAGCGAGGCAGATATACTCATTAGTGGGAGTGAGACAGTAGTGCTTGTCGGTGAGATTGAAACAGCGATGCCAGAGCGAAACAGAGATTGAATCGCGATGTTGCATCTCAATTCAGTGTTTAATGTAAGATGTAATATTTAACTCAAAGCGTTATGTTTATCTCTTCTACACTTCAAAAGAATGTGAGCACTACTCTCCCTTATAAAGGAATAGCATTATAAGATGTATACTGTTCGATGCAATATAGTTCTATTACATCATTCAACGCGAAGTCGCATCTTATTTCAATGCCGCATGATAAGATGTAATATTGAATGCACCGCGTTATGTGTATCTCGTCTACACATCAAAAGAATGTGAATCATGCACTTCCTTCCTAAGGTATAGCATTTCTAAATGTGTACCTGACGAAGCAATAGGGTTCCAGTACTTCATTCATTGCGATGTCGGATCTCATTTCAAAGTTTGAAGACAAGATGTAGTATTCATCGCAACGCGTTACGATTATCTGTTTCTACACTTCAGATGCATGTGAATATCTACACTTTCTTGCTAAGTCATAGCGTTTATAGATGTCTGCGTGTCGAACCCTTGGAGATCCAATGTTTCATTCATCGCGATGTCGCATCTCATTCCAAAGCTTCGTGACAAGATATAATATTCAGTGCAACGCGTTATGTTTATCAGCCTCTATAGTTCAAATTAATGTTAGTCCTACACTTCCTTGCAAAATAATTGCGTTTCTGGATGTCAACGTGTCGAAGCAATGGTATTGTAATGTTCAATGTAACGCGTTTTGTGTATCTGCATCTACTGTCAGGTCCGGCGAAATAACTTTCCGTTTATCCGGAAGATTCACGACACTAGCCTTTTTGTTCGAGATTCGGTCTGCGGAAACGCGTTACGACCGGGTCCGACTAATTCAGCTTACGTGGCAGGGGCAAAACACCTGCGATTCGCGGATAATAGGAGTAGTAAATCCTACCTTTCGCTGGTGTCGTATTCGATACCTTGGTAGCATTTTCGCCGTGGATCGTTGACAGTTATCGAAGTAGATGTTGGCCTGTTGATGGAGGCTGATATATCAGCTTCCAGTGATGCTGGAAACGGCGGCTCGGATGCGAAGCGAATACATCAGAGACCGTGGTTAACGCAGCAATCTCTGCTGCGGAAACAGGAGACTTCGGAGAGCTGCGACTGAAGCGGTGCGAAGAAGACATGTCGGTGGTATATGGGGATCCAGGATACGTTACCCACGTACGGGAACGAAGGAAACTCTTCCTACCCGCGCGTCGTCTGCTTCGCGAACAGGGATAACGTCCCATTCACCAAGTTATTCTGTACTAACAGACAATGCTCGGAAGTATATGATGCGGTCCGCTCTATCGCAACTCTGCAAAGCAGAGTTCTATACCCATTCGAGGTGTTGGAAAGCAACCCAGCAGTATGGAAGAGACACGTGGAAGTATTCGTACTTAAGCATTTTATTAAACGCGAGAAATAGTATTTAGATATACTAGATTTAGGAACTAGTAAATATGGGAATGAACTTGTAAACATTGAGGTAGCTAATGGCTCGAGCATATGAAATGGTACTGGAGGACTCAACTCCTCGGAGTGTAATCTCGATATAATCTGACTATCTGGAGTCGCGTCTCAGACCTCCTCGGTTCGCTATGCGCTTCGGTCGCGGTCGCTCGTAGTGGGGACCGCGTGGTACAGCGAGTGGGGACTCGCGGCTCGTGGTGGTCTTAGCTGCGCATGTCGTTGGCGCAGGTGCGTCTTAATATCTAATCTTATACGTACGGACTTAGAATTACGTCTGTGTTGAAGTGTGTTGCAATATGTGTCATGAGTACTTAGATCTAGGAGTATAATAAAAGTGCATAGATATAACACTAGAAATAATATACAGGTCTTGGTAATGTAGGTTCCTTGAACTGGTACAGTTCCCATTCCAGTGACGAGCTGCGTCTTCATACATCTGAACAAAGACCTCGATGCAAGGGAGGCGGGGATACGCGTGGCGGGAGCGTGAAGGTGATGCGTATAGGAGCGAGTAGGACAGAGCTGCTCTTTGGTGCGAGCGAGACAGAGCTGCTCGTTGGAAGAAGCGAGGCAGCAATACTTATTGGCGCGAATAAGACAGAGGTGCCCGTTGGTGCGAGCGAGACAGCGGCGCGTATTAGTGCGAACGCCGCTAGTTGCTGGATCTGCAGGCGTGTGCAGCAGGTTGCCTGCATGCAGGGACTGATGCTGAAGGCGGTGAAGAGGCTGATGGGTAGCAGGCGCTACGCCTGATGTCTCATTATACTTCAAAAGAATGTAAATCCCACACTTCCTTGCTACGGCATAGCGTATCTAGATGTCTACGTATCGATGCAATAGAGTTCTAATACTTCATTTGGGGCGATGACGCATTTCATTTCAATGTTTCATGATAAGATGTAATGCTCGATGCAATGCGCATTCGTACCTACACCTACATGTCAAAAGAATGTAAATCCCACACTTGCATGCTACGGCATAGCGTTTCTAGGTGTCGACATATCGAAGCAATAGAGTTCTAATACTTCATTTGTGGCGATGTCGCATTGCATTTCAATGTTTCGTAATAAGATGTAATGCTCAATGCAACGCAATCTTTGCATCTGCATCTACACTTCAGAAAAATGTAAATCCCACACTTCCATGCTACGGAATAGCGTTTCTAGATGTCTACACGTCGAAGCAATAGAGCTCTAGTGCTACCTAAAACGCCATATTGCATCTCATTTCTATGTCCAATGACAAGATGCAATATTGAAAGCAACGCGTTATGTATATCATGTCTACACTTCAAAAGAATGTAAAGCTCACATTTTCTTAGAACGGAATAGCGTTTGTAGATTTCGACATATGGAAGCAATACAGTTCTAATTCGTGATATATCGCAATATCGCATCTCATTTCTAGGTTGCATGATAAAATGTAATATTCATTGCAAAGTGATATGTATATCTCATCTACACTTCAAAAGAACGTAAATGCCACACTTCCTCGGTACGGAACAGCGTTTCTAGATGTCTACGGTTCTAAGCAATAAATTTCTAGTGCTTCATAGAACGCGATATCGCATCTCGTTTCTATGATTCATCATAAAGTATAATATTCAGTGGGAAGGGTTATTTATACATCGTCTACGCTTCAAAAGAATGTAAATGCCACACTTCCTAGCTACGGTATTGCGTTTCTAGATGCCAACGGTTTTAAGCAATAGAGTTCTAATGCTTCATAGAACGCATTGTCGCATCTCATTTCTATGTTTCATAATAAGATATAATGTTCAATGCAACGCGTTATTTTCATCTCGTCCACCCTTCGAAAGATTGTATATCCCGCGCTTCCTTGCTACTGAATAGCGTTTCTATATGGCTACGTTTCGAAGCAATAGAGTTCCAATTCTTCACAAGACGCGATATCCTATCTCATTTCTATGGCTCATGATAAGGTGTAATATTAAATGCAACGCATTGTGTTTATGTGCTTGCACCTTTACAAGAATGTGAATCCCACACTTCCATGTTATGGGATAATGTCCCTAGGTGTCTGGATGTCGTAGCAATAGGGTTTCAATTCTTCATTCAACGCGATGTCGCATCTCATTTTAATGATGCATATTAAGATCTAATATTCAAAGCAACGCATTTTGTTTGTCTGCTTCTACATTTCAAAAGAATGTGTGTGCTACACTTTCTTGCTTAGGTATAGCTTTTCTCATGCCTCATGCATCGCGATATCGCATTTCATATCAACAGTTCAAAGGAAGTTAATATGTTGTGGAGCTTTATGCATCGCATTATGCTTGTTTGCTTCTACACCTCGAACGAATGTGAATCATAAACGTCCTTGCAATGGGATAGCGTTTCTAGATGTTTATGGGCCGAAGCAATAGAGTTATAATACTCCATTCATCGCGATGTCGATAATATTAATCGACGATAATATTCATCGCAACGCGTTATGTTCATCTGCTTCCACACTTCAAATGTATGTGGATTCTACAGTTCTATGCAACAGGGTGGGGCTTCGAAGGTTCTACGTATCAAGGCAATGGAGTTCTAATGCTCGATGCAATGCGATGGCTCATCTCACTCCAGCGTTCTAAAGTAAGTAAGTTGTATTCTTCTATGCACGGAGTTATGCCTGTCTGCTTCTACGATTTGAAAGAATGTGAATTCCACAATTCTATGCAACTAGATGGCGCTTTATTGTTTCAAGGGGGGGGAGAGGTTCTTTTCACATCCAAAAACCATCCTATGCATCTCCATGGACGATGGCAGCGGCCATATCTTCGCAGGGCCTTGGATAATATCCCTTGGATTTAAGGTTCTTCTTCTCTTCCTCACTTTCCGACTCCTCCACCGTCGAGCCCGCCCCGCTACCTTGGCGCACAGCCCTTCCGCGATCCCGCGGCCTGCTTATTCGATGAAGGGACGTCATCTTGATCGTTTCTTCCATCAGCTCGCCAGTCTAATTCTTAGGATAAAGAGAGAAGAGAAAAAGGGGGTGGGAAGGGGAAAAGGTCCTAACATCGCGTGCCTCACGCTTCTTACAAATACAGCTATCGCGATGGTCCGCGTCGCGCTTCTCGCATGGGTGGTGATCAGCGAGCTAAGCTAACCGAAGCGGGGGGGGGGGGGGGGGGATGAAGCGAGTCTTGTGACGACACCACGTCACAATATGTTCCTTATAATATATTTGGTTTTCTGTAATTTAGCCAAAAAACAGTGTTCACGATAACGGCAGATGAATGTACTTGCCTTAGAATTACAAGAGCCGACAATATCGAAAGTAGAATATTTCTTTGCTCCGCTGACTGAATCACTGGAAACGTTAAGTAAAGTGCATGCCTTTCAAAACAGTCAGATGCAAATTACGATACAACGTTTCCAAGAAATGGTACGTGTCACTTTTTTCATCTCCGTTTTTTTAATCAAAGGAAATTTAATTGAAATATCCGCAAAATTTAAAGACAAAAAGTCATTATAATCTTATGCAACATATATGATGGTGATAAAGGATAAGTATATAGAACTGAGAATAGAAAGTAGCGAGCAGAAAAAGAAACTGATAGAACTGCAAAGTAGATCGATACACCCCTCAAATGATGCCTTCTACGTCTATAAAATTTGTTAAATAAACAACTATTGTAAAAATCAGGTATAATCAATATTATTCCTACTCAAAAGCTATAAAAGAATTGGATCGAAATGGATATAAAACAGGAATTTATATCTATACATTCTATTCTATGCAAAGGCAAATATTTCAAACAGAAAAAATGTATTACTTACAAATTACTTATGTTCGTAGAGATCTTACTAATTCAGGCTTCTCGTCTTGCAGAACTAATCATTCCTTTAACATGGATAGGGGTTGTGGAATAGGAAAAGGTTTTCATATTTCATAGCTTTACTCGATATGTCGATTGGATCACATAACACGGGACACTAATTACATCTACACCTCTAGACATTAAATATATAATTGCAACAACATATTTAATACCGTTTTAATAGCATTGTCTAATTACTTCCATCTATGCCTAATGAATATATGTTAATAGAATAAGTTGCTTTACAAAAGAGTAAAAGAATCTGAGGATTACAACTTTGAGCATTACATAACAAAAGTGCATTACATATGTAATGTTACATGTAACAAAAGATGAAGACCAAAATATCATACGTAAGTAGAATCCATAATGCGGACATAGAGATACAGAAACGGCAAAAATTCCAAACAGTAGTTAACAAAATTCAAAAAGGGGGAGTGAAAATCTATCTCCTTGATGATGATAAGAAACAAGTCTGCCTCATGCACTACAATATTCCAAACAACCAGCGATTGGCACGCCAAGGACAACAGATGGAACGAATTCCGTGGCAGAATTGTGCAAAGACAATGCCCCTACTCAGTTCTCGTAACGGCATACTCTCAGTACTGTGGCGACACGCGTATCACGGCACTATTAATGTACCGCGATATAGCACACGGGCTACACGGTCGTGGCAATGATACTATCAGCTGACCATAGCTACATGCGTGGTAGTGGCGTAGGCTGACATTTACTAATGGGAAAACTGATTCCATAAAAATTATAAGCGAATATGAAAAATGACTAAACCAGGCAATTTATTTATTTTGATTCCAAAATAGATACACAGGCACGAAACAAAGATGTAAGAACTCGATTTAATTGTTTTCTATAAACTAGCTCAATACGGCGATTTTTTCGATAAAGTCGTTAATTACTTTATCATAAAAATATATACATTTATTTTATATGTATTTTTCTCAATTCATCGTTACAAATTCATGCAATTGAGGGTTATATTAAATACGATGACAGCATGTTATTTAAGAAATTATAAAAGGCGAAGTTAGGGATGCAACAGCATGAATTTTTATTTTGTAAGTAATATTTTATTTTATAAATAATATTTTTAGTTAATGATGGGTTGAAAGAAATATATATGACTCTCTCAATAACTATAAATATAGGAAAACAACTATCAAAATATCTATCAATACTCATATGTTGAACACCTACTGACATCTAACGGTTTTAATTTGTATGAAACCACAGGTTCCCCATTACCAAATGTGACCCAACGTCATTGCTGAGAAGATTCATGAATTGAGCGATGACACGTGTTTCATGATGGTGCTGGCGCTGCGCGATTCACACGGCGTTTTATGTTAATCTAGAACGTACTGGTTACACGTTCTCACATTTTAACTAACGAATCCGGTCACAGATGGCTACGGATCAACTGACACTCCTCCGAAGTGACAATATAGTGCTGGTATAGAGTCGCCAGCATTTTGCCGTTTGTTATCTTGGATGCTTCTTAGAGCATTACTCGGAATTGAATTTATGCATAACTGCATAGAAACGATATCATATACTTTCATAATCAATGCGATATAAGAATATAAAACGAAGAACTATCCACTCGTATCAGGAGTAAAAACGGTGTTTGGTACGCAAGGTTCATTATAAAATATAATCAAGCAGTTAATATATCAAATGACAGCACATAATAAATCACTGAAAGTACAATGATATGAATAGTAAAAAAAACATATTTATTTGTTAGATGTTTATAAATGCAAATATAAAGGTCCAAGTCACATTTAATAAATTATTGTTTAACAAGGTGACTTAACGTTGTTTCAAATAGGCGTGGAGAACTAGCTGGTACTTCTGTCAATGTAATTTCATTTCTGCTGGATACAGAAAAACACATTTGCAATCTAAGCAAGGTTTTATTAGATCTGGTGGATTTTCCAAATTTTAGAAAGGGATGCTGCCAAAAGTAGTTGGTTCAGCGCCAGGTGATAAATATATACAACAAGCAAAGCAACGTAAACTGATTTAAAATGTTCAAGATTATATAAATTAAACTATTACACTTTTATAATCCATGTAGCGTTTCTGTTCTTTGTAATTCACAAAGAGCCTTAAGAATATAACGCAATGTAAACAAGTTTTGAAACACAGAAAGCAGATCTTAATTTAAAATAAAGGAACCTTGGATCTGTTGTATCGTGGTTACGGGCGTGCTATGTTAAGGAATATGCCATTCAGTTTTAATTTTCTAAATGAGAATAATTAAAAAAGATCTGGAGTTGAAACATTGGAAGAAAAATTCTCCCAGTGAAAAATGCTCTATGCAATGCAATAGCAGCTTCACGTACCTTGATATTCTATAAAAAATCTTATGCCATTTTATTCGATTTACTAGAATCGAAACTATGAAACCTATTAGGTGGTATTTCGGCAACGGCTACCATACACACATACGCGCGCGCGCACACACACGCACCCGTACACACGAAATCCATCAAGATTAAAAAGACTGAGTATGTGTTGAAGGATGCGTACAATAAGAAAGGATTATTACTTATTTATTTATTATTATTTATTTATATTATTTATTTATTACTATATTTATTTATTTATTATTAATTGATAATTTGATTATAAACATTTGTATGCTTTTATTAGAAATTTAAATACGTCAAAATTGCAGCACGGAGATGTGTAAATATCACTTTGCGATTTCATTTCATTTTGGTAGTTATACTTATATATAAGCATCCATCCAAGCATAAAGCTTGATAATTTTTAAACTATAAAATAATTATGAAACATTAGACTTTTTGCTTGCGTTGGTCTAATTTATCATTTTCGGAATTTGTGAAGCAACTAGAATTATAATAACAAAGTACTTTATGTCTTTGCTCCTTGTTTCCAAAGAAAATATTAAATATGAATAACTACTGTTCATCTACCTATATTTATCTATCAATCTATCTATCTACATATTTATAACTGAATGTGTGTCTGTCTGTCTGTCTGTACTCGATAGATTCAAAAACCATACATCCAATCGCCGTGAAAATTGAAAATTTGGGAAATTATTAAGTATATCTCCGGGAAGGTTTTTGAAAATTTTTTTTAAAATCAGGTTTGGGGTTCTAGGTACTCCCGAACAAACATCCCAAAAATATCAAAATAACATTTAATTAGTAATATTATATTTGTTAAAAGTGTAACCATGAATAAATTGAAAAATTAAATTTTTACACATGAAATTTACTCATAGAATTTACTTTTTTAAGTCAAATTAAACTGTAAAAAATAACATACCCATAATAATAGTTGAAATAAAAATAAAAGTATGAGTCACAAAGTAAGTAAAATATTGAATCGTTTTATTTATATCTTTTCAATTATTGTTTAAATATTACAAATTATATTAAAATTTAAAATATTTTAAATACATAAATTGTTTCCTTTAAGATTTCAACAAATTAATTTAAATTACAAAAAACAACATTAATGCGTTTGACGTTCGATTTTCCGTCAGCAAATTCTAATAAATACAAAAATGCAGTCAAAAAACTTTTGCAATTATTAATACGAGAATAAATTATTAATACGTGAATAAATAAAAATGTTATTGATTTCCAACTGAAGAAAATAATTAGAAATACGTTTTATTTAATCCCACAATTATGCCATCAAAGCGAAGTGCCATTGGTCGATCTACAAATCAAGCAAAAAGGAAAAGAGAAGAACAAGTTTCAGAAACAAGTGAGCAGAGAAAAACTAGGCAAGAAAGAGATTGAGATCACACTGCTCTTGCTCGATCATTAGAAGCGAGTGAACAGAGACAAGCAAGGCAAGAAAGAGATCGAGTTCACACTGTTCTTGCTCGATCATTAGAAACGAGTGAACAGAGGTAAGCAAGGCAGCAAAGGAATCGCATTCGCAGGACACAGATAAGACGAATGATACATACTGATTTGAATTTATGAAGTTTCAATTACAATTCCCTTTATAATTACTGTCTTCATCCAAGTGTAATTACTGGAAAAGCGGATAAACAGTGTACGTATTATGGTGCTCAAAAATCTAAAAATGAAACACCAGGTATGTGATGTGCAGGTGGAAAAGTAAAGTTACCAGACTTGCGTTCACCACGTAAACCATTATTAACTTTAGTATCAGGTGAAACAAGTCAATCAAAAAATTTTTTGAAAAATATACGCAAGTACAATTCATGCTTCCAAATGACATCGTTCCGAACAACGAATATCGTTAGCGCAAATTATATGCCAACATTTAAAGTACAGGGGTGAATTTATCACCATGCTGGATCACTACTACCCTTGCCAAATGCTGATCACAAATATCTTCAGATATATTTTATGGGAAATACTGACGAACAAATCAACAGACGGTGTCAACTGAATATGAGTACTAAACAAAAGATTGTCGCTAAATTATTAAATTTGTTTGAACAACATAATGAATTAATTAAGTTATTTAAAACTGCCATTGAACAAATGCCATCTGACGATTACAAAGTGATAATAAAGGCAGATAAAATACCTATTGGTCAACATCGAAGACAATTCAACGCACCAACGATTGATGAAGTGGCAATTGTCATAGTTGGTGAAGAATTTAATTTTATAATTCTATAATTCTTCATCCTAGAAATGATGACGTCCAGCAAGTATCAGAAACACATCGTTCATATGATGCATTACAATATTCCATTCTATTTTGGCAAGGAGAGCATGGATATCATTTTAATGTTAATATGAGAAATCTTACGACTAATGTGGACATTAACAATAAGGTCAGTGCCATGATTTATTATGCATATCGAACGATGATTCGTGAGAATACTGATAATCATATATTGAAATATAGACAATTATTTCATCAATACATTGTTGACATGTATGCAAAAACAGAAAGTGAAAGAATTCTCTACATACGACTAACTCAAGTCAAATTGCGTTCTGAAGAGTACATCCATTTACGTGATGTAGTTGTAAATGATGGCAATCTCAGTAAACTGGGAAAAATTGTCATTTTACCATCCACATTTACAGGCAGCCCAAGACACATGCGCGAATATGCACAAGATGCAATGACGTATGTTTGAAATAATATGCGCCACTTATCGGTTTGTACGATTCAGAACAATATGAATTTTGCAGTTCTCTGTAACCGGATGGCGCTCCATAATATCTATGTCTCTTTGCAATAGAGATCTAATGCTCCACGCAATGCGAGGGCGCATTTCAACTCAACGTTTCAAAGTAAGTAAACTATAAATTTATATGTATAGCATTATGTTTATCTGCTTCGACGCATTATAAGAATGTGAATTCTTCACCTTCAAACAACGGGACGGTGGTTCGTAGTGTCTGCGTGTCAATGTTATTGATTCCTAATGCTCCATGCAATGCGATGGCGAGAACCATATCAACGTCTTAAAGTAAGTAAGTTGCAATCTACTATACACATATTATGTTTATTTTCTTCTAAACTTCAAATGAGTGTGAATTCTGTAATTCCCAGCATCGGGATGGGACCCCATAGTATCTACGTATCGAAGCAACACAGTTCCGATGTTCCTTATCACTTTCACAACCACATGTTTGCGCAGTGAAACATCGCCATGGACCGGAAATATTTTTGTAGAAACACTTTGCCGTCTGCACTATTTGTAAACATTTCTTCGCTTGAAAAAAACTTTACGTAAATTCATGAAATAATTCAACATTATTATACAACAATATTTATTCCTTTGTGTGATAAATATTAAAACGTACAAATATAAAACAAAATTCATAACAGCTTTATAAACTTAACTGCTTTTTATAAAATAACTCCATTTAATTAAATTCCGCATTCATTTAATATTTCTTTATTTGATGAGAGGTGGCAAAACAATTCCCCAAGTGTAACGTAACTTTACAAGTTTTGCATATCAATCTTGTGGTTTTTCTAATACAACGTAAATAGCTGCTACTGCTCCATGAAATGCGATATCGCATCTCATTTCAGTGTTTCAAAGAAAGTATACTGTAATCCTCTATGCATAGCAGTATGCTTATCTGTTTCTACACATAAAGAGGTTGTGAATAATACAGTTCCATGGAACGGGATGACGCTTCATAGTCGCTGCGTGTCAAAGCAGCAGAGTTCTAACGCTCCATGCAATGTGATTGCGCATCTCATTTCATTGTTTCAAATTAAGTAAGTTGTATTTTCCCATGCATAGGATTGTGATTATCTGCTTCTGCATTTCTAAAGAATGTAAATTTTACTCCTCCATACTCGAA
The DNA here is from genome assembly GCF_050948175.1 of Xylocopa sonorina. Classification (NCBI taxonomy): domain Eukaryota; kingdom Metazoa; phylum Arthropoda; class Insecta; order Hymenoptera; family Apidae; genus Xylocopa; species Xylocopa sonorina. The sequence continues at coordinate 171,363 of NW_027490199.1, forward strand.
GACGGCGCTTCGCAGTGTCTGCTTGACAATTCAGTAGAGTTCTAGTGCGTCATGCAATACGATTGCGCATCTCATTCCAACGGTCCAAAGTAAGTAAACTATAATCTTCTATGCATAGCATTATGCTTATGTATTTCTACATTTCTAAAGAATGAGAGTTCTACTGTTCAATGCAACGGGATGGCGCTTCACAGTGTCTGCATATCAAAACAGTAGTGTTCTAATGCTGCATGCAATGCGATGGTGCATCCCATTTCCTCTCATTAACCTTCTATGCATTGCTTTATGCTTGTCTGCTTCCACACTTCAGAAGAACGTGAATAGTAGTAGCTATTAACGCAGTACCGTGGTAGTATGATATTATGAGTTGCTGTATTTGGGTTGGGTGGTTAGGGTACTCCCTCCGATTACCCATCCGAGCCTTGTTCTTTGAAAATATAAATCTATAACAGCGCTATGGCGACTCCAGCGTCGAGATACAGGTTAGCTGACGCTGGATAACAAAAAGTTTGTTCGGCTAGTTATCGATTTCTCGGAATCCTGAGCGGAATATCCAAGCGATCAATGGGTTGATCAGGATTGGATAATGAGATATCTGCAACTGTAAGAAAGGTCAGATCTCCTTCATAATCGTTGACCCTTGACTTAAAGGTTACTGTGATGGAGTGTCTTGCTATTGCGTACATTGTGATTAGAACACCGATGGATACAGTGCAGCATTTTCTTGGAATGCCGAGATTCTTCGTGAGGGCCTCTGACATGAAATTTATAGTTGTCGCACGTGTCGATCAACGTTCGACAGTTGACTAATTGTTGATCGTTGTCTAAAATGTGAATTTGTGTGGTTACGAATAATTCGCTCGTGACTGAATCGACGGCAAACACGTTTTGATGTCCCCCTTCCTTCGGCGCCTCAACGTCCTGAAATCATTCGGACATTGAAGATTCTCCGTTCGTTATCGGTTCCTATTCTTTGGATGGAGTGATGATTGGCGGTTTAGAAGTAGTCTGTTTCCAGGTTCTTTGCGCTTGGTGATGTATTGTGTGGTATTGCTGGTTACATACGCGATAGGAGCCGCTGTTGCACAGGTTATATTTGTGTTTCTTGCGCAAGCAGTTTATTCATAGTGAAGAATTTTCGACAGCTGCCTTGCGGTCCTGGACTGAGAGCCCGTGAAACTCTTCACATGCCCAGATGCTGCGTCCTCCGTGGCATACTAGACACTTTTGGGTTCTTATGATTCTTCTGTTTGTCATTAGAATGTCCTTGTGGCAAGAACACCTGGTTTCGCGTCCGATGTTCTTCCGTCGACCCAACTTGCGGTTGAGCTTGCTCTTGGGTTCATCTCTGGTACACAGTTGGCCCGTTTCTCCAGAATCTCTAGAAGATCCGTGTAAGGCGGCACTTTGTTGTCCTCTACCGTGAGTTCCCATTAGAACATCGTATTAGCATTTATCTTTGTTCGAATGATGGAAAGCAAAAGTGTTCCATTGCGAGATATTTCCTCTGAAATCTTTCAGTGGTGAAGAAGTTAGTTGACGGTATCGATAACATTGCCTAGTGCTTCTGCAGTGTCCCTTGGTGGACTTGGAATATTCCAGATTGCATCGCAATGGTTAGAGGCAGCCCGTCTTATACAATCGAATTTAATATCTCGATCGCGTCGGTGTAATTTGCGTCCGTTGTGCTAAGGCATCCGATGCAGACAGCGGCCATTCCGGTTAATGTCGACCGCAGGTATTGCAATTTTTGAACTGGAGTTAGGTTCTCGTTACGATCGATGATCGATGAGAATACATCATAGAACGATGCCCAAATTTCATATGTTCCGTCGAATGTTGGAAGTTGCATTTCTGGTAATTTAATGGCATATGGGATGGTTGAGGAAGTGGCCGATGATTCGAACGTGTTTCTCCTCGTGACATTCGGAACACTTCTCTCGATTAGAGATTCGGCGCGAGTTATGATAGAGAAGTAGTCGTTTTGAATTTTGTAGCGGTGTGACGTTTCTGTTTTTTCTAATTCTTCGAGGTCAAATTAGATGACATCGAATCGCTTCCATGTTTCAGTTAACGCGTATAGGTGGGTTTTTAGTAAACGTATACTCGGTTGTTCTGATGTTTCACATGTGTTAAGAAGTCGCATGAAGACAGTGATTTGACCGAACATGGTACCGCGTTTACGCCGCAGGGAACTAAGAATAATTCTAGGACAAATGGACTGAGCTTGTTTGAGAGATTGAGTTGATATCGTGGAATATGGATAAGGAAGGAATTGACGAATAAACGTCAATTCGAGTCTACTGTTTCGATGTGAAGATGTCAGATATGTTGAGATCTGCCATGATGTCTGGATCCCTGCTGGCTTGCTGCTGCTGAGGATCTCAATTTGTCCTGGAGCGTTGGCTTGATCACTGGCTTGATTCTTCGGTCGCTGAATGTTGATTGAATGACACTGTAGTTCGGGCACTCACATCACTGATTTTAACTGTTCGTTTAAATAACTCGCAGTCCACAGGATTTTGAATCAGGCTCGGACGACCAAAATGCACGCGTTACGACGAGGCTTCTTTTCGGATGATAACTCAACGATGGACGTAAATTTTCGTCACGAACCTTTTCGTCACCATTGCAACGTGCACTCTAATACGTGTTATAGTAATAGGGAAGTAGATAGATATAATTGGAATTGATACGATTCCTTAACAAAGAATTATATTTAACGTAAAATGAATTAATGAAAATTGAGTGTTTTTCATATTCTCTGATGTGTCCGAATCAGAATTTCTACTAAGCTCTTCAGCCATGAAGTGTTGTTGTTTTAAAGTGAATTTGTGGGGAGGAGTGGTCATGGGTGTGGCAATCAGATGAGACGTTATTGGTGAAAAATCTGAAAATTTGCTTCTTTTTCAGAAACTGTCAGATGACAAGAAGGCGCGAAGGGTGGGACCAAGGATTGTAGGTCGGTTGCGACCAATGAGAGGAGCAGGCAATAAAGCAGTAAAACGGCCAGCTATATGCTATATACAATTTTAAGATTCACTACGACGACTTAATTTTGAAATTTATGATGAGACGACATCCTGCTGCTTTAAGAGCTTTTTGCTGTTATGTGTTTAACAGCGATTTTGTAGTATCTGTGCATTAGGTGTTTGGTAGCCAGATATTTCGTTGAGTAAATTATGACGAGTGTCTGAACAAAGATAAATGGCTCAATTATTATAGCATAAATCGTATGTATGTCGCAAGACACATTGCATGCAACATTACAACTCTACTGCTTTGACACGCAGTGCTTTCAAACTTCATTTGAAGTGTAGAAGAAGACAAGCATAATACTATGCATAGAAGACTACAGCTTACTCACATTGAAACGCTAAAATGAAATGCGACATCGAATTGCATGGAGCACTAGATCTTTACTTTCAAGACACGCAGATACTACTATGTGTATACAGTGAAAACTGAATCACCCATACCGTGCATCGCCAAACGCTCAATCAGTTCTGAAATCGCGAAAATATACGACCCATCAGGCCTCCTTGGTCCAGTTCTAATCGTAGCCAAGAGCCTGCTGAAGAAGATTTCCACCCTGATGGTGGATTGGGAAGAATCACTACCGACGGCTATTCGTACCGAGGGGATAATGTACTGTGCTCAACTGCCACTGCACATCTTTCAGTTATCAATAAGACAAAATACATGGAGATTCATGGATTCTGTGACGCCAGCAAGGAAGCCTATGGACCTTCTATCTGCCTACAATCCGTCGATAAGTAAGGGCCAGCAAGTAATATACCAGCAGAACTCCTCATGCGAAAGCAAAAGTAGCAACCGTAAAAAGCCAATCGATTCCACGACCCGAATTGTGCGGAGCACTACTGCTTACGTTGTTAATGATCACGACTCGCCAGGTCCTACAGCTAGAGTGCAATCGCACGGTTCCCTGGACAGATTCCACCATCACTTTACATTGGCTCAAAAGATCGTCACACACCCTATAAACATTCGTAGCAAGTCGCGTATCGGAAATGCAAACAAGAATGAACATCGACGACTGGCGACACGTATCGACGGGTTTGTCACGATCACAGGTTCGACAGCAGAAAGATCTCATACCGAGAAGGGAGTTTGAACGGTAGCTGAACTCAATCACTCCAATTCTTATCCAAAGACTTTCTCGAAGGCAACATGCCGCTGACACTCGGGGTAAACCCCAGGTACCTGCGGCTATTTTTATGACCTACGAAAAACGGGACCGGTGGGGCACGGTCCCGAAGCAAATGTCTTCAAAGAGAATATTTTCGAATATTATAATATTATCCTAGGAAACATTTTGAAAATAAATATTCTCGACTGCCAAATCGCTACTGGAAATAACACCTGCCACGCGAGGTTCCGGCTCGAGTTTAGATGTCGGGGAACTAGCGGCTATCTCTCGCCGACCGGCCTACTCGCTTCCCAAGGTAAACGTGCACATATGACCTGGCTCGTATTTGGCTGAGACATAAAAAAAAGGGGTCTCGAACGAGCCAAGTGGCCGCAATACGAATCTTCCAGGCGGTTAACCACGTACTCGACCGTCGCAAGGGCCCCAATCGACCGGCCGAATATTTTCAAGTATTTTCGATAAATATTTCTCAATGTTTGACGGACGATCAGCAGACACCCAATTTCGAATACGAGACCCCAAATTCCGCCCACGGACGGCCCGCTTTCGTTAAGACCTTCGATAACTCGTCCCGATATACCACCGGAACGAGGAATCAACCGCGTATACCCTCTGCTGTGCGCACAGCAGGAACGAGGTACACTAAACACACACACTTACACACGAACACAAACATCTGTGTAACGAGGCCCCTGCGAGTGTCCTGACTCATACAGAACCGCGGCCTCCACCGGTGACTCTTGCGAGAGAGCCTAAGCATGAGCTGGACCTCTCGCGGAAGCACGGGAGGGAGCATGGCCGGACCGCGGCTCACCGGAAATAACGAGACTTGCGTGAGTTCAAATCCTCACAGGAACAGGACCGCGATCTCCTCCGAGGAGCCCTGGCGTGAGTCCTCGTCATGTATAACGTATTAATGTACAACTTCCAGAGGAGGCTCCAGCGAGTGTCCAAAAATTGCCAGACTGCGGCCACCGACGAGGCTCTTGCGTGGGTTCTATCAAACAGGACCGCGGCCTCGAAATAAAAATATACGAGTCCCAAAAAAGACTTAAGTAGAAAAACTTAAGTAAAACGTAAACATACAGGTGAATAGCTCGAAGCTAGTCATCGCAAGGGTCCCAGCTACCTGCCGAACGCCGTAAAGGGTGCCGCAGGTAGACCAGGGATACCCTAGTTCGATGTTGGAACTCGAAAATCGTCGGCGGACGATCTACAACACACTAAAATACTACACACGTATATCCTCGGCAGTGTTCGCTGCAGAAAAGATATACCTCACACATACAAACAGGAACATAAAACAGAAGCGGCTCTAGCGTGCGTCTCCCTTGCGTATTAACCGGAAAATCGGAAAACCGGAGGCCGCGGCCCGGGCAGGGCAGCGCTGGTGCGCGCTGATGGGGAGCGACGACCCTACCCCCCCCCCCCCGAAACATAAAAAAGCACCACGAGGCAGAGCGGCGTCCGACGCGCGCCGATGGGAATCGACGACCCCACCTTTACTCGAAGTAGGAAGCGTTAACCCCCCTTTTCTCGAAAAATCATGATGGCCACATCTGGTTCTAAATATTCCGGAGGTAAAATAGCCCTCCGTGCGGATCACCGGGTGAGAGCAGGACTGGGTGAGGTTATCGTGGCGATGAATAGGTCAAGGCGGGAGAAAAATCTTCGGCCCGTGACCTCGTCCCCTGGTGTTGGCCCCATTGTCGAGCAGCATAGCCGCCCGGTAACGCGCTCGATGACGGCCACCCTCAGGCTTCATCGCCATGCCGCGGCTGGGTGTACTCCTGCGAACACTTTGGCGCGGCCTCAAGGTTACAGCCTTCGCGCTGTCCAAGTCCGCCTAATTAGATGCGACGAGGAACTCAGGTCGGATTCGGAATCTCCGGCTGAGTCCAAAGTAGAAAACCGCGAAATCGAATAAATATAGGCGAATATTAGCGCCGCGATACCGCCCGGACCGCGACCCAATCCGATCCCATCGCAACCGCGACCGCGACCGCGACCGTACCGACGTCGACGCAGACGTCCGCGTCCGTAATTGCGTCCACGGGAATTAGAATCCTACAGCTGAATATGCAGCATTCAGCTACAGTATCAGGAGAGGTGCGTCAGCTCGTAATCCAGAAGCGTTTAGACGTCCTGCTATTACAGGAACCATACAATAGAACGCTGGGCTCGAGCCACACCGTGAGCGGTTTAGGAATCGGAACGAAGGTGGCGGCCATCGGCTCACAATACCCGTGGGCGGCGGTCGCCGTTTGCAACCCTCGATTCGAAATGGTTTTCGTCTCGCAGCTTAGCACCCCGCACTCTGTTTGCGCGGAGGTGTTGGCGCCCGGCTTCTCGGTATACGTCGTGTCATGCTACTTCCAGTTTAGCGACGATATCGAGGGGCACCTCAGGCACCTCGAAGTGGTGTTTCGTTCCCTGAGGGGGCAGAGGCTCTTAGTTTCGCTAGATGCCAACGCTCGGTCGTCACTCTGGGGGCCGCAGATCACAGACGATAGAGGAGCTCAATTCGAGGAGCTCATTCGAGCGTTTGGCATGGAAGTTGTGAACGATGTTGAACAGCCGCCTACCTACTGGTCGACCAGGGGTTCGTCTTTTATCGATGTTACCCTAGCGTCGCCATCCATGCTCCCCTTTGTTCGGGGCTGGAGGGTCAGGAGTGGCTGGGTAAACAGCGATCATAACGCCATAGATATCGGGCTAAGAGTGCCGAGAGCCGAAGCGGCGGGACGGGGCGAAGCGAGCACTCGGTTCGACACTCGTCGGGCCGATTGGGAGCTCTTCTCCGAACGCCTGGCCGATCAATCTAGATCGAGGCTCGAAACCTTAAGGCTCGAGTCTATGGCAGAAGTCGAAAGGATGGCAGAAACGCTCACAGAAGTCATCTCCGATGCCTGTGCCGCGTCAATACCACGGAAAAGAATTTTTAGAAAGTCCAACCCGTGGTGGACCCGCGAACTTATGAAATTAAAGAAGTCCGTGTACCGTCTACGTCGCGCCCACCAGGAGGAAAGAGAAGAAACCGCTCGCCATGAAAAACTACGAAAGTATCGCACTTCTTTGCGAGAATATAGTAGGAAGGTGAAGCGGACGAAACTCGAAAGCTGGCAGCGATTCGTAACGTCGAACGGGAACTCGGGGCCCTGGAGTATCGTATATAAACTCGAGGCGAACAAACTTCGAGTCGAGAGAGTACTCAGTACCCTCCGGCGTGGTAGTGAAACAACGCATGATAGCCGCGAAACCGCCAGCTTGCTCCTGAGGGTCCACATTCCAGACGACCGGGAAGTAGAAGACACGCCGGCGCAGCGTGAAATCAGGGAGAGTGCACGCATCGCACCCGACACTCCCGACGCCGCTCCCTTCACGGAAGCGGAAGTCGCGAGTGCAGTTAGGACATTCAATAATAAAAAAGCACCAGGACCCGACCACATCGAGGTCGGCGTGCTGAAGGCCACTGTTAGAGTCATCCCCGGTGAAATTACACGGCTTCTCAACGGATGCCAATACAAGAGGCACAACCAAATCAAGGGAAATTGACAAGATTGAATGCATTCCTTTACGAAGATGGAATCCTGAGAGAGGGTGGTCGATTGCACATTCACCACTACCATTCTCCCAGAAACTCCCCATAATTCTGCCGAAAACTCATGTAACTATACGTATCATTATAAACGAACATCTCACATATTTACACGCTGGAAACCAAACAGCATTATACAGCATAAGCTGAAAACATTGACCCATTGACAGCCAAAGCCAAGTCTGGAAAGCAATACGGGGTTGTGATCTTTACTGCCGCACCAACCCACCAGCAGTCAATTACTGTATGGGCAATCTACCGAAAGAACGCATCACCCAATCTCGACTCTTCATCAATGTAGGCATCAATTATTGCGGACCCTTTTTCATTAAAGAGCGGCAATACCATAATTATAGAAGAAAAAAGAATTATGTGGTTGTTTTCGTCTGCCTGGCAGTAAAAGCTGTTCATCTCGAAATTGTCCACGACCTCACTAGTGAAGCTTTCATCGCTGCTCTACAAATATTCATCGCAAGACGGGGATTACGCATAAATCTATACTCTGACAATATCTCAAACAAACTTAGTCGGAGCAAATAATGAGTTTCAAGAGATTAAGGAGTTACTACGTTCAGAAGAACACCACAAAGAAGTCACGTTATTTTTATCAAATCAATCAATCAACTGGCACTTCATCGCACCAAAGGCACCATATTTTGTAAGCCTCTGGGAGGCCGCAGTAAAACCCTCCAAGCACCATTTAACGAGCGTTGCAAAAACTGAGCTGTTCGCAATAGAGAAATTTACAACCCTTATAACCCAAATCGGAGCTATCCTTAATTCCCGCCCACTCACTCCAATTTCCTCAGATCCAAATGACCTGTTAGTCCTCATCCCGGGACATTTCCTAATTGGCGGTGCTCTCACGATTCTACGGAAACACAACTATATGAAGACACGCAATCCAATTGTTCATCTAGTTGGCAACATGTCCAAAAGGTGCGATAATGCCTTTGGACTCGTTGGCATCGCGAATATTTAAACGAGCCCACTAGCCGCATCAAATGGACGATGTGTAATCATCGGATTACGTAGGGAACGATCTTCCTCCTTAGACAGAAGAAAACACGCTGTCCATGCAATGGCCACTAGGACGAGTGATCTAAACCTATCCCGGTTTTAATAGCATCAAGCACGGAGTCACCGTTAGGACGGTTTCGAACACGTTTGACCTAAGTGTCAAAAAACTTGTTCCATTGCCGATTCAAACAAAGGGAGGAGATTTCGCGGAATCCATCAAGGATGCAACTCATCCGAAGACCAAAGCAACAGTAAGTACGTAAGCACACGATCACACATACACACACTATTACCTCTTATTACATCACATATTCATTTAGTTGCTCACTAGCCTTTCAACGGGAGGAGGATGTCTTGCGGAAGACATGCTTCTCATGCTATAATAATTAAACCGTTCATCCTTATTCAGCCACTTGTCATACTTCACTCAACGAAACATCTGATTGCCAGACACTTCATTTCACAAATCCTGCAATAACACTAGCCGACACGTTGCAGTAATAAACTCGTAATGCAACAGGATGTCGCACCATCATAAATATCAAAATTAAGTATTCGTAGTGATCTTTCAAATTGAATATACCATATATCTTGCTGGCCGCACCCTTAATCACTCCTCCACACGAATTTACAATAAAACATTCTGACTTTATCGATTAAGAGCTTAGTAGAAGTTCGCATTCAGGCACATCAAAAAACATGAAAAGCACTCAACCTCTGTCAATTTATTTTAAGTTAAATATAATAGTTGATCGTTGAGATACCGAGTCAACTCCAATTGTATCTACCTACTTCCCTATTACTGTAACACAAATTAGGGCGTACTTTGCAACGGTGACGAATACGTTCGTGACGAAGATTTAAACCCATCGTTAGCTCAACCGAAAATAAGCCTCATCATTACGTGTACTCAAACACAATGCGACAGCACAACTGGTTTCATCGCTTGAACATGAGTAAGCTGTAATATTTAATGCATAGCCATATGCATATCTACTTCTACACTTCAAAAGAATGTGAATTCTGTAGTTCCTTATAACGATGTGGGGCTTCATATGGTCTACCTGTTAAAGCAATATGGATCGAATGCTCCATGCATTGCGATGGCGCTTCTCATTTCTGTGCATCGCATAATGCTCACTTGCTTCAACAGTTCTAAAGAATGCGATATCTACAATTTTATGCAGCGTTCTTGAGTTTGACATTGACTACAATCAAAGGAGAAGAGTTCTAATGCTCCACGCATCGCCATTGCGTATCTCAGTTTAACACTACAAAGTAAATAAGCTCTAGTGTTCTATGCATTGCATTAAGCTTACCTCCTTCTACACTTCAAGAGAATGTGAATTATACGATTACATGCAACGGGTTGGCGCTTCAAACTGCCTGCCTGCCGATGCAATAGATTTCTAATACTCCATGCAATGAGATGTAACATCTTATTTCAACGATTCGAAATAAGATCTTTGCAATAGTCTATGCACAGCATTATGCCTATCTGCTTCTACGTTTCAAAGGCATGTGTATTCTACTGTTCTATGCAACAAGAATTCGCTTCATAATACCTGCGCGTCAAAGCAATGAAGTTCTAATGTTGCATGCAATTTAGAAAACGCACCACATTCCAAAGTTTCAAATTGATTAAGCTGTAATCTTGTATACATAGCATTATGCTTAGCTGCTTCTACTCTTCAAAAGAATGTGAGATCTATAGTTCCATGCGACAGGATGGAACCTCAACCTGTCCGCCTGTGGATAAATTAAGTACACTTTACAGGGATGTAAATTCTACAGTTCAATGCATCGGAATGGCGCTTCATAGTGTTTGCGTGTCAAGGCAATGGAGTTTACATTATTATATGTGAATTATCCATGCAATGCGATAGCGGATCTCAATTCAGCGTTTCAAAGTAAGGAATCTGTAATATTCTATTAGTAACATTATGATTATCTGCATCTACTCTTCAAAATAATGCGAAACATACAGTTTCATGCAAGAGAATAGCGCTTCATAATATCTGCGTGTCAAAGTCGTAGAGTTCTGATGCTCCATGCAATGCGTCTGTGCATCGGATTTCAAAATTTCGAAGTCAGTAAGCTGTAATCTTTTGTGAATATAGTTATGCTTATCTGCTTAAACACATCCAAAAAAAAGTGATTTCTACAGTTCCATAAAATGAGATGGCGTTTCATAGTGTCTGCGTGACAAAGCAATGGAGTTCTAGTGCTCCATGCAAAGCGATGGCGCATTTCATTTCAACATTTCAAAGTAAGTAAGCTGTAATCCTCTATGCATGGCCTTATGCTTGACTGTTTCTACACTTCAAAACAACGCGAATTCTATTGTGCCTGTCTGCGTGTGAAATAATTAAACTTCTACTGCTCTATGCTATGCGACGGCGCATTTTATGCTATATTTTTCTAATATTATGATATTATCTATTTACCTTGAAACGTGAACATGAGGTGCGACATTGCATTGAATGGAGCAGTAGAACTCCATTGCTTTAAGAGATAGCCACTATGAACCCCCTTCCTGTAGCACATAACTGCAGAATTCACATTCTTATGAAGTGTAAAAGCAGATAAGCGTAGCGGTATTCATAGAAGATTACAGCTCACGTACTCTGAAACGTTGGAATAAGATGCGTCATCGTATTTCATGGGGCAGTAGAACGCCATTGCTTTAGACGCAGGCAATGCGAAGCGCCATCCCGTTACATGGAACTGTATGATTGACATTCTTTTGATGTTCGGAAGCAAATAAGTATAATGCTATGCATAGAAGGTTACAGATTACTTACCTCGAAACGTTATAATTAGATGCGCCATGACATTGCATTGACAATTAAAATTCCGCTGTATTAACACGCAGACATTGTGATGGCCCTTGTTGTTGTATTCTTTTGAAGTACAGAATCAGTCAAGCATAATGATATGCATACAGGTTTACGAGATGCGACATCGCATTGCATGGAGCAGTAAAGGTCTAAAGCTTTGACACGCAGACACTGTACTGTACTTTACCTATACGCGTTGCATTTAATATCTTATCTACTAACTGTATTGCTTCGATACGTAGACATCTAGAAACGCTATTCCATCGCAAGGAAGAGTGGGATTTACATTCTTCTGAAGTGTTGACGAGATATACATAACCGTGTGTGATAGCATACTTTATCGGTTGTTGGTAACTCCAGTCGTCGATAATTTATGGATTATTAACTACAAGCAACAACAGCCAGTATCACAAAATTATAGTAGGAAGCTGGAAATAATGGGTGATGCAATGTACACTTATATTTTTTCAAAGACAGTAAATCTGTTACTAATCAGTCTTTAATCGATGTGGCAATACTAAAAAACTAAAGGAATGTCTGATTTTACCCATTATGCATGTAATCCAGGTGTAAATAATTAACTAAAGGTTAATATGTAAATTTCGTAAATTTTAAAGGCGACGAAGTTGGTACACGGTTTTTGGATCTTAAAAATAGTAAAGGGGTGCGGCAGCTAGAGGAGAACCTAGTCAACCACTAGGTACAACATTAGCAATGGATACCCAAAATTTTTTCGCAATGCTTTCTCATAAAAAAAAATATATTTTTTACATTTCAATTAATTAGAAATGCAAAATAATTTTACTAATAACATAATATTATATATCTTTCGGAGAATTAAAACTTGCATGGACAAAGCTGTAATGGAAAAGTTGAAAATTAGCGGTGATCTACGAAAAGTAATGAAATTAGAGAAATTAATGGTCAATTTAAAGTCGAAACTTTCTTTGAAAAATTAAATACCGTCTTCTTAAAAAAAACCGACATATTAACTAATTAAGGAAAAATTATTCCTACTTCTAAAAATTTTGTTATTTTTTGTAAAATTTTAATATGATAATATAAAATATTTAAAATATTAGAAAAAACTAAAGTGAAATATATTTTTATATATTTTTGTAATACATTTTGTATCGCTAAATGATAAGAATTAAATAAATTACAACAATTTGAAAACATTTATTCATGTAGATTGAACTTTACTCATACATTTATAATAAAATGAACATAGTTATTCATATCTAATATTTTCTTTGGAAACAATGTGCAAAGATATAAAGTACATTGTTATTATAGTTCTAGCTGCTTCATAAGTTCCGAAAATGATAAAATGGACCAACGCTAGCAAAAAGTCTAATGTTCCATAATTATTTTATAGTTGAAAGATTATCAAGTTTTATGCCTGGATCGATCCTTATATATATGTATAACTGCCAAAATGAAATGAGATCGCGAAGTGATATTTACACACCTGCGTGCTGCAATTTTGACGTATTTAAATTTCTGATAAAAGCATATAAATATTTATAATCTAATTATCAATTACAAATGGAATTCTACAAGTTATCCATGTAATAGCCAATAGATATACAGATCTTGATGGATTTCGTATGTACGTGCGCGTGTGTGTGTATGCGCGCGTGCGTGTGTATGGTAGCAGTTGCAGAAAAACTACATAATAGATTTCATAGTTTCGATTCTAGTAAATCGAGGAAAATGACATAAGATTTTCTGTAAAATATCAAGGGGATGTTAAGTTGCTATTGCACTGCATGCAGCGTTTTTCACTGGAAGAAATTTTTTTCCAATGTGTCGACTCCAAATTTATTTGAATTGTTCTCGTTTAGAAAATTAAAACTGAATGACACATCCCTTAACATGGCATGCCAGTAACCACGATACCCAACAGATCCAAGGTTCCTTTATCTGCGATTAAGGCCTGCTTTCTCTGTTTCCAATCTTCTTTACGTTGCGTTACATTCTTAAGACTCTTTGTAAGTTACAAAGAACAGAAACGGTACATGGATTATAAAAGTGTAATAGTTTCATTTATATAATCTTGAACATTTTAAATCCGTTTACGTTACTTTGCTTGCTGTATATGTTTATCGCCTGGCGCTGAACCAACTACTACCGCCATCATCCCATTCTAAAATTTAGAAAATCCGCCAGATCTAGTGAAACCTTGCTTAAATTGTAAATGTGTTTTTACTGTATCCTGCAGAAATGAAATTACATTGACAGAAGTACCAGCTAGTTCTCCACGCCTATTTGAATCAACATTAAATCACCTTGTTAAACAATAGTATATTAAATGCGACATGGACTTTTAAATTTGAATTTATAAACATCTAACAAATAAATATGTTTTTCTTACTATTCACTTTCTATTCTGCCACGGAATTCTTTCTATCCGTTGTCATTTGCGTGCCAACCGCTGGCTGTTGGAGATATTGTAGTGCACGAGGCAGACTTGTTTCTTATCATCGTCAAGGAGATGGATTTTCACCCCCACCCTTTTTGAATTTTGTTAATTATTGTTGGGAATTTTTGCCGTTTCTGTATCTCTGTGACCGCATTGTGGATTCAACTTATGTACGATCTTTTTGGTCTTCATCTTTTTTTACATGTAACATTATGTATGTAATGCACGTTTGTTATGTAATGCTCAGATTTATAATCCTCAGATTCTCTTATTCTTTGGTAAAACAACTTATTCGATTAATATATATTTATTAGGCATAGATATAAATAATAGGAAAGTGTTATTAAAACGGTATTAAATATGTTGTAATTATATATTTAAGGTCTGAAGGTGTAGATGCAATTAGTGTCCGATGTTTTACATGATCCAATTGACGTATCGAGCGAGACTATGAAATATGAGAATATTTTACTATCCGTCGACCCCTTCCCATGTTAAATGAATGATTAGTTCTGCAAGACAAGAAGCCTGAATTAGTGAGATCTTTGCGAACATAAGCAATTTGTAAGTAATACATTTTTTCTCTTTGAATATATAAATTCCTGTTTTATATCCATTTCGGTCCAATTCTGTTATAGCTTTTGAGCAGAAGTAATATTGATTATACCTGGTATTTGCAATAGTTCTTTATTTAACAGATTTTATGAACGTAGAAGCATCATTTGTGAGATATATCGATCTACTTTGCAGTTCTATCAGTTTCTTTTTCTGCTCAATACTTTCTAGTCTCAGGTCCATATACTTATCGTTTATCACCATCATATATGTTGCGTAAGATTATAATAAATTTCTTGTCCATAAATTTTGCGGATATTTCAATTAAATTTCCTTTGCTTGAAAAAACGGAAATTAAAAACGAGTGACACGTACCATTTTTTGGAAACGTTGTATCGTAATTTGCATCTGACTGTTGTGAAAGGCACGCACTTTACTTAACGTTTGGAATGATTCGGTTAGCGGAGTAAAAAAATATTCTACTTTCGAAATTGTCGGCTCTTGTAATTCTAAGTCAAATATATTCATCTGCCGACATCGTGAACACTGTTTTTTGGCTAAATTCCAGAAAAACAAATATATTATAAGTAATATAATAAACATCGTAATATTAAATTTAATTTTGTTCATCGTTTCCTTGTTGGACACATCCATAACAATATACAGGGTGGGGTAGTAATAATTAGCACCTCAGGTATCCTCGAAACTATAAATTTCATAGAAATTTTTGCTGATATAAAATTGCACAGTACAAAGGTACCATCCGTTGATGAAAATAGTTTTTTTGTAAGTGGAGGTATGTTGGACATTTGAAGGTCACCTTCATTTTTTAAAATGAATTGGTATGTTTATTCTTCCGTAATACGATCGAGCATTTTAAAACGAGTTCAACGACCTGTTACATGAAGCCACTGAAGGTCACAAAAAGTAAAGAAAGGCGATAATACTTACGGTTTTGATAGTAAATGAAACATACGTATTGTAAACAGTGGTGGAAGGAAGTGAATAAACATTGTTCGAAGGGCATTTTAATAGTATACAGGATAAGTTAAACATTATAATATTAATAATGAAAAATCGGTTTGATCACGTTTGGTTAGGCTGTTCGATTGTCGTCCATTTTATAAATACTGAGCTGCGATTCCTGAGGACAGCTCACACAATTGTTGAACTACGGAAGATTAACATTATGAATTTTAATCAAAAGGTAACTAAATTCCATTAGATTGTAAACAAATGTTAATGTTTCATTTTAAATAGTGAGATTAAATACTCTTTACAAAACTACAAGAATGGATAGATTCCTCTCTGTTATTATTATTTCATAAAGAATTATAATTGCAATTATATATTTCATTACGATAAAAAATATTTCTCAGGAAATTCTAAATATTAAATTAAAGAACCAAGCAAAACATTTTCAATAATTACGAATATGAAAAATACTTGAACATTCCAATGGAAAGATGTTCTAAACAGGAGTTAGAAAAATCAAACAATCACCTTCAATTCCAGAATTTATCTATATGAGGTAAAATATTTTGAAAACTTTAATTACAGTCTTTAATGCAAGCAGTTGGACCGTATGTCGATTTTAAGAAAATTGATGAAAGTCAACCGTTTTGAAGTAGTCAGAATCTTTGTCGTTTGAACAATAAGTGACTAACAAATGACTGCATAAATTTCAGACTTATGAACATATGGATTAAATCTTATGCAGACACGTTTATAACCGAGTTACTAAATAATAATCAGCAGTAAGTAATCATTTTAAAACTTAAACGATTACACCTCGCATACATTTAAAAGTATTGCAAACGTGAAAAGTAAGTGGTTTATGAAAAACTCTTCTAAAAGAACGGACGAAGGCAATAGAAATCTTTGCTGGAGTAAACAAGTTCTAAAATTCTAAGTAACGCGATGGCCCTTATCTGCCTACGATTCATAGCAAGTAAGTTCTGAAATTCTATGAAATCCGATGGAGCTCATCACTATCAACGTTTCGAAGGAAGTTCTCAAACTCTCAGTTCTGCGTTTAAGGCTATGTATGTTCTATATATCTATGTAAAGTAATGGTCCCTATCAGTTGTGACGGAAACCTATCTACAGTAAGTCAGGGAAGCTCGAAGGGGTTAATTATTCAAATACTTTAAGGTGTAAAACGTACTTTAATCTAAAGCGATCTGTCGTTACAATGTATCCACTTACGTACAACATTTCGCGGGCTCGCGAACGCAAAAATAATCACCGAAACGGGAGGGTATTTCGAAACTGCGAGACTATAGTTTCTTGGGCGCCAGCTGCTCAGAAAGCACCAAAGAAATAGACTACACGACCCCGGGAAACTTGGGGCGGAACAATGCTCGAAACCTCGAAATGCTGCTCCTCTCGACTACGCCTAGCCGAGTACATACACTCGGGTCGCGGGATACTGAAGTCACGGCTTCTTTATTTATGGCCTCGAGGTGGGTTTAACTAACAAGGGCTATAGAAAACTACGCAACACGCCGCGAATGACCGGGGATCACCACCCGCTTCACGATATAAGATATAATATACAATATGCGATACATGAAATGCGGCATGAAAATAGGACGCTTTAGTGAATAAGCTCTCACGTTCTCTTCTTCAGATTCCTTGAATTCGCTGGTGATCCTCGGATCTCCTGAATCCTCTTCGGGGCTCCTTGGTGGGACGAGCTGTACGCTTCGGTATTGTTCGGGGCCATCGATCAGTGGATTTCGGCGATCACCTCTTCTCGCCCCCTCGGGTGTCTCACCTGCAGGACCGCTAGATTTTCAACTTCTCTTTAGGCAGTTAAGGGGGGGGGGGGGTTGAGGTTATTCTCGCATCCCAAAGCATTATAAAGCATAGAAGCAGATAAGTATAATGCCATGCATAATTGCTTACAGCTTATTTAATTTGCATCGTTGAAATGAGATGTGCAATCGCATGGTGTAATGCTTTAGGTATCTATTGCTTTGAGACGCTGACAATATGAAACCCCATTCCGCTGGAAGAAACAGCAGAATTCACAATCGGTTGCTGTGTAGGAGCAAACAAGTATAATAACATGAATAGAAGATAACATGTTACATACTTTACCATCTTCGGAATACGGAATACCACCAAGGAAATACGTTTGTTTGACACGTAGAAACTGTGAAGCGCGATCCCGCTTTATGGATCCCTTCTATTGACATTCATTAAAAGTGTAGAAGCATATAAGCATATTGCTATGCATAGAAGGTTACAGGTTACTTACCTTGAAACGTTGAAAAGAGATGCGATATCGCATTGCATGCAGGCTACGAACTCTAGTGCATTGACAAGTAGACCCATTAAAGCGCAATTCTGTTGCATGGACTGCGGACTTCACATTCTAATGAAGTATAATATATCTGATATTATCTTATCTAAGCATAGTGCATGCATATAGGATTCCATCTTACTTACATTGAAACGCTGAAATGAGATGTGCTATTGCATTGCATGGAGCATTAGAAATATACTGCTTTGACGCGCAGACACTATAAAGCGCCATCTAGTTGCATAGAACTGTAGAATTCACATTCTTTCAAATCGTAGAAGCAGGCAGACATAACTCTATGCATAGAAGAATATAACTTACTTACTTTGGAACGTTGGAGTTATACAGCATCAGAACTATATTACTTCGATACGTAGACTTTTAGAAACGCTATCTCGTATCAAGGAAGTGTGGGATCTATATTATTTTGAAGTGTAGGTGCAGATAAACATACCGCGTTGCATTGAATATTACAACCTATCATGAAACATTGAAATGAGATGCGACATCGCGTTGAATGAAGTAACAGAACTCTATTGCTTCGACAAGTAGATATCTAAAAGCGCTATCCCTCTGCAAGGGAGTGTAGTGTTCACATTCTTTTGAAGGGTAGAAGCAGATAAGCATAATGCGATGCATAGAGCTTTACAACCTACTTACTTACTTTGAACCGTTGATACGAAATGCGATATCACGTTTTATGAAGCATTAGTACTGTATTGCATCGATTTGTAAACATTTAGATACGCTATCTCGTAGGAAGGAAGTGTAGGATTTATATTCTTTTAGAGTGTAGTGTGACGTCAGGCGTAGCGCCTGCCACCCATCAGCCTCTTTGCCGCCTCCAGCATCAATCCCTGCACGCAGGCAACCTGCCGTACACGCCTGCAGATCCAGCAACCAGCAGCGTTCGCGTGCGTGCTAGTGCACGCGCTCACTCGCACTTTTACGCATCGCCTTCTCGTTTCCATCTACGAGTATCCGCGCCTCCCTCGCATCGATGACTTCGTCTAGAAGGAAGAAGTCGTAGCCCGTCACCAGAATGGGGACTGTTCCCCATTTTAAGGAACCTCGAGACCAAGGCAGTCGAGGAACCACCTGCTAACAGCTGGCCAGGCCCGGCGCCGACGCAAAGTCTGTTCCACCGGGTAGTTTGACCGAGCTTGCGGCGGGCTAGACGCACGTACATTCGAGAATGGACTGGTTGCGGCCCGATACCGTACGTGTACCGTCGCGCAGCCGGCCGGGCGACCGAGGGTCTGCCACGTGCGCAAGATTGCGACGCCACAGGCGCCCACTCGGGCCGTAGACCGACGCGCAACGGGTCACGACGTTCTACTAGGGGAGAAGTGCACGACTACATCACCGGAACGTTCGCCGACGACGGCGTGCCGCTCGCTGTGGAACCGCGATGGTACCACCGGGGCATCGCGCGCCATCGGGAGCCAGTATCGTCGTCGATGAATCTCTCCATTTGATCATTTGGGTTTCTCAGGTTTACCCCTGAACGGTTTCACGTACTCTTGAACTCTCTCTTCAAAGTTCTTTTCAACTTTCCTTCACGGTACTTGTTCGCTATCGGTCTCGTGGTCGTATTTAGTCTTAGATGGAGTTTACCACCCACTTAGGGCTGCACTCTCAAGCAACCCGACTCTAAGGAGAGATCCTCCCGAAACGCGTACCGGTCGGTACGGGCCTGGCACCCTCTGTGGATAAATGGCCCCATCCAAGATGGACTTGGACGCGGTTCGTTGTCTCAGGATAAACGGATCCTCCCGAACACTAGATTTCCCAGCGGCGGAACCGCCGGATTCAGTGTTGGGCTCATTCCTGTTCGCTCGCAGCTACTAAGGAAATCCTGGTTAGTTTCTTTTCCTCCGCTTAGTAATATGCTTAAATTCAGCGGGTAATCTCTCCTAATTTGAAGTCGTCTCTACGTGACGCACGAAATTCATTCGTGCCATCGAACTCGGTTACGGAGAGAAGGTAAAGAGATTCGTATGTATAATATATACAAGATGAGGAGAGAGCATCGGCGAACGGGGACGGCAGACGACGAAAAGAACTTTCGTCCATCTCCGACACAGCGATCCTTTGATTTACCGCTCGAGAAACCGGCGAGAACTACACGCACCTCTTCGTTGTTGTTCTCGTCGAGGCGTTTTGTGCACCTCGCCAATGTCTTTCGTGTGTCGGTATTTCTTTTATATAAGATTCGTAAAAAATATAAAAAAAATGTGAGACTCTCGCTAGACGACCAAGCTACTGGCGTTTCTTTAACATCCGTCCTCTTTATCATCGTAGCTGCGAACGATCAACACCGTTTATACTCTCCAGCGGTTCCAACATCTGCGCGTAACACGCAGACATCGAAACGGAGCGGCTCCTTTTCCCCCGATTTTATTACCCTGATCCTTCAAAACGAAGGACACGCCGAGTTGGAGCGCCCTCACGAATAACGTTACGACATTACAGCGCAACGACGGCCTATGTTCGAGTGACATTCCGCGCGAGAGATCTTTTTTTTCCCTCGCGGAACATGTTATACACACGCGGAGAAAACAGAGAGAACGGGTTATTTTCATCGAACACCCTGGGGCTGTACGAGGAGAACTTCGAACGATCGGATGCGCATCATCGTCCCTCGCGTTACGACGATGTCGCTCTCTCTCTCTTGTATATCTCTTCTCCCTCGACCGAGTATTCTTCCTCGGTCTTGCGGCATGAAAAAAATTCATTTTAAGCGATGTCGGGCGCGCGCATGTTCGTATCGTGCGCTAAAGGCAGGCGAAGGCGATGCGTGTGGCGGGTGCGCGAATTCGGAACGCGGAACAAAATCGGCGATCGAAACACGAAGCGGTTCTCCGTGGGCGATCGTCTGTTTAATGGACGACTCACGACGCCACGAAGAACTCACGCGAGTTCGTGATCGACACACCGTCGAGTTCCATGAACACGATTACGCACGTCGCACGCGCACACACGTTGCCAATCGCAGATTGCCTCAGCACGGCCACAGACGACTCGGACGAACGTCCAACGATCGCTTGTACGTCGCGTATCGCTTCTCTTCTTCCCTTTTTCGGTGCCGCCCGAACTCAGAAACGTTCGTAATTTAATTCGAGAATGAACGACGGTGGGCAGATTCGAGCACCGTGGGGAAAGAAGATTCGACGAAACGCAACGCAAGCAGTATTTTGGTTACGTGAACGACCCTCAGCTAGGCGTGGTTCAGGAATTGTATCCGTGGACCGCAATGTGTGTTCAAAATGTCGATGTTCATGTGTCCTGCAGTTCACACGTTGACGCGCAATTAGCTGCGTTCTTCATCGACCCACGAGCCAAGTGATCCACCGTTCAGGGTAATCGTACATGTATATTTTATTGATCTTTAAGTCTCTTGGTACTAAAGTTCGAACAAGTCGATACCCAATCGTCTCCAGTGAAAGAGACGCGGGCTTCGCCGAACCGTGGCGACTTTCACCGCTCGACGGAGGTCGAGGCAACACGATATATCGGTCCTACGGATGAAACGCATACGCCGATGGTTGGCGCGTAATGTCTCCCTCAAAGTTACGAAAAATGCACACGCGCGTCCAGGTATGAAGAAAAAAAAATCTTTCAAAAATTCGTTAGGACTCCTCCGCGTACCAGCAGCCTCGAGGCGGTCTTTTTCCTCCCGACAAAGCGAAGCGAGCATAAATTGTTCGAGCTCGCAACGGCGGGATTACAGACTCTCGACAACGAGGACAACGGGCAACGCGGAATCGTCCCCCCTGGAATAAACGTGCGCGTCAAACTAAGAAGAAAAAAATCAAACACCCAGCGGCGTATTGCTTTCGAGATCGGCAAGACGCTCTCATTCGAGTGAACATAATAATGTTATCATCGATGGGACACTCGTCGCCTTCGTGCACAGTCTCGAGGCGGTCTATAAAAGCTTTCCTCGGCAACGCGAAGCGAGTATAAAATTATTCGATCTCGCAACGGCAGGTTTTTCTCAGAGTCTCGACAATGAGGCTTAGCGCGAGCGACGATTCGTCCCCTCCGAACAAACGACGACGACGACGGTCTCTTCAAAATTCCAATACCATCTAGTCGTGTCGATTCCAACCAGGCTGAGATAAACGAAAAAAATTCATACATTCGTTAGGACACTCTACCGTTCACCCCACACAGCCTCGAGCGGTCTATATTTTTCCCGACAACGCAAAGCAAGCAAGTAAAGTTCGATCTCGCAGCGGCGGGTTTCAAGACTCTCGACAACGAGGTTATGGGTGAACGGCACGGAACGGATCCCCTCTGAGCTCAACGGAACAATTCTGCGAGTGGAAAAACGGCAAAGTGCCAGCGGCGTATTACTTTTTGAAAAAATGGCATAAAAAAGCGGACCCGACGAGTTCTCGATTACGAGAACTCGAGGGGTCCGCTAATGTACCGTAAACAACGACCGGGTGAATGGAAAAAAAATTCGTTGGGACGTTCGCTGGTTGTACAAGCCTCGAGAAGCGGTCTATATATTCACCCGACGACACGAAGCGAGCATAAATGATTCGAAAGCTCGCAACGATCGCTGGGTGTCTTAGACTCTCGACAACCGAGGCTATTGCCGACGAATCGTCTCCTCCGAAAGGAACAGTACGATCGACCATCTTCAACAGGTTACGCGCGACGACACCACGCACGCTCCTAGCACGAATTCAAACCCCGTACAACGTGAAACTTAAACTCAAATCCTGTATAACTTGAACCTTAAAATCGAACCCCGTATAATTTGAACCTTAAAATCAAACTCCGTATAACATGAACCTTAAACTCGATACCCGTATAACTTGAACCCAGAATAACTTGAACCTAATATAACTTGAACCTCATCTAATAAAACCAAACCTAAAACTAGCCTCTTTTTAACGTGGGGAAATCCTCATGGATCTCCCGGAGCTGGAGAACTGCGGGGGTATGTCAGACTCTTACCGGCTAAAACCCCACGGTGACCGTCCTCGGCGCTGCTGGGAGGGGACCGGGAAATCTGGACGAAGACGTCCGGTCCCCTCCCGCGCCGGGATCCTCCATGGTGACTGGGAGGACCCCCTTCCCGGAGAGGAGTGTGGTCGAAGAGACATACTCCCCCGTCCGAGGAATGAGCGATGGCTGGATCACGCAGCCACCACTCCCGTCCCGGGGGACGCGTGCAATGGTTGGTACAATCCCCCAATCGCACCGACCGCGCCTCCCGGACGACACCCGTGCAAAGATGTGGGGCACGACCTAAGTGGTCCACCCCGCACGGGCGTCGTCGATGCCTCGGGCCAGGCGTGGCCCGGACGCACTAGGTGCCCCTGGTGCGTCAGACTCGATATCATGGCCCGACAAATGCCGAATCGTGGCCCCTGAGGCGTAATGGCTACCATCACGGCCCGTAGGCGCGGCGATGGTGGCGAAGTCCCGCCCCCCGAAGGGTTCTTGGGAGCGACCTCCACCCGAAGGTGGAAGACTCTAACCCCCTCCCCTTCCGTGAGGCGGAACGGGGCAAACGTCTACGACGCCGACCCCGCAGGCGATGTCGAGCTGGCAGGGATTGCTCCCTAACCCGCTCGGCGGCTTCCTTCACGACGATGACCTCCTCGCAAAAGGAGATCATGGCCTGCCAGACGCTCCCGCGACCAAGCATCCCCGATAGAATGCTCGCCAACGAGAGGTCCGGACCCACCTCCGCCGCTAACACCCAACGCGGCACCCCCAGGCTGGACACTCCTGAAGAGTGTGCCGCGCCGAGTCCTCCGCGGCGCCACGGTGGTGGCGGAACGTCAGCCGCTCGTTGCTACGACCTACCCATCTATCTAAGATGGGCAGGATCGCCTCGACGGTCCAATGGGTTCCGTGACGAGACAGATCGTCTCGCCACTTTGACATGGTGGACCGCCGGGCCTGGAGCCTAAGCTCGTCCCGACTTAATGTCTCCCCTGGCGGGGTGGAGTCCTGACGCTCAGGATGAAGACGCCCATAAAGGTAGGCGTCTTCGAGCGCCAGGAACTCTAAAGGTGGCAAACCCGCCAGGGTGGTGGCCGCCTCATAGGACACTGTACGGTAGCCACTTATGACGCGAATGGCTGCCGACAATGCGTCGGCTTAAATGGGGGTACCGTACAGTGCCACACTCCTCATTACACCACAGTAGAGGCAGCGCACCCGCTCGTCTGGACCGCCAAGGTTGGGCATCATGCTACTCAAATGAGTCGTGAGTTGGCCCAATCTGACGGTCAGACGAGCGAAGTGCGGGACGAAACTGCAGGAGCCGACCAGGTAGACACCAAGATATTTAATATCCTGGACCACCCGGACGTCGGACGACCCGATCCTCACCAGACATGGAGCTGAAGTGCCCCTCCTACGAGGATGGAAACAGACTATTTCCGTCTTCTGAGGGGACAACTCCAACCCCATGCCCCGAATCCGCGAGGCGATGGACGCAACAGCGACCTCCGCTCGACAGATGGTCCTCCCCAAGTCCCTGCCGGTGGCTAACACCATAGTATCGTCGGAGTAACACGTTAAGTGTACGCCTGCCAACAGGGAGACCCGCAGAGCCGTGTCCGTACCTCAGGTTCCACAATAAAGGGCCTAAGACGGACCCCTGGGGTACTCCACGGCTGATGTCACGCCTGACAAACCCATTGCGACCACCGTAAATGATGGCCCTGTCCCGGAGGTAATCACCGACCACCATCCGCAGGTGAAGGGGCACCTCGTGACTATCCAGGGCCCCGCGGATGGTCACCCACGAAAGGGAGTTAAAGGCATTCTGAATATCTAAGGATACTGCCAAAGCAACTCCCCCCCGGGACGTAGCCGAGTCCGAGAGGGACTTGACGCGCGAAATCGCGTCGATGGTCGACCGTCCCTCCCGGAAGCCGAACTGGCACTCGGCCAAGTTGGGTCCTACACGAGACAGGTGCTGGACAAGGCGACGCTGTACGATGCGCTCAAAGAGCTTACCGACCTCGTCCAGCAACACGATGGGCTTGTAGGCGGAGGGCGACTGCGCGACCCTGTTGTCCTTCTTGAGGAGAACCATCCGTTCACACTTCCACCGAAGTGGAATCGTCCCCGTCTGGAGGCAGGCGTTAAACAGCCTGTACAGACGGGGATCGAGGACGCTGAGTGCCATGACCCAGGCACCGCCAGGTATGCCATCAGGGCCGGGGGCGATGTTACGCTCGCTCATGCGTCTGACGGCATAGGCCAGCTCCTCCCCGGACACCTCCAGCTCCTGTGACCATAAGGCACGGTCGATGGTGTAAACGAGGGCCAACACCTCCCCAGAAGGGAACAGGGTGCCGACCACCAGCTCCAGGAGCGGAGGGTCCATCGTCTCCGCGAGTAGAGACGCCCATGGACGTAACTTGTCCATGACAATTTTATTAGGGCGCCCCCACGGATCTTCACGGAGCTTCGAGAGAAGTCCGTCCCAGGCCTGAGCCTTGGTACTCCTGATGACCAGCTGCAGCTGTTTCGTAAGCGTACGATATGATTATACAGCTGTGCCGTTCTCGTCGCGTCGGTTGTGTGTCGACGCCTCGCCCGGGTGTACTGGCGGCGAGCGACCCCGCAATCAGTGTGAAGGCGCTGTATAGTGTCATTCCACCAGTACACCGGGCGGCGGGGCGGATTGGAGCGGACACGTTGCATCCCCACGTCGCAAACAGATGACATGATGTCCGCGAACCAATCCGCCTCCGCGTTCACATCCACTGGCTCAGCCGGAACGCCCGGCCAGGCCACTGCGAGAACGGCCGCCATCAGGGCGTCCTCATCCAAGCCCCTAGGGGCCCACCTCTCCTGGTGGTGTGCTGATGGGCGGGTCGGGGGAGGCGTGGAGACCTATATGCGTATGTACGCATGATCAGAGAGAGTCTGCACGTCGTCGACCGCCCACACCGATACACGGCGCGCGGCCAGGGCGTTGACGAAAGATAGATCGACGATGCTTTCGTCCTGGTACCGTACGCACGTGCTGGCTGAGTCCTGATTTAATAACCAGAGACCCAGGCCAGCCGCCCAGTCCAATACCGAGTGACCCCTCTGGTCCGTCCTCGGGGATTGCCACGCGGATGCGTGAGCATTAAAGTCCCCGAGGGCGAACACTGGACGATCTGCGTGCGAAGAAACAATATTCTGCAGCTCGTCCAGTAAGATGTCGAAACGACTGAGGGGCCATCTCGGTGGCGCGTACACGCCCACTATCAGACAATCGGCCCAGTCGACCGCCACGAACCCGTGGCCGCGCGCAACGAGCGCTATCGGCTGGATCCGTGACGGGACCGACTGGGCGACCACCACGGAGTCCTCCAGGTCCCCAGCCCAGGACGGGCGCTGGAGAACTCGGCACGGCTCCGCAGCGACGACCAACTCAACCATGCCACCGCAGAGAGCCTGAACCATTAGGCCCTGTGCTGCAATGACAAGGTTGAGATTGGTCTGGATGATGTGACCGTGAGGAGGCGTGAACGTTAGGCCGTGTCCATGGCGTCCGCCCGGCCAACATCATACATTTGAGCGGGATTTGCGGCCCGCTCGACCTCGTCCCCAGTGTCCACAAGTCTGGAACATCCCACGGTGGAGGATGATGCGGACGCACCACCCCCGCTGGAACGTCCCACGTTATGGACTTTATGGACACTGGGGATCTTGGTCCTCTTATCACTTTCCTTCATGCCCTTCTGCGCAGCCGGCGACGGCTGTGCCCCCTTGCCGCTTCGGCGGGCCTTAGGCGGGGAGCAAGCTTT
This sequence comes from Xylocopa sonorina, assembly GCF_050948175.1. Lineage (NCBI taxonomy): Eukaryota > Metazoa > Arthropoda > Insecta > Hymenoptera > Apidae > Xylocopa > Xylocopa sonorina. The sequence goes on from NW_027490199.1 coordinate 198,068, forward strand.
ACCCCCCGTTTTGTGATCCGCGGGCCGCTCTGCCTCTTTGCAGATGAGGCAAACAGAGACGGAAGCGGTACAGAGGCCCGCCTGGTGGTCGGTCTCACTGCATCTGTAACATAGGTGAGACCGATCCACCATCGCAGTGCATCGCTGCTGGACATGACTCAGCTCCCAGCAGCGGTAGCACTGCTCCGTGCGGGGTTTCAACACCACTACGCGGGCATCTGCCCACCCCACCCGGATGCGGCCAGCAGCGACCACTTTCTTGGCCGCTGCCAGGGGGCACTGCACCCAAAGGGTGCCGAGCCCTCTTGGTGAAGACCGGATCAACCCGGTCTTCACCTCTTCTACCCGACACCCTCCCGTGCCGGCTATGACCTCGGCCACCTCAGACGAGGTGACCGAGTCGTCCAGGCCGAGGACGCGAAGGTCAGCCTTTTTACTCAGCCTGGCCATAGTTACACCGTCGCCGGCCAACGTCACACTCAATTTTTCGGCCAAGGCTAACGCCTTGGCTTCCTTATCAGGACCGGCAATCTCCAACAGGAGACCGCTGGTCCTGGAATTCTTGGGGCGGACAGAGTCCACCCCAACCTCAGAGAGTTTTACCCTCTGCCTGGCAGCCACCATAACATCCCGGTAGGTGGTTTTGCTCCCAGGCAGAAGGGTTAACGCGACTGCCGCTGTGCGTGGCAGCCGCCCAAGCTTCGGCTTCTCATCCTTTTTGGCGACCTGGGCCTTAGGTGGTGGGACAGGGGCGGTTTGGGCCTTTTTGGCTGCCCTAGCCGCCGTCCTGCCCACTACCTGGGCCCAGGTGCCTTCCTGTGCGGCACCAGATGCGGAAATGCATGGTGCTGGTGCGGCTGTTGCCTGGCTCTTCACTGCCTGGCGGGCCATCTGCAGCCTTCTTGCTGCCCCAGATGGGGCTTGTTTGGCTTTGGAAGGTGCTTTAGCATTCGTGGCATTTGAAGGTACCACACTGCGTGCACTCTTCTCCTTCTTTGTCTTATTTGATATCTTACTCTCGGTGGCCTTCGCTATATTGCCATCCGGGGGCAAGACAACTTACTCCTTCGATTGAAGGATCTCCTTACGGAAATCCCCCATCATTTTGATGATAATATCCACCACCTGCTGTAAAGTGACGGGTCCTATCGCCTCCTGTGCCGGGGCACCACTGTCTGAGGATGAGTTCCTCATATCCTTCCTTGTCGGGGCCGGTGTTGGCTCCGCGCGGCTCTCGTTCTCCAAGTCCGCCATAATAGCTGTTGACGGGCATGGAGATCGTCTCTCCAATGCACTTAGTCTTAGTAGCAGGCGCTTGTTTTCCGCCTGCAATTCTTCCACTAGCGCTTTCAGCGTATAAATATCGCTAACCGGCGGTGTTGCTGCCGGGCGCTCCACCTTTTGCGCCAGCTCTATGGTGGCTGCTCTGAGGCTCCTAGCTCCCATCCGTAAATCTCGCTGGATAATCCCTTTAAGATTTCGGGATTTGGCGGCGGCCAACTCAATCCGGTCCGCCTCCTCCAGCGCCCATGCTCCTAGGTCTGCTAGGGGCTTATTTTTTGCTTCTTTCAGGAAATCCTCCATTTCCGGCACCGGCTTGGTCGATTTGCTGGGTGGAAGTGGTACACCAGAGCCATGATGGATCTCTGACTCTAAGTCCACCAGCTCGGCCTCACGTTTCGCCTCGATGTAGGCCCTCTTGGCCTCCCCGAGGCCTACATATTCCCCAGTTGTTGGGGGTCTCCCTCGCTTCTTAGATAGGGAACACGGCCGCTGGATGGAAAAGTTGGATCGCACTGATCCAACGGACGTGTCAGAGTCGTAAGACGCGTCTTCCGACTCTACCACATGAGTTGGGGTTCCTCAGCCCGGGCGCAGGGAATCCACCTCGCGGCATAGCATCCTGCAACCCGGCTAGGGTGGCCGGTGGGGGGAATTTTTAAGATTAGCTTAGGTTAGGCCCCTCTATGTTTCTCAACCGGGCTTGGGACCGACTATGGCCATACCCCACTGGTCGGCACGCCGCTCCCTGTGGGAACGCAGGGTAGTCACCTTCCAGGGGGTGTTAGGTTCAATTAGACCCTGTCACACTCATTCATCCTTCCTCACATCATTCCACATTTCCTTTACCCTTCCCATACACACACATTCCGCTGACCACTTATACATTCTTCAATAACTAATAATAAATAATAGTAAATTATAACTAATAAATAATAATAAATAAGTAAATAAATAAAACTATCTGTACAATTAAGTTTACCTAAACATATACAATATATATATATAATTCTGATTGATTTACACATATGTATATTAACTATAACCCTCTATTTTAATGAGATTACTAGGCTAAAAACCCATCGCCTCAGGGGCCACGACTCGGCATTTGTCGGGTCGTGGTATCGGGTCTGACGTACCCGGGGCACCCAGTCACTCCGGGCTAAGCCTGGCCCGAGGCGTCGACGACGCCCGTGCGGGGTGGACCATTTGGTCGTGCCCCACGTCTTTGCACGGGCGTCGTCCGGGGGGCGCGGTCGGTACGATTGGGGGATCGTACCGATCATTGCACGCGTTCCCCGGGGCGGGAGCGGTGGCTGCGTGACCCAGCCATCGCTCGTTCTTGGGACGGGTGAGTGTCTCGTCGACCACACTCCCTTCCGGGAAGGGGGTCCTCCCAGTTATCATGGAGGACCCCGGCGGGGGAGGGGACCGGACGTCTTCGTCCAGAGTTCCCGGTCCCCTCCCAACAGCGCCGAGGAAGGTCACCGTGAGGTTTTAGCCGGCAAGAGTCCGGCATACCCCCGGAGTTCCCCAGCTCCGGGGGATCCATGAGGATTTCCCCACGTTAAAAAAAAAGGCTAAAAACCCATAACTCTATCATCCTCTTCTTTCCTTTTTATAATCTTAGTTATAATATCCGTGATGGCGCTCCACCTTTCCTCACTACTGAGCATATCATCTGAGAGCGTCTCTGGCCTGATATTTAACCCATCCTTACCTCTCCATCCTTCACCCCTAAGGCAATCAAATCCAACACATTCAAACACACAGTGTTCTACGTCATCTTTCACACAGGTACGGTATCTATACTACGGATTTCTCCTCTTCCTGAACTTAAACAAGTACTCATTAAATGCACTATGGCCCGTAAACACCTGCGTGAGGTAGTAGTCCATCTGTCCATGTAGTCTTTCAGTCCATCTTACTACGTCCGGGATAATCGTCCTCCTAACCCAAACCATTAGAGTTTCCTTCTGTTATCTTCCATCTCTCCCTCCATTCTTCCATCATTTTCTTATGCTTTCTTTTTTTAATCCCTTTAACCACTTTCTCCACCACTTTGTTTCCTTTTTCAACATATCCCAGGCTCTTCTTTACTTCTTCAAAAACTCTAGTCTTGCATTCTGCCACTAAATCTAATGATGGTATACCCACCAGCACTCCAATCCCTTCGGTAGGCACTGTTCTGTATGCTGCAGCTACCCTAATCCCACATATCCGCCTTACCCTCTCCAACACCCTTTTACTCATGTTTAGCCTTCCTGCCTTATTCCAGCATGGTGCAGCATATAGAACAATGGACTGTGCCACGGTCCCCAGCACCATCCTCTTCTTTTGTTTCGGGCCGTTCACGTTGGGCATAATTCGTCCTATGGAGTTCATCGTGGTAATAGCTTTTTCTGCAGCTTTCTTCATATGCACATCCATACTGACCCTATCATCAATCGTAACCCCCAAGTATTGCACACTACTTTTGTTCTTTACCTCACAATTACCAACTCTAAAAGTAACTTCTTTAAACTTGATAGTTCTACTTCTAAATATTATTAATTCCGTTTTCTCTTCCGCCACTTCCAGCCCCATCCTCTTTATATCACAGATAAACACCCTCACGACCTCTTCTACATCCTTTACCACCTCCTCCATATTGCAGCCACTCACTAAAAACACTGTATCATCCGCATAGCAGATCGTATTCACTTTGCCCTGGTACATCTTCATCTTCTTGATCACTTCGTCGAATACAACGTTCCACAATAGTGGTCCTAATACCGAACCTTGGGGTACCCCTCTAGTCAGTCCAATTTCTCTTATTCCATCCCTACCGACTATTATACCTACTCTGTTTTTAAGGTAACTTCTAATAATCTCCACAAGATATTGTGGGACCACCTTCCTTTCTAGGGCTTCCAATACGGCCGACCATTTCACCGTATTGAAGGCGTTTTTAACGTCCATAAAAACGCCTACTATTTTCTTTTTTTCCCCTATGGCTTTCCTAACCACAGTCTGTACCTTATGAATAGCATCAATTGTTGACCTACCCTCTCTAAAACCATATGGCTCCTCTTCCATTTTATCCTCCGTCTCTATATACTCATTAACTCTCCTTGCTATTACTTTTTCCCATATTTTGCCCATAATATCTGTAAGAGAGATTGCCCTGTACTTTACCACCTTCCAATCCGTACCTATCTTCGGTATTAATACTATCTTCGCCATCTTCCAACGGTCCGGGACCTCTAATCTATCCATACACACTTGTATTACCTCCTTGAGTTCTTCGGTTTTCCTAGTTCCGATCCACTTAATAATCCTTCCCGGTATCCCGTCTGGCCCCGGGGCTTTCCTAATGTTAATTCTCTTCACAGCATCCTTCACTTCCTCTATCCTAATCCTCATATCCTCCCTATAACTTTCCTTCATTTTTCTTAGCATCTCTGTTTTATTTCCAGATTCTACAGCGTATGCCTCACAGTCCACAGGGAACAGTTCCATCACTATTTTCATCGTATCGTCCATACTCATCGTAGGTAAGTACCTTCTCTTAAATTTGCCCATTACTATTTGGTATGCCATCCCCCATGTGTTATCTTCAACTTCTTTTACCAGCCTTCTCCAACACTCCGCCTTATTCCCCTTAATAATAATGTTCTTAAACTTTTCCTTAGCGGTCCTATACCTATCCCAAATCCCCATTAATTCCTTTTCAGTCCTTCCCTTCTTATTGGCTCTTATCCACATCCGTCTTTCCCTTACACACTCCTTTCTGGCCATACTAGCTCTATTATCCCACCAGTATGCACACTTACGTTTCCCTCCTTCCTACTTGCTCTTCTTCATAGTCCTATTGCAAATATCCCTAAATTTCTCCATAATCTTTCCAATAATCACATTTACGTCCTGGTCATCCATTGATCCCGTGTCCTGCACCAGCATGCTCCAGTCACTCATCAACCTCTCCAATTTATGGACTTTAAGGGTTCTGTCTTTCCATCCATCTCCTACAATGTTTCTCTAACGCTACTAGCGCCTATATTACTATCATATCTATTTCTGTTCACCTCCCTTTCACCGATAACACTAAACTCGATGTACACGTGGTCACTCAGTGTCTCTTCTTCCAAAACCCTCCAATTCTCGATTTTGTTCTTTATCCCTTCTGAACACAGTGTGATATCAATCACTGATGACCCGTTCCACCTCCTACATGTCGGCTTGTCCCATTCGTTCATACATACTAAGCTACATTCACTCATTATCTCTGTAATTATCCTGCCTCTTACATCTGATTTACTTGACCACGCGTAGTCCGTTGCGTTAAAGTCACCCAAAATAATTATGTTCCTCCTACCTCTAGATATTAGGCTCCTTACCTTACGCCTTGCCCTATGCCAGTACCCCATAAACTCCTTTCTGCTGCAGTTTGGCGAGCAATACCCTACCAAATAAACCATATCTTCCACCTGTACCACTATTATTCCCTTTTCTTGCTCTAGCACCTTAACCTTTAACCCAACTTCCTTATTAACTAACACTGCCGCTTTATTTTCTACGCTCCTAAATCATATCCCCGCTCCTTCAGTTGCTGGTTCTGTTATGCATACAATCCCTATCTTCTTGTGTACCGCATGGGCCATTAATATGTCCTGTGCTGCCCTGCTGTTATTTACATTCGTCAGGATGACTTTATATCTCTCTGTCTCCATAATTGTCACTTCCCATGATTTCTTCCATGATACTCCTTATCTCCCGCAGGTTCCTTAGCGCTCCTACGGATTCCCTATCAATGTCTATATCATTGTTTGAGTCATTCATTTCCCCTGTTCTTTTCTCTTTCGTGGTTCCCTTCTTTTCTTCTTTGTCCTCTATGATTTTCTTTTCATCATTCCTTTTGTTAATGTGAATTTCCTTCCTGCATTGTGTATTGATGTGACCCCACATCCCACATCTCCCACATCTGTATATTGAATTGGGCAATATCCTAACCCTATTCTTCGTCCAACCTATCCTTATGCCTTCTCCTTCTTGCAGTATCGTCGCTATCCTATCTGGAAGCCTGACGAACGCTACTTTTTCCTGCCATGGCTCAATTATGATTCTTTGCACGACTATCTGTTCCTCCTCCTCATCTTCACATTCCACGCTCTTCCTTATTGCTTCCACTGTCATTCTTCTCAATTAAGGGATCTGAACCTCTTATTTTGGCCGTCACCCTATTCCCTAGGACCACTATGGTCTTGCTGTCCTCCCCATCCATGGATCCTATAATCCTTTCTTTCCATTCCTTCACGTCTGAGTCCCTTTCCACCTCAACAAGTACTCCACCAAACCTCGTACCTCTGATCCTTTTAACCCCAGTTCTCTCCGTGGGGCAGGAAATCTTGCTTTTCATTGCGGCTATTATGTCCGTGGGTTTTTCCCTGGTATCTCCATACATATAGCCTTTCCTCTTGGCCTCGTTCCTCTTGTGTCCTGTATTCCCTTACTTCCCTCATCACGTTTCCTCTGCCTCTCCATTCCCTTAATATCTTTACCACTTTTGACTTTTCTCTTTACCACCTCACTCCATGTGGTCATATCTCGCGTCTCCTTAACTCCTTGTCCCTCTTCTTTCTGTTCATTGTTGTCGTCTCCTATATTTACTTGAACTCCTATTGTTCTATATCTCTTTCCATCTTTTACCGTCCCTACTACTTCGAATCCCTCATTTCTCGACTCTTTTATGCTTCTTACCTGTTTAGAGATGCCTGCTTTTACTATTTCCTCGTTCCTCTCCCTTTCTGTTCCTCTTCCTACCCTGTTAAGCTCCTTATTTACCCTGTTCTCACCCCTCACTCCTACTCGTCTTCCCTCCCTGTCTACCTTACTAAAACACTGGGCTGCCAGGTGGTCTGCACCGCCACATTTGTAGCACAACTTTTCCCGCACGCTGGGACAGCTAACCGCCATATGCCCCATCGTATTACACCTAAAGCACCTGTTATTTATCACAAATTCCCTAATTCTATATATATTCCACCTTATTCTTATCCTCTCATTTTCCTTTAAAAATCTATCCACTTGTAACCCTGTCACCTCCACGCACGCCGTTTGGGTCCCTCTCCCACCTTCTCTTCTGAAGATCACCTTCACTTCCCTCGTATCAATATTAAAACACTTCCCTACCGCTCTCTTGATCTCCTCATCCTCAGCCGTTATGTATAGACATAACATATATAGATCCTGGATATAGATCCTGAATGTATATCCTCTTTTTTCTTCCTGTAAGGATGTTCGCTTCCTCCCCCATCTCTTTCAATTTCCTTACCAGACTGTTCGCTCCTGCACCCCCTCGAACTCTAATTAATATATCTTCTGTGTTAAAGCTCTTTCTTACCCCTATAATGTCCTCCGCTTCAAACCTAATTTTACTCTTAATATCTCTTAACTTATTCCTAAAATTTATCCGCGCTTGCCTATTATTCCCGCTAACATTCGTATCCACCTTAACTTTTATTACTGGTATGTTATTCCCATCGAACTGTGATTTCCCGTTAATTTCCTCCCTATCTACTCCCCCGCTCTCGTCGACAACGAGTCTTTTACTTGGTGGGGTTCTCTCCGATAACGATATCGACGTTACCTCACTCTCCCTCCTATCTACCCTTTTTCTTTTATTATTTACCCCTTCCTTCCCACTCATCACATCACCTATTTTTTCATTTGTCTCCCCTGTCGTTTCCCTCCATCTCTCTTCTATCGAGCTTGCCTCCAGCTCTGCATCCTTTATCTCCTTACCATATCCTCTCACCCTTCCTATACTCTGTCCTTCTTTCTTATTCCTATTTCCTTCTCCTATACTTCCCTTTCTCGCTAGATCACTCTTTCCTCTCGTTCTCTTTTCTCTTATGTCTTCGTCCTCCTCCTCTTCACTTGTGGACCCTTCCTCCACTCTCCTCCTACCTTCTGTTCCATCCTCTTTACCCTTTGTTATCGTCTTCCTCAGGTACGCCGCTATCACGTTACTGCCTATTTTAATATATCTACTCATCTCCTTATTAATTTCCTCACTGAATCTCCTGCTGCTTGCAATCATATTGCAGGTTAGCGTGAGTTTCCCCACCCATGACTCTATTGTCTCAGTTGCCCCGGTCCCTCTGGTAACTTCATACAACTCCCTACCTATTTTTGACAGCTTCTTATCAGCCTCATTTCTTATTTCTTTATTCAAATTTCTGCTGGCACTGTATGATCCCTTGATATCCAGGGTAGTTCTCATTAACTCCTGGGCTATCGCTTTGATTTCCTTCGTATCTTGTCCCTTAGTTCCCTCATCTCCTCCTGTGCTTCTCCTATTTATTTCCTCATCCCTTTCCACTCTCTCCCTTGGTATGTAATATCCTTTTCCACTCTTTAATGGTGTTGGTATCTTCGCTAATTCCTTCCCTCTTCTCTCTTTGACCATCCTGTCCTCCTCACTATCGTCCCATTCCCTCGGTGCCCTATTCCTTTCCTCCCCTTCTTCTTCCCATCCTTCTTTCCCGGTTGCACTACTTGACCCCGAAACCCGGTGAGCCATTTCAGGGGTCGCACGGTAACCGGATGACGATCCGAAGAGGCCCGCTTGACCACCCTCATTCGGACCGGTACTGGGGGATCCGACGCCCCCTGCACCGTAAATTTTTTACTTTTACTTGTGTCTGTCATGATTGTTTTAGTTTTTCTTTCGTAATCCAGCTTCATAGCTAGGTCGTCAACATTTAGATCCGTCCGTGTTTTCTAGTTTTAGCAACATTTGATTCCTCCTAATATATATTTATTAGTATATTTTAGTTCCTATTTATTTCATTTCATATTATTATATTATTTTCTATCTGTTGCTCTTCATTACATCACGTAAGACGTGTTTTTTCCATAATATTCTATTTTATTTTATTTTATTCTATTGTCGTATAATTATTTATTATTTTGCCGATATTGTTATTATTTTATTATTTTATATTATTTTATTATCATATCTTGTTCATTTCATATTATTTTATCTATTTTATTATCTAGACTTATTCATTTTACACAAGGTATAATATTTTTATTCTATCTATATTTTATGTCTTGTATCCTATATTATTATTATTTAATTATTTTTACTCTATTTACCTATCTTATCTAATTCCTATTGTTTTATTTTGTCTAATTTTTATTTAATATTAAGTTATACCTTATACATATGTTTTATTTTATCTAATTTCATCTTTTTATTTATATGTTTATATATTATTTGTATATTATTTATATTTATCTTTATTATGTATATTATTTATATTTATGTTATTTGTATATTATTTATACTCTCTGATGTTAATTATATTAAATATGTTCCTATTATTATTTTATATATCTTCTTTTATCAAATATATGCTATTTATAAATGCTATAATAAACATTTGTAACCTTTGCTACCATCATATCCACTTTATCCAACTACAGTCGGTATCATCTCATGACTACTGTCGGTAACTTGTAATTTTCCACATTGTCACATCTTCACTTCTTCCTTTAGTCGATAACTTCCTGCATTACCATATCCCTACCGTCGATAACTAGCATTACCTACAGTTGATAAGGTCACTTCCTGTCATGGAATCGTCCCCCCCCCCCCGGGCTTCCCCCCTCCCCCATACTCCGACCCTTTCAAAGTGTAGTCGGTCCCTCCACTCTTGTTCCCTAACAGATATAAATTTTTCTAAGTCCCGCTCTCTAATATCCTTATTATAATCTGAGTGCATTTTACATCTTTAAATTTTCGCGCACAAAGTTCCCTCACATAGTTCACATATGTTCCTAATACAGTTTCACCCTCTTGATAGTATTGCGCCCTCTGTGGTTCATATTTGACGCTAATTTCCTATAGATCCTTACTAGCCAATCAGAGACCTCAACACGGCCACTGTATGTAAATCTTATGATTTCACACAACATGTTTCGCCCTCTATTGTTCTCATTTGGTATCAGATTCATGCCAAACCTTCTTAGCCAATCAGAGGCCACAACACACCACATGTGTACGCGTCTTACAACTAGCATGGCTTCCGTCAAAACTAGACATTCTTTTGATCTAATATTACGCCATCTATCGTTCTAATTTGGTACCAAATACCCATACGTCCTTCTTAGCCAATCAGAAGTCGCAACACACCGCGTATATATAATTCCTATAACTAATATGTCTTCCAACAAGCCAAATATGGCCGCCACTTCCGTCATTGCCACGTGTTTACAGTATTATTCTAAATTATTCTCTTTTACTCACTTTTATCATTTTCCCAGTATCATAAATTGATCGAATTACGCATGAAAACGTGCAACTCACCATTTTACGTTAGTTTATCATCCCTTTTCACCTTTTATCGCCTCTTTCATCGTGTCTAATCCATCGTCTTGTCATGTACTTTGCACGTGCACGTGTTTCACAATTAAAACTATTATTTCTGCCCATATTACCCTCACTGCGCTTGAAAAATATTAATTTAATGCACTCTTATGCACTCATTTAATAAACTTATACACCACTTATCACCACAAACGGACTATTTGCTCTCTCATTGACATATATGAGTAGAGCTCTCGCACACGCGTCCGCTCACTGTGGTGTCCCGGGGCCGACTAACCTAACCTAACCTAACCTTCTACTTATTCCTGTAATTAACCTAGGTAGCTATATTTGTTATTTCCTAATTGTTTATGTTATTTGTTAATTTGTTTAGGTTTATTTATTTATTGATGTTGTTTTAGGTTAGGTTTCTTTTAATTACCTGTCATCCGGATTGGTGAATTTTGCTTCCACGCCTGGTATGTATTCTTAGATTATTTTTTTTATTTCGGTTATTTATCATTATTTTATTTATTTTAAGTGATTTGCTTGATCATTATTTTATTTATTTTAAGTGATTTGCTTGAGTTTAATTAATTTTTTTCTTTTCAGGTTTCCTTTTCGGCGTTCTTTCTTTACATCCATCGTTGGTTGCCGTATATATTATGGTTTGTTTTATTTAATTTGCTGATATTCGTGTCCATTATCATCCCACTTCTTCACTTCTTTTCGCTCATTCAGTTCTTCTTGTCCTATCCCTTTCATCATTTTGCCTCTCTTCTTCTCTTTCTTTCCTCATCTTTTCTTCCATTACTGATTTCGCAAATTTACTAAACGTTTCCCATGCTTTCTTGTTTGCGGTTGTTAGTTTTATCAAATTATTTTTCGTTATTTCCGTATTAGGTGCTACTGTTCGTTTCATTTCTTCTCTTTCGGTGCTCCAAGCAGTGCATTCGAATATTGTATGTTCCGGATCATCTACTTCTGCTTCGCAGTGTCCACATTTTTGGTGGCTTATTTTATTTATTCTATATCTATAGGAGTTGAAACATCCATGCCCCGTTAGTAGTTGCGTTGTATAATAATTCATTGTTGCTATATTTTCTTTTTCGAGCCATTCTTTTAGTGTTGGAATCAGTATTCTGGTCCATTCTGCTTTCTTTGATTCCATCCATTCTTTCTGCCATTTTTCCGTTATTTCTATTTTTGCCATCTTCTTACTTTCTTCGATTCCTTTCTTCATTTCTTCTTTTGTTATTTCTTCCGCTATTAACTTTTTTCTTAACTTTTCCTTTTCTTCATATACTCTCTCTCTACGTTGTATAATGAAATTTATTGGTGGTTGTCTTGATATTACGTTGGCAGCTTCTACCGAAATCGTCCTGTATGCACATATTGTGCGAATTAGTACATTTTGTTGAGATCTTCAGAATTTTTTTAATTCCTTTGTATTCGCATGCTTTACACCACGTTGGTGCAGCATATAGCACTATCGACTTCCAGACTTTATAATATAATTTTCTAGGAAGTTGCCCTGGTCCTCTTAAATTCGGTAGAAGCCACGCCATCGACATGGCTGTTTTATTTGCTTCACTTAATGCTACTTCTACGTGCTTGTATTTTATGCGTGTATCTAGTGTGACGCCTAAGTATTTGATATTATAGCTACTCTTGATTTTTAAATTTTCTTTTAACTCAAATTCTACTTCCCTTGGACCCTTCTTCTTTGATAATATGATGATTTCAGTTTTTTGTTCGGCTATATCTAATTGATTTTTTTCTAACCATTTTTCTGTTTGTTTCCAACACAATTTTATTTGTTGCTTTATTATATTTATATTATAATGTTTAACTATTATGGCCGTGTCATCTGCATATCCTATTATTGTTATGTTATTATTAGTTTTAATTTCCCTGAAGATATTGTTGTATGCTAGATTCCACATCAGTGGTCCTAAGATCGACCCCTGCGGTATTCCGCCATATATGTTCGTCTCAGTCGTTTCTTTGTTGCTAAAATATTTTATACTTCTTTCGCTTAAATAGCTACTTATGGCGTCCTGTAAGCTTTTGTTAATTTTATGACTTCTTAACGCGATTAATATATTTCTCCATCTGATAGTGTTAAACGCGTTTTTAATGTCGATGGTCATTAGTGCGCACCATTGTCCTTTTTTCTTTGCTAACATTATTTCTTTTTGTATTTTTTTGACTGCATCTATTGTTGAATAGTATTTCCTGAAGCCGAACTGATTAGGGTGTATTCCCTTTGTCCCTAGTTGTTTCTCAATGCGATTTTTTATCATGGTTTCCCAAATTTTGCTAATACCGCCTATTATGTAGAGCGGTCTATAATCGTTGGCCTTGTTTCCTTCCTTGCCACGTTTCTTTAAGAGTACAAGCCTTGCGATCTTCTAGGCTCGTGGAATTTTTTTTGCTTTAAGCGTTGCGTTATCTATTTCTTGCAGATCATCTATTTTGCTGTCAACTAGCCATTTCGTAAACATCTGTGGAATTCCGTCTACTCCGGGCGCTTTGTTAAAATTTATCTCTTTTGCAGTTTTCCTAATTTCTTCCGCGCTGAATTTCTCAATAGCGTCGTCAATTATATTTGCGTCTTTTATTTCAATTCTCGGGTGTCGTTCCGGATCGTTAGTAATAAATAGTGTCTTGATTATTTGTTTAATCTCGTCATTCTGAATTTCTCCATAATTATTGCTATTACCTTTTCTTTTGTTAATTACGTTCTTATAGGGTTTCCCCCACGGGTCGTTGTCAAGTGTTTGAATATAGTTTACAAGGCAGTTAGCTTTGCTGGTTTTTATTAATTTCTTGAGCTCTTTTTTCTTCATTTTTAACGCTTCTTGCAATTCTTTATTTATTTGCTCGTTTTTCCTTTTATTTCTCACCAATTTTCTTCTTATTTTATTGGATTCTTTTATTTTCTTTGCAATATTTTCATTCCACCAATACTTGGCTACTTTATTTCCTTTATAGCGTTTTTTTAATGGGAATACCCTTTGTGGTACCTTATTAATTACTTCATCGTATCTTTCGATCCATACATCTTCGTTTTTCGTTCTTAAATTTAGTTTTCCGATTTCTTCTTCATACCATTTATCCGTGTTTTCCCACTTCGCTCTCTTTCCATCAAGGCTTACAAATCCTTCGTTACGCTTATCGATAATATTTTGGAAAGTATGTAGCACATATAGGTGGTCTGATGCTGAAAATGTCTCCAGAACCTCTGCTTTTCGTAATTTGTCATATATGCTTCCGCCTACTAGCATTATGTCAATTTTTGATTTGTTAAAGTTTTTAAAATATGTAAAGCCTCCTTTCGGATTTGTCGCAATTAGGTCATTTCTTAAAATCAAATCAAATTCTAGTATTATATCGCCTGTTCTAGACTTCCTCACCTTGTTCACTTCTTCTAAATCTTTTCTCGCTCTTTTCAGTACATCTCTATATGTTTCCTCGTATGATTTTCCTTCTTTCACTTTGATTATCATTGCCTCACTTCTGTTCCTTTTTCCGATTTTTTTTAGATTTCCCGGTTTCTTTCTGGCTACCGCTCCCGCAAAGGTTTTCTTCTCCTTTTCCATTTCTTGTCAATATTCTGCAGGTTTTCTTCTTCTTCTCCATTCCATCATCTTGCCTTTTCTTTTTATTTTTATTTCCCTCTATCGGTGTGATTCCTGAAGTAATCCCCTGAAGTAATTCCTGAAGTAACCTAACCTAACCTAACCACTTCCGGTGGAAAATAAATAGGAATGACGTCACTTCCGGTGGACAATCAATTAATGGGAATGACGTCATTTCCAATTGGTCCCCCAGGTAGAATGACGTCACTTCCGTTTGGCGTGCTAAAGATATAACGTCATTTCCAGTTTCAATCAGAGGGAGGTTACAGTAGTATCGGGAATAATCGAACAGAGATTAGATTAGGTTAGGTTATTTTTTTAAATTTGTGGAATGTTGTTTTAAACACTTTGACGGAGCTCAAATGATGTGATGTCAGTTTGGATTATGATACGAAAGATGCCATGTTACTAAGAGAGATTAGGTTAGGTTAGGTTATTTTTTTAAAATTTGACGTAAATGACGTCTATAGCTGTCAGATTCTTGGCGATAAGCGTACGCAAATGACGGTTATAGCCGTCCGACCCTCAATGATGTGTATTACACAAATGACGGTTATAGACGTCATGAATACTTAACTACAGATGAATGAATGACGTCTATAGCCGTCCGATACTTGGGGATGTATCCACAAATGACGGTTACAGCCGTCGTATATATTTTAACGAATTAAAAAAAAGAAGAGCTTTAGTACGAAGTGTACAAACTCATGCACTTGTAAAATTGTCGAGTAGCACGTCTAGAACAAAAGGAAAAAAAAATAGTGCTACCATGCCAGACACTATATTAGTTGTTTTTTTCGCTTTGTAAAACAAAACATTAGAGTATCTAGAGAGAAATTACTGTTACAATAGTCAATCTCAGTTGATGCAGTCGAAAGATGATGTATTTTGTAAGTATTTTTTCATGAATGAAGTAAGTACGATGAATTAGTAAAGTAAATGCCTGCCATTTGCATCAGGAATGGAAAATTAAATGGTGAGGAAGTATAGTCCTCGAAAGGGGACTTCAATGCTCACGCATCTGCGTGGCACTCCCCGAGGACGGACCAGAGGGGTTACTCGGTGTTGGACTGGGCGGCTGGACTGGGTCTCCGGCTGGAGTATTCTGAACCCGGCCCCGGGAGGGGGCGCGAGCCTGCTACCATGCCACAAGTGCATACGCTAATATGCTTCCCATCCACTTGTCAACGAATACCCGTCCTCTGGATCGGGGGAGGAAAAACCCAGCAGTGCCGCGGTGTGAGCCCTTCAGTTACCCCTGTGCTCGATCGAAACCATGGTCTCGATCGGCTGCCGGGGCATCTGTGGGGACCTCGGGGAGGCGGACTCACTGCGTGCTCGCGTGCACGCACACCCTGACCCTGTCTAATTCCCTACCTGATGAACGAATTTAATGTCGCGAGGGAAGGAAAGCGCTCGACAGGGACGGTTGACTGCGAAGGTTACAGCGCCGCTCCGCCTTGCCCTGGCGCTCCGACAACGCCAGGGTGAACGGTTTCCAAGTTTGGTGGGGGGGGGGGGGGGGGGAGGGGGTTACGGAGGTACGGTCTCCGATTTTTATTTACATCTATGATGGAGTAAGCCTACTCCAAGAACCTCTTCAGCCAGAACGAGTCCTGGCAGAAGTCGGCGAGCGCGGAGGAGGCCTCTGGCAACGACACCAAATATGGTGCCGCTTCCGGCAAATTCCACTTATCCCCCGGGACAAAAGAATGCAGAGATTCCCTCTGCGGATCGAAAATCGGACATTCCAGGAGGAAATAGTCGACTGTGTCCACCGCGCCACCACAGATACATGTCGGGTCATCGACAACGGTGTACGCCGAGAGGCGAGCCATAAAATTGCCGTGCCCCGACAATACCTGCGTGGTGTTATGATTCGGCTTCAGCCAGCCAGCGGCCAACCTCTCCCGGACGTCTTGAAAGAAGGCGAACGTTGTGCGGCCCTTGTGGGAATTCACCCACTAAGTTTGCCACATGTTCGTCGCCTCTTCCTTTACTCTTTTGACA
Organism: Xylocopa sonorina; assembly: GCF_050948175.1. NCBI lineage: Eukaryota > Metazoa > Arthropoda > Insecta > Hymenoptera > Apidae > Xylocopa > Xylocopa sonorina. The sequence continues at coordinate 214,358 of NW_027490199.1, forward strand.
CCGTCATCCAGTCCGCTTTGAATGACGGTGTCCCCGATCTTGGCGTTTTTCCCTCTACGAAGATTGTAGAGGGCCCTATGCTGCTGGACGACGATGTCGATGGGGGCCGCGCCGGCCACCACGCACGCACCCTCCCACGATATCCGGCGATAAGCGCCGGTAACTGCGATCAGAGCGCGACGCTGCGCGGACCTTAGCACACTCAACTCCCTCTCCGTACACAGGTCGGCCCATCCCGCGGAAGCATATGCCACCATGGGGATGAACACTCCCTTGTAAATGCCGGAGAGCGAGCCGAAGCGGAGCCCCCACGAACACCTCGCCAGCCTACTCATTTTCGCGAATAGCGACTCGACCTTGTCGCTTAGGTATTTACAGTGGGTTCTTACGCCCATTCCTGCATCTAAGTATACGCCAAGATATCGTACCGCGGGTTTAAATTTTATATTTTTATCGCCTATTCGAATGGTCGGCGGTCTACCGGCAAGGTCGGTCTTGGAAGACCGAACGGCCTTGCGTTTTGGAACGGGTCGGGCACCTCCTCTTCGACCTAATATTGGCCTCTCGATCCAGCCACTCCTGAGTACGATTGCCTCAGTCTTTGTTGCCGAGATTTCGAGCTTAGCCGAGCTATACCATTGGAGAATCTGTTCAACGACTTGTTGGCCTTGATTCTCAATTTCTCGTCTACTATTTCCGCCCACGAGAACGATGAGATCGTCCGCGTAGGCGACAAACCTATTCTCAACTATGGTCTCGAGTGACCGCAGGAGATCGTCGAACATAAGGTTCCAGCAAGCAGGGCCGAGTGCGGAGCCTTGTGGGCACCCCCTCGTCGCCTGCTTCGAAACCCGTTCGGAACCTATGGCGATGCTGACCCGTCGGCCGTCGAAGTAATTTGACATCACCCCGAAAACGTTCCGAGGGCAGTTGCGTTTCTTTAGAGATTCTAAGACTAGTGGCTACCAGACGTTGTCGAAAGCTCCAGAGATGTTGAAGAGCAACGCCACGACATGTCGATGCTCAAAGGCATCGACCATGCGGCGCAGCTCCACGACCGCGTCCTCCGTCGACTTCCCGGGCGTGAACCCGTACTGCCGATCGGAGATCCCCCCGGGAGCCAACAACGTCTGGTATAAACGCTTCTTGAGAAGATTTTCGTAAAGTTTCCCTATAACCGGGAGGAGGCAAATCAGGCGGTAGAATTTTGGATCCTTCTCGTCGTTCTCTTCACCCTTCAGGAGAACTCGAAGGGAGCCCTCTTTCCAGGAGGAGGGAAAGACGCCCCATCGAAGGCATCCGTTGAGAAGTCGTGTAATTTCACCGGGGATGACTCTAACAGTGGCCTTTAGCACGCCGACCTCGATGTGGTCGGGTCCTGGTGCCTTTTTATTATTGAATGTCCTAACTGCACTCGCGACTTCCGCTTCCGTGAAGGGAGCGGCGTCGGGAGTGTCGGGTGCGATGCGTGCACCCTCCCTGATTTCACGCTGCGCCGGCGTGTCTTCTACTTCCCGGTCGTCTGGAATGTGGGCCCTCAGGAGCAAGCTGGCGGTTTCGCGGCTATCATGCGTTGTTTCACTACCACGCCGGAGGGTACTGAGTACTCTCTCGACTCGAAGTTTGTTCGCCTGGAGTTTATATACGATACTCCAGGGCCCCGAGTTCCCGATCGACGTTACGAATCGCTGCCAGCTTTCGAGTTTCGTCCGCTTCACCTTCCTACTATATTCTCGCAAAGAAGTGCGATACTTTCGTAGTTTTTCATGGCGAGCGGTTTCTTCTAGATTGATCGGCCAGGCATTCGGAGAAGAGCTCCCAATCGGCCCGACGAGTGTCGAACCGAGTGCTCGCTTCGCCCCGTCCCGCCACTTCGGCTCTCGGCACTCTTAGCCCGATATCTATGGCGTTATGATCGCTGTTTACTCAGCCACTCCTGACCCTCCAGCCCCGAACAAAGGGGAGCATGGATGGCGACGCTAGGGTAACATCGATAAAAGACGAACCCCTGGTCGACCAGTAGGTAGGCGGCTGTTCACCATCGTTCACAACTTCCATGCCGAACGCTCGAATGAGCTCCTTAAATTGAGCTCCTCTATCGTCTGTGCTCTGCGGCCCCCAGAGTGACGACCGAGCGTTGGCATCTAGCGAAACTAAAAGCCTCTTCCCTCTCAGGGAACGAAACACCACTTCGAGGTGCCTGAGGTGCCCCTCGATATCGTCGCTAAACTGGAAGTAGCATGACACGACGTATACCGAGAAGCCGGGCGCCAACACCTCCGCGCAAACAGAGTGCGGGGTGCTAAGCTGCGAGAAGAAAACCATTTCGAATCGAGGGTTGCAAACGGCGACCGCCGCCCACGGGTATTGTGAGCCGACGGCCACCACCTTCGTTCCGATTCCTAAACCGCTCATGGTGTGGCTCGAGCCCAGCGTTCTATTGTATGGTTCCTGCAATAGCAGGACGTCTAAACGCTTCTGGGCTACGAGCTGACGCACCTCTCCTGATACGCTTGCTGAATGCTGCATATGTAGGATTCTAATTCCCGTGGACGCAATTACGGACGCGGACGTCTGCGTCGACGTCGGTACGGTCGCGGTCGCGGTCGCGGTTGCGATGGGGTTGGATTGGGTCGCGGTCCGGGGGGTATCGCGGGGTTAATATTCGCGTATATTTCTTGGATTTCCCGGTTTTCTACTTTGGACTCAGCCGGAGATTCCGAATCCGACCTGAGTCCCTCGTCGCATCTAATTAGGCGGATTTGAACAGCGCGAAGGCTGTAACCTTGAGGCCGCGCCAAAGTCGTGTTCGCAGGAGCACACCCGGCCGCGGCATGGCGATGAAGCCTGATGGTGGCCATCATCGAGCGCGTTACCGGGCGGCTATGCTGCTCGACAATGGGGCCAACACTAGGGGACGAGGTCACGGGCCGAAGATTTTTCGCCCGCCTTGACCTATTCATGACCACGATGACCTCACCCAGTCCTGCCCTCTCCCGGAGATCCGAACGGAAGGCTATTTTACCTCCGGAATATTTAAAACCAGATGTGGCCATCATGATTTTTCGAGAAAAGGGGGGTTAACGCTTCGTACTTCGAGTAAAGGTGGGGTCGTCGATTCCCATCGGCGCGCGTCGGACGCCACTCTGCCTCGTGGTGCTTTTTTACGTTTCGGAGGGGTGGGGTCGTCGCTCCCCATCAGCGCGCACCGGCGCTGCCCTGCCCGGGCCGCGATCTCCGGTTTTCCGATTTTCCGATTTTCCGGTTAATACGCAAGGGAGACGCACGCTAGAGCCGCTTCTGTTTTATGTTCCTGTTTGCATGTGTGAGGTATATCTTTTCTGCAGCGAACGCTGCCAAGGATATACGTGTGTAGTATTTTAGTGTGTTGTAGATCGTCCGCCGACGATTTTCGAGTCCCAACATCGAACTAGGGTATCCCTGGTCTACCTGCAGCACCCTTTACGGCGATCGGCAGGTAGCTGGGACCCTTGCGATGACTAGCTTCGAGCTATTCACCTGTATGTTACGTTTTACTGTTACGTTTTACTTAAGTTTTTCTACTTAAGTCTTTTTTGGGACTCGTATATTTTTATTTCTAGAGCGCGGTCCTGTTTGACAGAACCTACGCAAGAGCCTCGTCGGTGGCCGCGGTCTGGCAATTTTTGGACACTCGCTGGAGCCTCCTCTGGAAGTTGTACATTAATGCGTTATACATGACGCATGGGCTCCTCGGAGGAAATCGCGGTCCTGTTCCTGTGAGGATTTGGACTCACGCAAGTCTCGTTATCTCCGGTGAGCCGCGGACCGGCCATGCTCCCTTCCGTGCTTCCGCGGGAGACCGCGGTCCAGCTCATGCTTAGACTCTCTCGGAAGAGTCATAGGTGGAGGCCGCGGTTCTGTATGAGTCAGGACACTCGCAGGGGCCTCGTTACACAGATGTTTGTGTTCGTGTGTAAGTTTGTGTGTTTAGTGTACCTCGTTCCTACTGTATGCCCAGCAGAGAGTACACGTGGTTGATTCCTCGTTCCGATGGTTTTTCGGGACGAGTTATCGAGAGTCTTAACGAAAGTGGGCCGTCCGTGGACGGGAATTCGGGGTCTCGTATTCGAAATTGGGTATCCGCTGGTCGTCCGGCAAACATTGAAAAATATCTATGGAAACTACTTAAACATATTCGGCCGGTCGATTGGGGCCCTTGCGACGGTCAAGTGCGTGGTTAACCGCCTGTAGGATACGTATTACGGCCGCTTGGCTCGTTCGATATCCCTTTATTTCCTATACCTCAGCCAAATACGAGCCAGGTCATATGTACACGTTTACCTTGGGAAGCGAGTAGGCAGATCGGCGAGAGATCGCCTGTAGTTCCCCGACATCTAATTTCGAGCCGGGATCTCGCGTGACTGGTGTTATTTCCAGTAGCGATTTGGCCGTCGAGAATATTTACTTGCAAGATATTTACTTGGATAATATTTGTATGTTCCAGAATATTACCTTCGAAAATATTTGCTTCGGGACCCTCCACTACTGGTCCCTTTTTTTGCAGGTCATAAAAATAGCCGCAGATACCTGGGGTTCTCCCCAAGTGCCAACGGCATGTTGCCTTCCAGAAAGTCTTTGGATAAGAATTAAATAATTTTATTCTAGACTTTCGACCTCTAATTTCTATCTATTTCTAGATTCTCGATTTTTGAACTTCGATCCTTCGTTTCTTCGTTCTATCCGTATCGCTCGAGGTCCCATTAGCCGCCCGGATTTTGGATGCCGGGGATATTTTACCAGGGCACCAAGTGCCCATTACTACAGAAATTTTCACCACTACCCACCAGTCGGGAGTCCCGTGCGCCGACCTGGCTGATCGCTTCTCAGCTCGGAACGTGGGGTCGCCGCTCCCCAGCGGCATGCACAGTCACCTCTCCATGCTAATCTGGGTCTCCGGCTGTTAAACCGAGGCTCGGCCAGCACGTGCGTGCGGCTCCAGGGCGAAAGTATCGTGGATATATCTTTCGCAAATGCCCTGCCCGCGCGTCGTGTGTCGAGATGGAGGGTCGACGACGTGGAGACCCTCTCAGACCGCGCGTATATACGCATAGAGGTCTCCACGCCTCCCCCGACGCGCCCATCAGCCCACCACCAGAAGAGGTGGGCCCTGAGGGGCATGGATGAGGACGCCCTGATGGCGGCCGTTCTCGCAATGGCCTGGCCAGACGTTCCGGCTGGGCCAGTGGAGGTTAACGAGGAGACGGATTGGTTCGCGGACATTATGACGTAGATCTTCAACGTTGCGATGCCACGTGTCCGCGCCAATCCGTCCCGCCGCCCGGTATACTGATGGAGCGACGCAATACAGCGTCTCCGCGCTGATTGCGGGGTCGCTCGCCGCCAGTACACCCGGGCGAGGCGTCGACGCTCAACCGACGCGGCGAGAACGGCACAGCTGTATGCTGATTATCGTGCACTCACGAAGCAGCTGCAGCTGGCCATCAGGAGTGCCAAGGCTCAGGCCTGGGACGGACTCCTCTCTAAGCTCCGTGAGGATCCATGGGGGCGCCCCTACAAGCTTGTGATGGACAAGTTACGTCCATGGGGGCCTCCACTCACGGAGACGATGGACCCTCCGCTCCTGGAGCGGGTGGTCGGCACCCTGTTCCCTTCTGGGGAGGTGTCGGCCCCCGCTCACACCACCGACCATGTCTTATGGTCACAGGAGCTGGAGGTGTCCGGGGAGGAGCTAGCCTATGTCGTCAGACGCATGGGGGAGCGTAACACCGCCCCCGGCCCTGACGGCATACCTGGCCGCGCCTGGATCATGGCACTCAGCGTCCTCGGTCCCCGTCTGTGCAGGCTGTTTAACGCCTGCCTCCAGACGGGGACGATTCCACTTCGGTGGAAGTGTGGACGGATGGTTCTCCTCAAGAAGGACAACAGGCCCGCGGAGTCGCCCTCCGCTTACAGGCCCATCGTGTTGCTGCACGAGGTTGGCAAACTCTTCAAACGCATCGTTCAGCGTCGCCTCGTCCAGCACCTGTCTCGTGTAGGACCCGACCTGGCCGAGTGCCAGTTCGGCTTCCGGGAGGGACGATCGACCATCGACGCAATTTCGCACGTCAAGTCCCTCACGGACTCGGTCACGTCCCGGGGGGGGGGGGGGGGGGGGGGTAGCTCTGGCGGTATCATTGGATATCCAGAACGCCTTTAACTCCCTCTCGTGGGCGACCATCCGCGGAGCCCTCGAACATTACGAGGTGCCCTTTTACCTGCGGATGGTGGTCGGAGCGATCCCTCCGGGACAGGGCCATCGTTTACGGTGGCCGCGATGGGTTTGTACGGCGAGATATAAGCCGTGGCGTACCCCAGGGGTCCGTATTGGGCCCCTTGTTGTGGAATCTGGGGTACGACGCGGCTCTGCGGGTCTCCCTGCCGGCCGGCGTGCACCTAACGTGCTAGGCCAACGACACCATGGTGTTAGCCACCGGCAGGGACTTGGGGTGAACCATCCGTCGAGCAGAGGTCGCGGTTGCGGCCATCGCCTCGCGGATTCGGGGCATGGGGTTGGAGTTGTCCCCTCAGAAGACGGAAATAGTTTGTTTCCGTCCTCGTAAGAGGGGCACTCCAGCTCCATGTCTGCTAAGGATCGGGTCATCCGACGTCCAGGTGGCCCAAGATATTAAATATCTTGGTGTCTGCCTGGACGGCTCCTGGAGTTTCGTCCCGCACTTCGTCCGTTTGGCCGCCAGATTGGGTAGATTAACGACTCATTTGAGTGGCATCATGCCCAACCTTGGCGGTCCGGACGAGCGGGTGCGCCGCCTCTATTGTGGGGTTATCAAGAGCGTGGCACTGTACGGTGCCCCTGTTTGGGCTGAGGCATTGGTAGTTAGTCGGAGAAGTCTCACTCTCCTCCGACGAGAATGGAGACGCGCAGCTATTCGCGTCATAAGGGGCTACCGTACAGTGTCCTACGAGGCGGCCACCACCCTGGCGGGTTTACTACCCCTGGAGTACCTGGCGCTCGAAGACGCCTACGTTTATGGGCGTCTTCGTTTCGAGCGTCAAGACTCTACCCCGCCAGGGGAGACGATAAGTCGGGACGAGCTTAGGCTCCAGGCCCGGCGGTCCACCATGTTAAAGTGGCGAAACGACCTATCTCGTCACGGAGACCATTGGACCGTCGGGGCGATCCTACCCATCCTGGATAGATGGGTGGGTCGTAGCAGCGGACGGCTCACATTCCGAGCCACACAGGTGCTGACCGGACATGGTTGTTTCGGTCAGTACCTGTGCCGAATCGGACGCGAGGCGACCGCGCGGTGCCACCATTGTGGCGCCGCGGAGGACTCGGCGCGGCACACTCTCCAGGAGTGTCCAGCCTGGGAGGTGCCGCGTCGGGTGTTAGCGGCGGAGGTGTGTCCGGACCTCTCGTTGCCGAGCATCCTTTCGGGGATGCTTGGTCGCAGGAGCGTCTGGCAGGCCATGATCTCCTTTTGCGAGGAGGTCATGGTCGCTAAGGAGGTCGCCGAGCGGGTTAGGGAGCAATTCCTGCCAGCTCAACGTCGCCTGCGGGGTCAGCGTCGAAGACCTTTGCCCCGTTCCTCTTCACGGGGGGGGCTTCCACTTTCAGTTGGAAGTACTTCTAAGAACCCTTTGGGGGGAGGGACTTCGCCACCTTCGCTGCGCCTGCGGGCCACGATGGTGGCCGTTACGCATCAGGGGCCACGACTCGGCATTTGTCGGGTCGTAGTAATGGGTCTGACGCACCCGGGGCACCCAGTCATACCAGGCCAAGCCTGACCCGAGGCGTCGACGACGCCCGTGCGGGGTGGACCATTTGGACGTGCCCCACGTCTTTGCACGGGCGTCGTCCGGGGAGCGCGGTAGATACATTTGGGAGAATGTGCCGACCATTGCATGCGTTCCCCGGGACGGGAGCGGTGGCTGAGTGACCCAGCCATCGCTCATTCCTCGGTTGGGGGAGTGTGTATCGTCGACCACACTCCCTTCCGGGAAGGGGGTCCTCCCAGTCACCATGGAGGACCCCGGCGCGGGAGGGGACCGGACGTGTTCGTCCAGAGTTCCCGGTCCCCTCCCAGCAGCGCCGAGGAAGGTCACCCTGGGGTTTTAGCCGGTAAGAGTCCGGCATACCCCCGGAGTTTCCCAGCTCCGGGGGATCCATGAGGATTTCCACACGATAAAAAAAAGGTACTGAAGAGCCCGGCAACAGCGGCACGGGCATCAAATACAACAGTATCTGGCGCTGCCAAAGAAGGAACCTGGGCCCAGGTGGTGGGCAGGAAGGCGGCTAGGGCAGCCAAAAAGTCCCAACCCGCCCCTGTCCCGCCACCTAAGGCCCAGGCGGCTAAGGAGGCTGACAAGCCGAAGTTGGGGAGGCTGCCGCGCACCGCGGCAGTCGCGTTGACCCTCTCGCCTGGCAGCAAAGCCACCTACAGAGACGTTATGGTTGCTGCCAGGCAGAGGGTCAGGCTATCTGACGTTGGGGTGGAAGCTGTCCGCCCCAAAAAGTCCAGGAGCGGCGGACTCTTGTTAGAGATAGCCGGTCCTGAGAAGGAAGCCAAGGCTACAGCCTTGGCTGATAAATTGAGAGAGACGTCGGCCGGCGACGGCGTGGTGGTGGCCAGGCCGATCAAAAAGGCTGATCTGCGAGTGATCGGCCTGGACGACTCGGTCACCTCGCCTGAGGTGTACACGAGGTATACGTGACACATCGCAATGAAATTTATATCCTATCATGAAACATAGAAATGAGACGCGATATCGCGTTCTATAAAGCATTAGAACTCTATTGCTTCCATACGTAGGCATCTGGAAACGCTATTTCCTAGCAAGCAAGTGTGTCATTTGCGTTCTTTTGAGGTGCAGACGAGGTATACATGACACATCGCAATGAATATTATACCTTATCCTGAGACATAGAAATGAGATGCGATATCGCGTTTTAAGAAGCATGAGAACTCTATTGCTTAGTTACGCAGACATCTGCGAACGCTATTTGCCAGCATGGAAGTGTCGCATTTACATTCTTTTGAAGAGTGGACGAGGCATACATAACACTACTCAATGAATATTCTATCTTATCCTGAAACATAGAAATGAGATGCGTTATCGCTATTTAAGAAGCATTAGAACTCTATTGCTTCGATACGTAGACATCTGGAAACGCTATTTCTTAGTAAGGGAGTGTGGTATTTACATTCTATTGAAGTGTAGACGAGGTATACATAATACTTCGCAATTAATATTATATCACATCATGAAACATAGAAATGAGATGCGATATCGCGCTTTAACAAGCATTAGAAATCAATTGCTTCGATACGTAGACATCTGGAAACACTATTTCTTAGTAAGGAAGTGTGGTGCTTACATTCTTTTGAAGTGTAGACGAGGTATACATACTGCTTCGCAATGAATATAATATCTTATCATGAAATATAGAACTGCGATGCCATATCGCGGTTTAAGAAGCATTAGAACTCCAGTGCTTCGATACGTAGACATCTGGAAACGCATTTGCTGGCAAGGAATTGTGGCATTTACATTCTTTTGAAGTGTTGACGAGCTATACATAACACTTCGCAATGAATATTATATCATATCATGAAACATAGATATGAGATGCGATATCGCGTTTTAAGAAGCATTAGAACTCTGTTGCTTCGATACGTAAACATCTGGACACGCATTTCCTACAAAGGGTGTGTGGCATTTACATTCTTTGGAAGTGTAGACGAGGTATACATAACACTTTGCAATGAATATTATATCTTATCATGAAACATAGGAATAAGATGCGATATCACGTTTTAAGAAGCATTAGAACTCCACTGCTTCGATACATAGACATCTGGAAACGCAATTCCTAGCAAAGAAGTGTGGCACTTACATTCTGTTAATGTGTAGGCGAAGTATACATAATATTTCGCATTGAATATTATATAATACCGTGAAACGTAGAAATGAAGTGCGATATCGCGTTTTAAGGAGCATCACAACTATATTTCTTCGATACGTAGTCATCTGGATACGCTGTTTCGTAGCAAGGAATTGTGACATTTACATTCTTTTGGAGTGTAGACGAAGTATACATAACACTTCGCAGTGAATATTACATCATATCATGAAACATAGAAATGAGATGCGATATCGCGTTTTGAGAAGCTTTAGAACTCTACTGCTTCGATACGTAGACATCTGGAAACGCTATTTCCTAGCAAGGAACTGTGGCATTTATATTCTTCTGAAGTGTAGACGAGGTATACATATCGCGTCGCAATTAATAATATATCATATCGTGAAACATAGAAATGAGATGCGGTGTCGTGTTTTAAGAAGCATTGGAACTCTATTGCTTTCGATACGTAAACATGTGGAAACGCATTTCCTGGCAAGGAAGTGCGGCATTTATTTTCCTTTCAAGTGTAGACGATGTATTCATTACATTTCGCAATGTATATTATGTTTTATCATGAAACACTGAAATGAGATGCGATATCGCGTTTTTAGAAGCATTGGAAATCTACTGCTTCAATACGTAGACATCTGGAAACGCTATTTCCTAGCAAACAAGTGTGGCATTTGCATTCTTTTGAGGCGTACACGAGGTATACATAACACTTCGCAATGAATATTATATCTTATCATGAAGCATAGAAATCAGTTACGATATCGCGTTTTATGAATCATTAGAACTCTATTGCTTCGATATATAGACATCAGCAAACTCTATTTCCTAGCATGGAAGAGCCGCATTTACATTCTTTTGAAGTGAACACGAGGTATACATAACACTGCACAATGAATATTGCATCTTATCGTGAAACAGAGAAATGAGATGCGATATCGCGTTTTAAGAAGCGTTAGATCTTTATTGCTTCGATACGTAGACATCTGGAAACTCATTTCCTGGCAAGGCAGTGTGGCATTTACATTCTTTTGAAGTGTAGACGAGGTATACATAACACTTCGCAATGAATATTGTACCTTATCATGAAACATAGAACTGAGATGCGATCTCGCGTTTAAGGAAGCATTAGAACTCCATTGCTTCGATACGTAGACATCTGGCTAAACGCATTTCCTAGGAAGGAACTGTCGCATTTACATTCATTTGAAGTGTATGCGAGGTATAAGTGGCACTTCGCAATGAATATTATATCTCATCATGAAGCATAGAAATGTGATGTGATATCGTGATTTGTAAAGAATTAAAACAGTATTGCATCGATACGCAGACATCTAGAAACGCAATTCCGTAGCAAGGAAGTTTGGCATTTACATTCTTTTGTAATGTTGACGAGATATGCATAACGCGATGCATTGAATTACATCTTATTATGTAACATAGAAATGAGATGCATTATCGCGTTTTAAGAAGCATTGGAGCCCTACTGATTCGATACTTAGGGGTCTAGAAACACTATTCTGTAGCAATGTAGTTGTTTGTCATGATAGGTTGTAAAACAAAGCAACCCGTAACGTATATCGCGCCAATACGTCAACAGAATGTTAATCACACACATACTTGCGACGGAATAGCGTTTCTAGATGTCTAGGTATCGCAGAAATGGAGTTCTAATGCTTCATAAGACGCGTTATAGCATCTCATTTCTATGTCTCATGATTAGATGAAATGTCCTATGCAGTGTGTTATTTATATCTTGTCGGCACTTTAAAGGAATGTAAATGCCACACTTGCTTGCAACGGAATAGCGTTTCTAGGTGTCTACGTATCGAAGCAATAGAGTCCTAAAGCTTCATAAAACGCGATATTGCATCTTGTTTCTATATTTTCATGCAAATGCCACACCTCCTTGCGACGGAATAGCGTTTCTAGATGTCTAGGTTTCGCAGAAATTGAGTTCCAATGCTTCATGAAACGCGATATCACATCTCATTCCTATATCCCATGATAAGATGTAATTACCAATGCAACGCGATATGTATATCTCGTCAATACTTGATGAGAATGTAAACCCCACACTTCCTCCCGACGGAATAGCGTTTCTAGATGTCTACGTATCGAGGCAATAGAGTTGTAACTCTTCATAAAAGGTGACATCGCACCACATTCCTGTGTTTCATGATAAGATGCTATACCAATCCAAGGCGTAATGTATATCTCGTCAACACTTTAAAAGAATGTAAATCCCGCACATATTTGGAACGGAATAGCGTCCTTCGATGTCTACTGTGACGGGTTTTCCCGTAAAATTCCGCAAGAAAGGGGGTATATAGAACCAATAATAAAGGGGTATACAGGAGTTTAATCCGGGGTACAAAATATCCGCGCGATGCGACCGTCCGCGAATTCGCCAGCGCCAAGTACAGAACAAAGAATTTCCTATCCAGCGAGTATTTCGAAGCTGCGAGGCTGGGACTCTTTGGGCGCCAGCTACTCAAGAAGTAGCAAAACTAGTAGACCACGCAACCCGGGGAAACCCGGTGCAAGATAACCCTTGAATTTCGAAATACTCCTTCGCTCGACTACTTCTAGCCGAGTGCGCAAAGTCGGGTCGCGGGATACTGAACTCACGGCTTCTTTCTATATTGCATCGACGCGGGATTACTAAATGTTATACGACACGTCGCGAATGATCGGGGATCACCACCCGTTATACGATACAAAATACAATACGCGATATCAGAAATGCGTCAGGAAAAAATGGGACACTTTAGCGAATAAGGACTCACGCTCTCGTTTCCAACAATTCTGGATCTCGCTCTGTCCTTCTCTCTCTTTCTCTCTCTCTCTCGTCCAAATCGCTCCGTACAATCGTTTGCTAGGTTGCTCGCTAAGTCTTCGCTAAGTCTTGGCTAAGTCGTCGCTAAGTAGTCGCTAAGAAGTCGCTAAAAGTAGAGGCTGTCTTCATGCTAGCTAGCTCGTTATATAGGTTTGCTGGGGGTCTTCGGATCCCCTTAGATCCTCCATAGGGCTCCTTGGTGGGGCTATATGCTTCGGTATTGTTCGGGGCATCGATCGGTGGATTTCGGCGATCGTCCCTGATCGCCGCCTCTGGTGTGTCTAGAAGGGGTCCGCTGGATTATTTGTACTGCGGCGCGTGTCGCACGCCGCGCTTACCTCGGCTCACCTGCAGTTCCGGTGCGCATCTTGCATTTTCCTCTTCATGGGCTCAGGGGAGGGGTGGAGGTTCTTCTCACACCCGGAGTACATCCTGTTCGTCTCCATGGGCTATGGCAGCGGTCGTATCGTTGCAGGGCCTTGGATCATATCCCTCGGGCTTCAGGGTCTCTTCTTGCTCACTTCCCGACTCCTCCACCGTCGAGCCCGTCACGCTACCTCGGCCCACAGCCCTTCCGCGAACCTGCGGTCTTCTTATCCGCCGAAGGGGTGTCTCCTGGGTCGCTTCTTCAATCAGCTCGCCAGTCTAATCCGTAGAACGGAGAGAGAGAAAAGAACGGGGGGGAGGGGGAGGGGGGAAAGGTTCTACCAACGCGTATTCCACGCTCCTCGCAAGTACAGCTATCGCGATTGTCCGTGTCGCGCTTCTTGCATGGGTGGTGATCTGCGAGCTAGTCTAACCGAAGCGGGGGGGGGGGGGGGGGGGTGAGCAAGCCTTGTGACGTCACCACGTCACACTACATATCGAAGTAATAGTGTTCTAATGGGTCTTAAAACGCGATATCGAATCTCATTTCTATGTTTCACGATAAGATATAATATTCATTGCGAAGAGTCATGTATACCTCGTACTCACTTCAAAAGAATGTAAATGCGACACTTCCATGCTAGGAAATAGCGTTTGCACATGCCTACGTATCGGGGCAATAGAGTTCTAATGCTTCTCAAAACGCGATGTCGCATCTCATTTCTATGTTTCGTGATAAGATATAATATTCATTGCGAAGTGTCATGTATACCTCGTACTCACTTCAAAAGAATGTAAATGCGACACTCCCTTGCTAGGAAGTAGCGTTAGCAGATGCCTACGTATCGTAGCAATAGTGTTCTAACGCTACTTAAAACGCCATATCGCATTTCATTTCTATGTTTCATGATAAGATATAATATTCATTGCGAAGTTTCATGTATACCTCGTATTCACTTCAAAAGTATGTAAGTGCGACACTTCCTTGCTAGGAAATAGCGTTTGCCGATATCTACGTATCGAAGCGGTAGAGTTCTAATGCTTTGTAAAACGTGATATCGCATCTCACTTCTATGTTTCATGATAAGATATAATGTTCATTGCGAAGTGGCATGTATACCTCGTATTGACTTCAAAAGAATGTAAATGCGACACTTCCTTGCTAGGGAATAGCGTTTCCAGATGTCTACGTACCGAAACAATAGAGCTCTAATGCTTCTTAAAACGACATGTTGCATCTCATTTCTATGTTTCATGATAAGATATAATATTCATTGCGATGTGTCATGTATATCTCGCATTCACTATAAAAGAATGTAAATGCGACTATTCCTTGCTAGAAAATAGCGTTTGCAGATGTCTACGTATCGAAGCATTAGAGTTCTACTCCTTCTTAAAACGGGATATTGCATCCCATTTATAAGTTTCGTGATAAGATATAATATTCATTGCGAAGTGTCATGTATACCTCGTATTCACTTCAAAAGAATGTAAATGCGACACACCCTTCCTATTAAATAGCGTTTGCAGATGTCTCCGTATCGGCGCACTAGAGTTCTAATGCTTCTTAAATCCCGATATCGCATTTCATTCCAGTGTTTCGTGATAGGGTATAATATTAATTGCGAAGTGTCACTTATATCTCGTATTCACTTAAAAAGAATGTAAATGCGACACTTCCTTGCTAGGAAATCGCGTTTGCAGATGTCTACGTATCGAAGCAATAGAGATCTACTGCTTCTTAAATCGCCATATCGCATCTCATTTCTATGTTTCATGATAATATATAATATTCATTGTGCAATGTTATGTATACCTCGCATTCACTTCAAAAGAATATAAATGCGACACTTCCTTGCTAGGAAATAGCGTTTGCAGATGTCTGCGTATCGTAGCATTAGATTTTTATTGCATCTCAAAACGTGATATCGCATCTCATTTCTATGCTTCATGATAAGATATAATATTAATTGCGAAGTGTCATGTATACCTTGTATTCGCTTCAGAAGAATGTAAATGCGACATTTCCTGGCTAGGAAATAGCGTTTGCTGATGTCTATGTATGGTAGCAAGCGTGTTATAATGCTTCTTAAAACAAGATATCGCATCTCCTTTCTATGTTTCATTATAAGATATAATATTCATTGCGAAGTGAAATGTATACCTCGCATACACTTCAAACGAATGTCAAGACGACTCTTCCTTAATAGGAAATAGCGTTTGCAGATGTCTACGCATCGAAGCAATAGAGTTCTAATGCTTCTTGAAACGCGATATCGCATCTCATTTCTATGCTTCATGATAAGCTATAATATTCATTGCGAAGTGTCATGTATACCTCGCACACACTTCAAATGAATGTAAATCCGACACTTCCTTCCTAGAAAATTACGTTTACAGATGTCTACGTATCGAAGCAATAGAGTTCTAATGCTTCTTATATGGCCATATCGCATCACATTCCTATGTTTTATGATAAGATATAATATTCATTGCGGTGTATCATGTATACCACGTTTTCTCTTCAACAGAATGTAAATACGACACTTCCTTGCTAGGAAATAGCGTTTGCAAATGTCTACGTATTGTAGCAGTAGAGTTCTAATGCTTCTCAAAACGCGATATCGCATCTCATATCTATGTTTCATGATAAGACATAATATTCATTGTGGAGTGTTATGTATACCTCGTATTCACTTCAAAGGATGTAAATGCAACACTCCCTTGCTAGGAAATAGCGTCTGCAGATGTCTATGTATCGTAGCAATAGAGTTCTAATGCTTCTTAAAACGCGGATCGATCCTCATTTCTATGTTTCACGATAAAATATAATATTCATTGTGGGGTGTTATGTATACCTCGTCTGTACTTCCTAAGAATGTAAATGCGACACTTCCTTGCTAGGAAATAGCGTCTGCAGATATCTACGTAGCAATAGGGTACTAATGCTTCTTAAAAGGAGATAACGAATCTCATTTCTATGTTTCATGATAAGATATAATATTCATTGCGAAGTGTGTTGTATACCTCGCATACACTTCAAAAGAATGTAAATGCGACACTTCGTTGCTAGGAAGTAGCGTTAGCAGATGTCTACGTATCTAAGCAATAGAGTACTAATGGTTCTTAAAACGAGATATCGCATCTCATTTCTATGTTCTAGGATGATATAATATTCTTTGCGTAGTGTCATGAATACTTCGTATTCACTTCAAAAGAATGTAAATGCGACACTTCCTTGCTTCGAAATAGCGTTTGCAGATGTCTACGTATCGAAGCAATAGAGTTCTAATGCTTCTCAAACACGATATCGCATCACATATCTATGTTTCGTGATAAGATGTAACATTCTTTGCGAAGTGTCATGTATACCTCGTATTCACTTCAGAAGAACGTAAATGCGACACTTCCTTTCTAGAAAATGGCGTTTGCAGATGTCTTCGTATCGAAGCAATAGAGTTCTAATGCTTCTTAAAACGAGATATCGCATCTCATTTCTATGTTTCATGATTGGATATAATATTCATTGTGGAGAGTTATGTATACCTCGCATACACTTCAAACGAATGTAAAT
This sequence comes from Xylocopa sonorina, assembly GCF_050948175.1. Lineage (NCBI taxonomy): Eukaryota > Metazoa > Arthropoda > Insecta > Hymenoptera > Apidae > Xylocopa > Xylocopa sonorina. The sequence goes on from NW_027490199.1 coordinate 231,056, forward strand.
GCGACACTTCCTTGCTAGGAAATAGCGTTGGCAGATGTCTACGTATCGAAGCAGTAGAACTCTAATGCTTCTTAAATCGCCATATCGCATCTCATTTCTATGTTTCAGGATAAGATATAATATTCATTGTTTAGTGTTTCATATACGTCGTGCTCACTTCAAAAGAATGTAAGTGCGACACTTCCTTGCTAGGAAATAGCGTTTGCAGATGCCTACGTATCGTAGCAAAAGTGTTCTAATGCTTCTTAAAACGCGATATCACACCTCACTTCTATGTTTCTTTATAAGATATAATATTCATTGCGAGAAGTCATGTATAGCTCGCATACAATTCGAATGAATGTAAAGGCGGCACTTCCTTGCTAGGTTATTGCGTTTGCAGATGCCTACGTTTCGAAGCTATAGAGTTCAAATGCTCCTTAAGACGGGATATCGCATCTCAATTCTGTTTCAAGAAAAGGTATAATATTCATTGCGAATTGTCATGTATACCTCGTATTCGCTACAAAAGAATGTAAATGCGACTCTTCCTTGCTATTACATAATGTTAGCAGATGTCTACGTATCGTAGCAAAGAGTTCTAATGCTTCTTAAACGCAATATCGCATTTCATGTCTATGATTCCTGATAAGATGTAATATTCATTGCGACGTTTAATGTACACCTCGCATACACTTCAAATGAATTTAAATGCGAAACTTCCTTGCTAGGAAATAGCGGTTGCAGATGTCTACGTATCGTAGCAATAGAGTTCTAATGCTTCTTGTAACGCGATATCGCATCTCATTTCTATGTTTCATGACAAGATATAATACTTATTGCGAAGTGTTACGCATACCTCGTATACACTTCAAATGAATGAAAGTGCGAGACTTCCTTGCTAGGAAGTTGCGTTTGCAGATGTCTACGAATCGAAAAAATAGAGTTCTAATGCTTCTTAAATCGCCATATCGCATCTCATTTCTACGTTTCATGATAAGATATAATAATCATTGCGAATTGTCATGTATACCTCGCATACACTTCAAATGAATGTAAATGCGACACCTCCTTGTTAGGATATAGCGATGGCAGATGCCTGCGTATGGAAGCAATAGGGTTCTAATGCTTCTTAAAACGCGATATCGTATCTCATTTCTATGTTTCATGATAAAATATAATATTCACTGTGCAATGTTATGTATACATCGCAATCACTTCAAGAGAATGTAAATGCGACATTACCTTGCTAGGAAATGGCGTTTGCAGATGTCTACGTATCGTAGCAATAGAGTTCTAATGCTTCCTAAAACAAGATATCGCGACTCATTTCTATGTTTCATGAGAAGATATAATATTCATTGCGAAGTGTCATGTACACCTCGTATTCACGTCAAAGGAATGTAAATGCGACACTTCCTTGCAAGGAAATAGCGTCTGCAGATTTCTACGTGTCGTAGCATTAGAGTTCTAATGCTTCTCAAAACGCGATATCGCATCTCATTTCTATGTTCATGATAAAATATAATATTCATTGTGGAGTGTTTGTATACGTCGTATTCACCTCAACAGAATGTAAATGCGACACTTCCTTGCTAGGAAATAGCGTCTGCAGATATCTACGTATCGTAGCAATAGAGTTCTAATGCTTCTTAAAACGCGATATCGCATCTCATTCCTATGTTTCGTGATAAGATATAATATTCTTTGCGAAGTGCCACGTATACCTCGCATACACTTCAAATGAAAGTGAATGCGACACTTCTTTGCAAGGAAATAGCGTCTGCAGATGTCTACGTATCGTATCATTAGAGTTCTAATGCTTCTCAAAACGCGATATAGCATCTCATTTCTATGTTTCATGATAAGATATAATATTCATTGCGATGTTTCATGTATACCTCGCATACACTTCAAATGATTGTAAATGCGACACTTCCTTGCTGGGAAATAGCGTTTGCAGATGTCTACGTATCGTATCATTAGAGTTCTATTGCTTCGCAAAACGCGAAATCGCATCTCATTTCTATGTTTCATGATAAGATTTAATATTCATTGTGGAGTGTTTGTATACGTCGTATTCACCTCAACAGAACGTAAATGCGACACTTAATTGCTAGGAAATAGCGTCTGCAGATATCTACGTATCGAAGCAATAGAGTTCTAATGCTTATTAAAACGAGATGTCGCATCTCGTATCTATGTTTCATGATAAGGTATAATATTCATTGCGAAGTGTCATGAATACCTCGTATTCACTTCAAAAGAATGTAAATGCGATACCTCCTTGCTAGGAAATAGCGTTTGCAGATGTCTCCGTATCAAAGCAATATAGTTCTAATGCTTCTTAAATCGCGACATCGCATTTCATTTCTATGTTTCATGATAAGATATAATATTCATTGCGAAGTGTCATATATACTTCGTATTCACTTCAAAAGAATGCAAATGCGACACTTCATTGCTAGGAAGTAGCGTTTGCAGATGTCTACGTATCGTAGCAATAGACTTCTAATGCTTCTTAAAACGTGATATCGCATCTCAGTACTATGTTTCATGATAAGAGATAATATTCATTGCGAAGTGTCATGTATACCTCGTATTCACTTCCAAAGAATGTAAATGCGACACTTCCTTCCTAGGAAATAGCGTTTGCAGATGCCTACGTATCGTAGCAAAAGTGTTCTAATGCTTCTTAAAACGCGATATCCCACCTCACTTCTATGTTTCTTTATAAGATATAATATTCATTGCGAGAAGTCATGTATAGCTCGCATACAATTCGAATGAATGTAAAGGCGGCACTTCCTTGCTAGGTTATTGCGTTTGCAGATGCCTACGTTTCGAAGCTATAGAGTTCAAATGCTTCTTAAAACGGGATATCGCATCTCAATTCTATCTTTCAAGAAAAGGTATAATATTCATTGCGAATTGTCATGTATACTTCGTATTCACTTCAAAAGAATGTAAATGCGACACTTCCTTGCTAGGAAATAGCGTATGCTGATATCTACGTATCGTAGCAATAGATTTCTAATGCTTCTTATATCGCGATATCGCATCTCACTTCTACGTTTCATGATAAGATATAATATTCATTATGCAGTGTTACGTATATCTCGCTTACACATCAAATGAATGTAAATGCGACACTTCCTTGCTAGGGAATAGCGTCTGCAGATATCTATGTATCGTAGCAATACAGTTCTAATGCTTCTTAAAACACGATATCGCATCTCATTTCTATGTTTCATGATAAGATATAATAATCATTGCGAATTGTCATGTATACCTCGCATACACTTCAAATGAATGTAAATGCGACACCTCCTTGTTAGGATATAGCGATGGCAGATGCCTGCGTATGGAAGCAATGGGGTTCTAATGCTTCTTAAAACGCGATATCGTATCTCATTTCTATGTTTCATGATAAAATATAATATTCATTGTGCAATGTTATGTATACATCGCATTCACTTCAAAAGAATGTAAATGCGACATTACCTTGCTAGGAAATGGCGTTTGCAGATGTCTACGTATCGTAGCAATAGAGTTCTAATGCTTCCTAAAACAAGATATCGCGACTCGTTTCTATGTTTCATGAGAAGATATAATATTCATTGCGAAGTGTCATGTACACCTCGTATTCACGTCAAAGGAATGTAAATGCGACACTTCCTTGCTAGGAAGTAGCGTTTGCAGATGTCTACGTATCGCAGCAATAGATTTCTAATGCTACTTAAAACTCGATATCGCGTCTCACTCCTATGTTTCATGACAGGATATAGTATTCATTGCGAAGTGTCATGTGTACCTCCTATTCATTTCAAAGGAATGTAAATGCGACACTACATTGCGAGGCAATAGCGTTTGCAGATGTCTACGTATCGTAGCAATAGAGTTCCAATGCTTCTTAAAACGCGATATCGCATCTCATTTCTATGTTTCATGATAAGATATAATATTCACTGTGCAATGTTATGTATACATCGCATTCATTTCAAAAGAATGTAAATGCGACATTTCCTTCCTAGCAAATGGCATTTGCAGATGTCTACGTACCGTAGTAATTGAGTTCGAATGCTTCTTAATACGAGATATCGCATTTCATTCCTATGTTTCCTGATAAGATGTAATATTCATTGCGAAGTGTCATGTATACCTCGTATTCACATCAAAAGAATGTAAATGCGACACTTCCTTGCTAGGAAATAGCGGTTGCAGCTGTCTACGTATCGAAGCAATAGTGTTCTAATGCGTCTTAAAACGGGATATCGCATATCACTTATATGTTTCATGATAAGATATAGTATTCATTATGGAGTGTTATGTATACCCCGTGTTCACTTCAAAAGAATGTAAATGCGACATTTCCTTGCTAGGAAGTAGCGTTTGCAGATGATTACGTATCGTAGCAATAGAGTCCTAATGCTTCTTAAAACGCGATATCGCATCTCATTTCTATGTTTCATGATGAGATATAATATTCATTGCGAAGTGTCATGTATACCTCGTATTCACGTCAAAGGAATGTAAATGCGACACTTCCTTGCTAGGAAGTAGCGTTTGCAGATGTCTACGTATCGAAACAATAGAGTTCTAATGCTTCCTAGAACGCGATATCGCATCTCATTTCTATGTTTCATGACAATATATAATATTCATTGCGAAGTGTTGTGTACACCTCGTCGCAACTTGATAAGAATGTACATGCGACACATCCTTGCTAGGAAATAGCGTTCGCAGATGTTCATGTATCGTAGCAATAGAGTTCTAATGCTTTTTAAATCGCTATATCGCATCTCATTTCTATGTTTCATTATAAGATATAATATTCATTGTGGAGTGTTATCTATACCTCGAAGTCACTACAGAAGAATGTAAATGCGACACTTCCTTGCTAGGAAATAGCGTTTGCAGATGTCTACGTATCGTATCATTAGAGTTCTATTGCTTCTCAAAACGCGAAATCGCATCTCATTTCTATGTTTCATGATACGATATAATATTCATTGTGAAGTGCCACGTATACCTCGCATATACTTCAAATGAAAGTAAATGCGACACTTCTTTGCTAGGAAATAGCGTCTGCAGATATCTACGTATCGTAGCAATAGTGTTCTAATGCTTCTTAAAACGCGATATCGCATCTCATTTCTATGTTTCACGATAAGACATAATATTCATTGCGAAGTGTCATGTATACCTCGCATACACTTCAAATGATTGTAAATGCGACACTTCCTTGCTGGGAAATAGCGTTTGCAGATGTCTACGTATCGTAGCATTAGAGTTCTAATGCTTCGCAAAACGCGAAATCGCATCTCATTTCTATGTTTCATGATAAGGTATAATATTCATTGTGGAGTGTTTGTATGCGTCGTATTCACCTCAACAGAATGTAAATGCGACACTTCCTTGCTAGGAAATAGCGTCTGCAGATATCTACGTATCGTAGCAATAGTGTTCTAATGCTTCTTAAAACGCGATATCGCATCTCATTTCTATGTTTCACGATAAGACATAATATTCATTGCGAAGTGTCATGTATACCTCGCATACACTTCAAATGATTGTAAATGCGACACTTCCTTGCTGGGAAATAGCGTTTGCAGATGTCTACGCATCGTAGCATTAGAGTTCTAATGCTTCTCAAAACGCGATATCGCATCTCATTTCTATGTTTCACGATAAGACATAATATTCATTGCGAAGTGTCATGTATACCTCGCATACACTTCAAATGATTGTAAATGCGACACTTCCTTGCTGGGAAATAGCGTTTGCAGATGTCTACGTATCGTATCATTAGAGTTCTATTGCTTCTCAAAACGCGAAATCGCATCTCATTTCTATGTTTCATGATACGATATAATATTCATTGTCAAGTGCCACGTATACCTCGCATATACTTCAAATGAAAGTAAATGCGACACTTCTTTGCTAGGAAATAGCGTCTGCAGATATCTACGTATCGTAGCAATAGAGTTCTAATGCTTCTTAAAACGCGATATCGCATCTCATTTCTATGTTTCACGATAAGACATAATATTCATCGCGAAGTGTCATGTATACCTCGCATACACTTCAAATGATTGTAAATGCGACACTTCCGTGCTGGGAAATAGCGTTTGCAGATGTCTACGTATCGTAGCATTAGAGTTCTAATGCTTCTCAAAACGCGATATCGCATCTCATTTCTATGTTTCACGATAAGACATAATATTCATTGCGAAGTGTCATGTATACCTCGCATACACTTCAAATGATTGTAAATGCGACACTTCCTTGCTGGGAAATAGCGTTTGCGGATGTCTACGTATCGTATCATTAGAGTTCTATTGCTTCTCAAAACGCGAAATCGCATCTCATTTCTATGTTTCATGATAGGATATAATATTCATTGTGGAGTGATATGTATACATCGCATTCACTTCAAAAGAATGTAAATGCGACATTTCGTTGCTAGGATATAGCGTTTGCAGATGTTTACGCATCGTAGCAATAGAGTTCTAATGCTTCGTAAATCGCGAGATCGCATCTCATTTCTATGTTTCATGATAAAATATAATATTCATTGCGGAGTGTCATGTATACCTCGTATTCACTTCAAAAGAATGTAAATGCGGCACTTCCTTGCTAGAAAGTAGCGTTTGCACATGTCTACGTATCGAAGAAATAAAGTTCTAATGCCCCTTAGATCGCGATATCGCATCTCATTTCTATGTTTCATGATAAGATACAATATTCATTGCGAAGTGTCATGTATACCTCGTACTCACTTCAAAACAATGTATGTGCGACACTTCCTTGCTAGGTAATAGTGTTTGCAGATGTCTACGTATTGACGCAATAGATTTCTGATGCTACTAAAATCGCGATATCGCATCTCATTTCTATGTTTCATGGTAAGATATAATATTCATTGTGCAGTGATATGTATATCCCGTCTACACTTCAAAAGAATGTAAATGTGACACTTCCTTGCTAGGAAATAGCGTCTGCAGATGTCTACGTATCGTAGAAATAGCGTTCTAATTCTTCTTAAAACGCGATATCGCACCTCAATTCTATGTTTCATTATAAGATATAATATTCATTGCGGAGTGTAATGTATACCTCGTATTCACTTCAAAAGAATGTAAATCCGACACTTCCTTGCTAGGAAATAGCGTTTGCAGATATCTACGTATCGAAGAAATAGAGTTCTAATGTTCCTTAAATAGCGAAATCGCATCTCATTTCTATGTTTCATGATAAGATATAATATTCATTGCGAAGTCTTATGTATACCTTGTATTCCTTTCAATAGAATGTAATTACGACACTTCATTGCTAGGAAATAGCGTTGACAGATATCTACGTATCGAAGCAATAGGGTTATAACGCTTCTCAAAATCGCCATATCACATCCCATTTCTATGTTTCATGATAAGATATAGTATTCATTGCGGAGTGTCATGTATACCTCGTATTCACTTCAAAAGAATGTAAATGCGACACTTCCTTGCTAGAAAGTAGCGTTTGCACATGTCTACGTTTCGAAGAAATAAAGTTCTAATGCCCCTTAGATCGCGATATCGCATCTCATTCCTATGTTTCATGATAAGATACAATATTCATTGCGAAGTGTCATGTATACCTCGTACTCACTTCAAAACAATGTATATGCGACACTTCCTTGCTAGGAAATAGCGTTTGCAGATGTCTACGTATTGACGCAATAGATTTCTGATGCTACTAAAATCGCGATATTGCATCTCATTTCTATGTTTCATGGTAAGATATAATATTCATTGTGCAGTGGTATGTATATCCCGTCTACACTTCAAAAGAATGTAAATGTGACACTTCCTTGCTAGGAAATAGCGTCTGCAGATGTCTACGTATCGTAGAAATAGAGTTCTAATTCTTCTTAAAACGCGATATCGCATCTCATTTCTATGTTTCACGATAAGATACAATATTAATTGCCAAGTGTCATTTATACCTCGTATTCACTTCAAAAGAATGTAATTGCGACACATCCTTGCTAGGAAATAGCGGTTGCAGATGCCTACGTATCGTAGAAATAGATTTCTAGTGCTTCTTAAAACGCGACATCGCATTTCATTTCTACGTTTCATGATGAGATATAACATTCTTTGCGAAGTATAATGTATACCTCGTAATCACTTCAAAAGAATGTAACTGCGACACGTCCATGCTAGGAAATAGCGCTTGCAGATGTCTACGTATCGAAGCAATATAGTCCTAATGCTTCTTAAAACGGGACACAGCATCACATTTCTATGTTTCATGATAAGATATAATATTCATTGCGTAGTATAATGTATACCTCGCATACACTTCAAATGAATGTTAATGCGACACTTGCTTGCTGGGCAATAGCGACTGCAGATTTCTACGTATCGAAGCAATAGAGTTCTAATGCTTCTTAATTCGCGATATCGCATCCCATTTCTATGCCTCATGATTAGATATAATATTCACTGCGAAAGTTCATGTATACCTCGTATTCACTTCAAAAGAATGCAAATGCGACACTTTCCTGCCATTAAATAGCGTTTGCAGATGTCTACGTATCGTAGCTTTTGATATCTTACGCTTTTTAAATCGCGATATCGCACATCATTTCTATGTTTCACGATAAGATGTAATATTCATTGCGAAGTGTCATGTATACCTCGTATTCACTTCAAAAGAATGTAAATGCGACACTTCCTTGCTAGGAAATAGCGTTTCCAGATATCTACGTATCGTAGCAATAGATTTCTAATGCTTCTTAAAACGCGATATCGTATATCACTTCTATGTTTCATGACAAGATATAATATTCATTGCGAAGTGTCATGTATACCCGTATTCACTTCAAAAGAATGTAAATGCGACACTTCCTTGCTAGGAAATAGCGTTTGCAGATATCTACGCATCGAAGCAATGGAGTTCTAATGCTGCTTAAAACGCGATATCGCATCTCTTTTCTATGTTTCATGATGAGATATAAAATTCATGGTGCAGTGTTATGTATACCTCGTATTCACTTCAAAAGAAGGTAAATGCGACACTTACTTGCTAGGAAACAATGTTTGCAGATGTCTACGTATCGTAGCAATAGAGTTCTAATGCTTTTAGAAACGCGATATCGCATCCCATTTCTATGTTTCATGATAAGATATAATATTCACCGCGAAGTGTTATGTATACCTCGTATACACTTCAAATGAATGTTAATGCGACACTTCCTTGCTGGGCAATAGCGACTGCAGATTTCTACGTATCGAAGCAATAGGGTTCTAATGCTTCTTAATTCGCGATTTCGCATCTCATTTCTATGTCTCATGATGAGATATAATATTCACTGCGAAGGTTCATGTATACCTCGTATTCACTTCAAAAGAATGCAAATGCGACACTTCCATGCTAGGAAATAGAAATGGCAGATGTCTACGTATCGAAGCAGTACAGTTCTAATGCTTCTTAAACTAAATATCGCATCTCATTTCTATGTTTCATGATAGGATATAATATTCATTGCGATGTGTCATGTATACCTGGAATACACTTCAAATGAATGTGAATGCGACACTTCCTTGCTAGGAAATAGCGTTGGCAGATGTCTGCGTATCGAAGCAGTAGAGTTCTAATGCTTCTTAAACCAAATATCGCATCTCATTTTTATGTTTCATGATAAGATATAATATTCATTGCGGAGTGTAATGTATACCTCGTATTCACTTCAAATGAATGCAAATGCAACACATCCTTGCTAGGAAATGGCGTTTGTAGATGTCTACGTATCGAAGCAATAGATTTCTAATGCTTCTTAAATAGCGATATCGCATATCATTTCTATGTTTCAAGATAAGATATGATATTCATTGCGAAGTGTCTTGTATACCTCGCATACACTTCAAATGAATGCAAATGCAACACTTCCTTGCTAGGAAATGGCGTTTGCAGATGTCTACGTATCGAAGCAATAGAGTTCCTATGCTTCTTGAATCGCATCTCATTTCTATGTTTCATGATAATTTATATTATTCAATGCGAAGTGTGATGTATACCTCGTATTCACTTCAGATGAATGTAAATGCGACACGTCCTTGCTAGGAAATAGCGTTTGCAGATGTCTACGTATCGTAGCAATAGAGTTCTAATGCTTCTTAATACGCGGTATCGCATCTCACTTCTATGTTTCATGATAAGATACAATATTCATTGCGAAGTGTTGTGTATACCTCGTATTCACTTAAAAGCGATATAAATGCGACACGTCCTTGCTAGGAAACAGCAGATGTCTACGATGTTTGCAGATGTCTACGTATTTTAGGAATAGAGTTCAAACGCTTCTTTAAACGCGATATCGCATCTCACTTCTATGTTTCACTATAAGATATAATATTCATTGCGAAGTGTCGTGTATACCTCGTATTCACTTAAGAAGAATGTAAATGCGACACTTCTTTGCTATTAAATAGCGTTTGCAGATGTCTACGTATCGTAGCATTGGAGTTATAATGCTTCTTTAAACGCAGTATCGCATCTCATTCCTATGTTTCATGATAAGATATAATATTCCTTGTGCAGTGTTATATATACCTTGTTTTAACTTCAAGAGAATGTAAATGCGACACTTCCTTGCTAGCAAATAGCGTTTCCAGATGTCTACGTGTCGAAGTAATAGTGTTCTAATGTTTCTTAAAACGCGATATCGCACCTCATTTCTATGTTTCATGATAAAATATAATATTTATTGCGAAGTGTAATGTATAGCTCATCTACACTTCAGAGGAATGTAAATGCCAAACATCCTTGCTAGGAAATGCGTTTCCAGATGTCTACGTATTGAACGGATAGAGTTCTAGTGCTTCCTAAAACGCGATATTGCATCACATTTCTATGTTTTATGATATGATATAATGTTCATTGCGAAGTGTTATGTATACCTCGTCTACACTTCAAAGGAATGTAAATTCTACACATCCTTGCTAGGACATGCGTTTCCAGATGTCTACGTATCGAAGCAATAGAGTTCTAATGCTTCTTTAAACGCTATGTCGCATCTCATTTCTATGTTTCATGATAAGATATAATATTCATTGCGAAGTGTTATGTATACCTCGTCTGGACTTCAAAAGAATATACATGCCACACTTCCTTGCTAGGAAATAGCGTTTCCAAATGTCTACGTAACGAAGAAATAAGGTTCTAATGCTTCATTATACGCGAAGTCTCATCTCATTTTTATGTCTCATGGTAAGATGTAATGTCACGTCTCGGGTCGCGGATAACTAACCGTTGGCCGGAGAGACACGCAGCCACACAAGGTTCGGCTCGCACAATTGCATTGAAGTCCGGACTCTTTTTGCTCGCGAAACACTGATCGAAAATGCAAGGACGAGGATAAGATAACGTTGACTTACCTTTGGTGTTTTGATTGCTGCTAATATACAATATGCTTGTTGCAGGTTTCGTCGTCTGCCCGGATCGTCTTTGGGTATGGTTTCTGTGTACGGGCTGCGAGGCGAAATCGTCAACGGGACGAGTACCATGGTAGACTACCCTCCAGTACGGATCGGCGATGGATGCGGCGGTCCGGGACGGCTGTCCGGCCGGTGTGCAGCGAAAGAAGAGACGGTGCAGTGATAAATGCACGAGTCGACGGTTTCACCAATGTGTTTGCGCAACCATGATCGTAAGAAGTTTATTCTTCCAGCGCGGCGAGTTCGTTTGTATGTTCCGGAACGGCGCATTCGGGTCGGATTCCAAACGTCCAGATACGGGTCCACTAAGCGGTGGTCCGCTCTAGCTTACCGGTCCAGGAATATGGAAAATTGACGTGTGACTTTGCTCTAGTCTCGCTGTGGATCGCTGCAGCTAAGCGATGGTCCGCTCTATCTGGTCGGTTGCCGAGTTTTGACAAAAGGTCAGAGCCAGTGAATGATATCGAAGACGCGTGAACTCGTGCAAAACTTCGTAACAAATGAATTTATAATAATAGTAAGACGAGGAATGTTTAGAATAATGAGAATTGTAAGTACTGGTAAAATAAGGTATTTTCTAAATAAAACTAAGCTTACACTGTTACTTCCCTGTGCTAAGGTTGACTAAGTATTAGGATTCGATGATTTTAGCATATAATTATAGTTAGAATTAGGAGCTTGAGTTGAATTAGAGTGTGAGTTGGAATAGTCGAAATCAGTTTGAATTAGAGTTTAGAATTGAGAGAGGTCCGCTCGATTGGAGCGGTTGACTCGAACTTGGTTTGAATTAAAATTGAGGGAGGTCCGCACGCTTGGAGTCGATGACACGAACTGCACTTTCAGCTCGCGGACCCGCGACCTCCTCGGATCGCGTGGCGCGCGGGGCGCCAGAGTGGGGGCGGATGCTCGGCCCGTGGAGTGGGATGGATGGTCGTGGAGGGGCGCGGGCGTCCGGCGTGAGCCACGAGCGTCGGGCGCTCGATTGTGCGCTTTGCTTCTTTCCTATTTCGCTTAAATACGCTCTTAAAATTAGGATTACATTTGAGATCCCTTATGCCAGCTTGTGTGTGCTGTGTTATGTATGTACATCGAGTGCAGTGTGCTTAACTTCGAGGATTTGCTTAATTTTAATTACAACAATATGTGAAATACGGATACGGGTGCGTAACGACGGGCGACTCTTCATAGTACGTCCAATGGTCCTCGTGCAGAGGCTATAACTCGCTCGTGCTCCAGCTATCTGTCAAGTACGCGTCGTGATGCGATCGAGTGGTCCAACTCCACTTGAGCGATGGTGGCTGGTTTAGCTCGGCGATCGGCCTATGTCACCGTGTGTCGGTATGCTCGTCTCTGCAATGGCGGCCGGCGGTGTGTGCCCCTTTGCCGAGGGATGTAGGAGGTACCGTAAGTTTCGGCGGACGTCACAGCAATATCAATGCAACGCGATATGTATATCTTGTCAACACGGGTTCCAGAACCTGGGAGTCCAGGAAGTACCCATCCCCACCTCCTCGTGGTGGAACCTGGGCGCCGGGCTTGCCCGGTGGCTAACGGGGCTCTGGGGCTACCATACCCAAATCGAATTCGTTTAAGACTCGGAGGTTTGGTGCATCAACGATTGCCCAAAATAGTCCGAATCCTTTTCGTAGAGCAAACATGAATTGACTGAGCAGGCAGTCTGGAGCATCTATAAATTTGGCCAAACTGATGCTTAATATTCAAAAAGGATCGGAGTGAGCGTGCACGCGTACACGTAGTGAGTTCGCCTCCCCAAGGTTCCCCGTGGGTACTCCGGCGGTTGGGATTCGTCCCCTCCGACGGTGAAGCTGAAGGACTCACCAACGGGAAGCTGCCGCGGCACATCTGGATTTTTCCATCACCCGTTTCAGTGAGGTGGGAGTAACTGGGAGGTAGTTGGTAGATTCCGTTTGCGTATACCCGTCCGGGTGGGGAAGTAAGCCTGATCACCGTCCTGGTGTAGGGCAGACAATATCTTGTCAATACTTGAAAAGAATGTAAAGCCTACACTTCGTTGCTACGGAATAGCGTCTTAGAAGTGCACATGTCGAAGCAATAGAATTCTAATGCATCATAAAATGCGATATCGCATCTCATTTCTAAGTCTCATGATCAGAAGTAATATTCAATGCAACGCGTTATGTATATTTCGTCATAACTTCAAAATAATGTAAATCCGACACTTCCTTGGGACGGAGTAGCGTTTCCAGATCTCTATGTATCGAAGTTATAGAGTTCTCATGCTACATAAAACGCGATATCGCATCTCATTTCTATGTTTCATGATAAAATGTAATTCAATGCAACACGTTATATATATCTCGTCTACACTTCAATAGAGTGTAAATGCCACACTTGCTTACTACGGAACAACGTTTCTAGATGTCTACATATCGAAGCAATAGAGTTCTATAGCTGCATAAAACGCGATATTGCACCTCATTTAAATGTTTCAAGATAACATGTTATTCATTTCAACGCGTTAATTATATCTCGACTACACATCAAAAGAATGTAAATCCCACACGTACTTGCTGCGTAATAATCTTTCTACTTTTCTACATATCGATGCAATAGCGTTCCAACGCTTTATAAAATGCGATATCGCAACTCATTTCTATGCTACATGATAAGATGTAATACAATGCAACGCGTAAATCTTATATCGTCAACAGTTCAATGGAATGTAAATCCCACACTTCCTTGCGGCGGAATCACATTTCTAGATGTCTACAGATCGATGCACTAGAGATCTAATTCTTGATAAAACGCGATATCGCATCTCATTCCAATGTTTCATGATAAGATGTAATTCAATGCAACGCGTAAATTATATCACGTCATCACTTCAAAACAATGTAAATTCCACACTTCCTTGCAACGGAATAGCGTGTCTAGATGTCTACATATCGAAGCAATAATGTTCTAATGCATCCTGAATCGCGATATCGCATCTAATTTCTATGACTCATGATAAGATGTAATATTCATTGCAACGCGATATGTATACCTCGTATGAGCTTCAAAGGAATGTAAATGCCACACTTCTTTGCTACGGAATAGCGCCTCTGGATAACTAGGTATCGAAGCAATAGTGCTCTATTGCTTCATAAAATGCGATATCGGATCTTATTTCTATGTTTCATGATTAAATGTAATAATCAATGCAACGCGTCATGTATACCACGTCAACACTTCTAAATAAGATAAGTCCCACACATCCTTGCTGGAGAATAGCGTCTCTAGATGTCTACGTATCGAAGCAATACAGTCTTTCAAACACATCTTATCACTAAACATAGAAATGAGATGCGATATCGCGTATTATGAACCATTTGAACTCTGTTGCTAGGATATGAAGATATCCAGAAACGTTATTCCGTAGCATGGAAGTGTGGGCTTTACATTCTGTTGTTGTGTAGACGAGATATACATAACGCGTTGCATTGGATATTACGCCTTATCGTGAGACATAGAAATAAGATGCGATACCGCGTTTTAAGATATTTTAGAACTCTATTGCTTCGATACATAGACATCTTGAAACGCTGTTCCGTCGCAAAGAATTGTAGCATATACATTCTTTTGAAGTGTAGCCGCGATATTCATAATGCATTAAATTGAATGTTACATCTTATCATGAGACATAGAAATGAGATGCGATATCGCGCTTTAAGAAGCATTAGAACTATATTGCAACGATACGTAGGCATCTCGAAACGCATTTCCTAGCAAGAAAGTGTGGCATTTACATTCTTTTGATGTGCAGACGAGGTATCCATAACACTTCGCAATGAATATTATATCTTATCATGAAGCATAGAACTGCGATGCGATATCGCGTTATAAGAAGCATTAGAACTCTACTGCTTCGATGCGTAGACATCTCGAAACGCATTTCCTACCAAACAAGTGTGGGATTTACATTCTTTTGAAGTGTAGACGACGCATACGAAACACTTTGCAATGAATATTATATCTTATCGTGAAACATAGAACTGAGATGCGATATCGCGTTTTAAGAAGCATTAGAATTCTATTGCTACGAAACGTAGACATCTGCGAAAGCTATTTCCTAGCAAGGAAGTATCGCATTTGCATTCATTTGAAGTGAATACGGTGTACACATGACACTTCGCATTGAATGTTTAATCTTAACACGGAGCACAGAAAAGAGATGCGATATCGCGTTTTAAGGAGCATTAGAACTCTATTACTACGATACGTAGATATCTGGAGTCGCCATTTCCTAGCAAGGAAGTGTCGCATTTACATGCTTTTGAAGTGAATACGAGGTATACATGACACTTCGCAATGAATATTATACCTTATCATGAAACATAGATACGAGATGCGACATCTCGTTTTAAGAAGCATTAGAACTCTATTGTTTCGATACGGAGACATCTGCAAACGCTATTTCCTAGCAAGGAAGTGTCGCATTTGCATTCTTTTGAAGTGAATTGGAGGTATACATGGCACTTCGCAATGAATATTATACCTTGTCATGAAACATAGAAGCGAGAAGCGATATCGCGTATTAAGAGGCATTAGAACTCTATTGCTACGATACGTAGACATCTGCAAACGCTATTTCCTAGCAACGAAGTGTCGCATTCGCATTGTTTTGAAGTGAATACGAGGTATACATATCACACCACAATGAATATTAAATCTTATCATGAAACATAGAATTGTGATGCGTTATCTCTTTTTAAGAAGCATTAGAACTCTGTTGCTTCGATATTTAGACATCCGCAAACGCTATTTCCTAGGAGGGAAGTGTCGCATTTACACTCTTTTGTAGTGAATACGAGGTGTACATGACACTTCGCAATGAATATTATATTTTATCATGAAGCAGAGAAATGAGATGCCTTATCCCGATTTAAGAAGCATTAGAACTCTATTGTTTCGATACGTAGACATCTGGAAACGCTATTTCCTAGGAAGGAAGTGTCGCATTTACATTCATTTGAAGTGTAGACGAGGAATACATAACACTTCGCAATGAAGTTTATATCTTACCATGTAACATAGAAGTGAGATTCGATATCTCGTTCTAAGAAGCATTAGAACCCTATTACTTCGATTCGTAGACATCTGCAAACGCTATTTCCTAGCAAGGAATTGTCACATTTACAATCTTTTGAAGTGAATACGAGGTATACATAGCACTTCACAATGAATATTATAACTTATCATGAAACATAAGAATGAGATGCGATGTGGCGATTTATGAAGCATTAGAACCCTATTGCTTCGATACGTAGACATCTGCCAACGCTATTTCCTAGCAAGGAAGTGTCGCATTTACATTCATTTGAAGTGTATGCGAGGTATACAAGACATTTCGCAATGAATATAACATCTTACCATGAAACATAGAAATGAGATGCAATATCCCGCTTTGAGAAGCATTAGAACTCTAATGCTACGATACGTAGAGATCTGCGAACGCTATTTCCCAGCAAGGAAGTGTCGCATTTACATTCTTTTGAAGTGAATACGAGGTATACATGACACTTAGCAATGAATATTATATCTTATCATGAAACATAGAAATGAGATGCGACGTCTCGTTTCAAGAAGTATTATAACTCTATTGCTTCGATACGTAGACATCTGCAGACGCTATTTCCTAGCAAGGAAGTGTCGCATTTACATCCTTTTGTAGTGTAGACGAGATATACATATCACTGCACAATGAATATTATATCTTATCATGCAACATAGAAATGAGATGCGATATCGCGTTTTAAGAAGAATTAGAACTCTATTGCTACGATACATAGACATCTGCAAACGCTATTTCCTAGCAAGGAAGTGACGCTTTATCATTCTTTTGAAGTGAATACGAGGTATACATAACACTGTACAGTGAATATTATATCTTATCATGAAACATAGAAATGAGATGCGATATCGCGATTTAAGCAGCATTAGAACTCTATTGCTTCGATACCTAGACATCTCCAAACGCTATTTCCTAACAGGGAAGTGCCGCATTTACATTCGCTTGAAGTGTAGACGAGATAAACATGACACTGCACAATGAATATTATATGTTATCATGAAATATAGAAATGAGATGCGATATCGCGACTTAAGGGACAATAGAACTCTACTTCTTCGATACGTAGACATGTGCAAACGCTACTTCCTAGCAAGGAAGTGTCGCATTTACATTCACTTGAAGTGTATGCGAGGCATAAGTGGCACTTCGCAATGAATATTACATCCTAACATGAAACATAGAAATGTGATGCGATATCGCGTTTTAAGATGCACTTGAACTCTATTGCTTCGATACGTAGATATCTGCAAACGCTATTTCCTAGCAAGGAAGTGTCGCATATTACATTCATTTGACGTGTATGCGAGGAATACATAACAATTCGCAATGAATATTATATCTTATCATGAAAGATAGAAATGAGATACGATATAGCGATTTAAAAAGCATTAGAACTCTATTGCTTCGATACGTAGACATCTGCAAACGCTACTTCCTAGCAAGGAAGTGTCGCATTTACATTCTTTTGAAGTGAATACGAGGTATACATAACACTCCACGATGAATATTATACCTTATCACGAAACATAGAAATCAGATGCGATATCGCGATGTAAGAAGCATTAGAACTCTATTGCATCTATACGCAGATATCTGGAAACGCAATTTCCTAGCAAGGTAGTGTCGCATTTACATTCATTTGAAGTGTATGCGAGGAATACGTGACACTTCGCATTGAATATTATATCTTATCAGCAAACATAGAAATGAGATGCCATATCCCGTTTTAAGAAGCATTAGAACCCTATTGCTTCGATACGTAGACATCTGCAAACGCTATTTCCAAGCCATGAAGTGTCGCATTTGCATTCATTTGAAGTGTATGCGAGGTATAAGTGACACTTCGCAATTAATATTATATCTTATCATGAAACATAGAAATGAGGTGCGATATCGCGTTTTAAGTATTATTAAAACTATATTGCTGCGATACGTAGACACCTGCAGTGCTATTTCCTAGGAATGAAGTTTCGCATTTACATTCATTTGATGTGTTGAACAGGAATACATAAAACTTCGCATTGAATATTATATCTTATCATGAAACATATAAATCAGATGCGATATCGCGTTTCGAGAAGCATTAGAACACTGTTTCTGCTATACGTAGACATCTGCAAACGCTATTTCCTAGCAAGGAAGTGTCGCATTTACATTCATTTGAAGGGAATACGAGGTATACATAACACTCCGCAATGAATATTATATCTTATCATGAGACATAGGAATGAGATGCGATATCGTGTTTTAAGATGCATTTGAACTCTATTGGATCGATACGCAGACATCTGCAAACGCTACTTCCTAGCAAGGAAGTGTCGCATTTACATTCTTCTGAAGTGAATACGAGGTATACATGACACTTCGCAATGAATATTATATCCTATCATGAAACATAGAAATGAGATGCGATATTGCGATTTCAGAAGAATTAGAATCCTATTACTCGATACGTAGACATCTGCAAACGCTACTTGTTAGCAAGGAAGTGTCGCATTTACATTCTTATGAAGTGAATACGAGGTATACGTGACACTCCGCAATAAATATTATATCTTATCGCTAAACATAGAAATGAGATGCGATATCTCGTTTTAAGAAGCATTAGAACTCTTTTTCTTTGATTCGTAGCCAGCTGCCATCCCTATATCCTAGCAGGGAAGTGTCGTATTTACAATCACTTGAAGTGTATGCGAGGTATACATAACACTGCACAATGAATATTACATCTTATCGTGATACATAGAAATGTGATGCGATATGGCGATTTAAGAAGTATTAGAACTATATTGCTTCGATACGTAGACATCTGCCAACGCTATTTCCTAGCAATGAAGTGTCGCATTTCAATTCGTTTGAAGTGTATGCGAGGTATACAAGACACTTCGCAATGAATATTATGTCTTATCATGAAAAATAGAAATGAGATGCGATATCGCGTTTTGAGAAGCATTAGAACACTAATGCTACGGTACGTAGACATCTGCAAACGCTATTTCCTAGCAAGGAAGTGTCGCATTTACAATCTTTTGAAAGGAATACGAGGTACACATGACACTCAGCAAAGAATATTATATCTTATCGTAAAAGATAGAAATGAGATGCGATATCTCGTTTTAAGAAGCATTATAACACTGTTGCTTCGATACGTAGACATCTGCCATCGCTATATCCTAGCAAGGAAGTGTCGCAGTTACATTCATTTGAAGTGCATGCGATGTATACCTAACACTGCACAATGAATATTTTATCTTATCATAAAACATCGAAATAAGATACGATATCTCGATTAAAGAAGCATTAGAACTCTATTGCTTCGATGCGTAGACATCTGAAAACGCTACTTCCTAGCAAGGATGTGTCGCATTTACATTCTTCTGAAGGGAGTAGGAGGTATACATGACACTTCGCAATTAATATTATATCTTATCATGAAACATAGAAATGAGATGCGATATCCCCTTTCAAGAAGCATTAGAACTCTATTGCTTCGATACGTAGATATCTGCAAACGCTATATCCTAGCAAGGAAGTGTCGCATTTACATTCATTTGAAGTGAATACGAGGAATACATGAAACTTCTCAATGAATATTATATCTTATCATGAAACATAGATATGTGATGTGATATCGCGTTTTAAGATGCATTAGAAATCTGTTGCTACGATACGTAGACATCTGCAAACGCTATTTCCTAGCAAGGAAGTGTCGCATTTACATTCTTCTGGAGTGAATACAAGGTATACATGACACATCGCAATTATTATTATATCTTATCATGAAACATAGAAATGAGATGCGATATCTCGTTTTAAGAAGCATTATAACACGCTTGCTACGATACGTAGACATCTGCACACGCTACTTCCTAGCAAGGAAGTGTCGCACTTGCATTCATTTCGAGTGAATACGAGGTATACATGACACTTCGCAATTAATATTATATCTTATCATGAAACATAGAAATGAGATGCGACATCCCGTTTCAAAAAGCGTTAGAACTCTATTGCTTCAATACGTAGACATCTGCAATCGCTATTTCCTAGCAAGGAAGTGTGGCATTTACATTCATTTGAAGTGTATGCGAGGTATACATAACACTTCGCAATGTATATTATATGTTATGATGAAACTTAGAAATGAGATGCGTTATCTCGATTTAATAAGCATTATATCAAGCTTGCTACGATACGTAGACATCTGCAAACGCTATTTCCTAGCAAGGAAGTGTCGCATTTACATTCTTTTGAAGTGAATACGAGGTAATCATACCACTTCGCAATGAATATTATATCTTATCATGAATCATAGAAGTGAGATGCGATATCCCGTTTCAAGAAGCATTAGAACTCTATTGCTTCGATACGTAGACATCTGCAAACGCTATTTCCTAGCAAGGAAGTGCCGCATTTACATTCATTTGAAGTGAAGACGAGGAATACATGACTCTGCACAATGAATGTTATATCTTATTATGCAACATAGAAATGAGATGCGATATCGCGTTTTGAGAAGCATTAGAACTCCACTTCTACGATACGTATACATCTGCAAACGCTATTTCCAAGGAAGGAAGTGTCGCGTTCACATTCTTCTGAAGTGAATACGAGGTATACATAATAATGCACAATGAATATTATATCTTATCATGAACCATAGAGATGAGATGCGATATCGCGATTTAAGGAGCATTAGAACCCTATTTCTTTGATACGTAGACATCTGCCAACGCTATTTCCTAGCAACGAAGTGTCGCATTTACCTTCGTTTGAGGTGTAGACGAAGAATACATAACACTTCGCAATGAATATTATATCTTATCATGAGACATAGAAATGAGATGCGATATCGCGTTTTGGGAAGCATTAGAACTCTATTGCTACGATACGTGGACATCTGCCATGCTATTTCCTAGCAAAGAAGTGTCGCATTCACATTCTTTTGAAGTGAATTCGAGGTATACATAACACTTCGCAGTGAATATTATATATTATCGTGAATCATAGAAATGTGATGCGATATCACGTTTTATGAGGCATTAGAACACTATTGCTGCGATACGTAGTCATCTGCAAACGCTATTTCCTAGCAAGGAAGTGTCGCATTTACATTCTTTTGAAGTGAATACGAGGTATACATGACACTTCGAAATGAATATTATTCCTTATCATGAAACATAGAAATGAGATGCGATATCGCGTTTTGGGAAGCATTAGAACTCTATTGCTTCGACACGTAGACATCTGCCAACGCTATTTCCTAGCATGGAGGTGTAGCATTACATTTTTGGAAGTGAATACGAGGTATACATGACACTTCGCAATGAATATTATATCTTATCATGAAACATAGAAATGAGATGCGATATCATATTTTAAGAAGCATTAGAACTCTATTGCTACGAAACATAGACATCTGCAAACTCTATTTCCTAGCAAGGAAGTGTCGCATTTACATTCTTTTGAAGTGAATACGAGGTTAACATGACACTTCGCAATGAATATTATATCTTGTCATGAAACATACTAGTGAGATGCGATGTCGCATTTTTTGAAACATTAGAACTCTTTTGCTTCGATACGTAGACATCTGCAAACGCTATTTAATAGCAAGGAAGTGACGCATTTATATTCTTTTGATGTGAATACGGGGTATACATAACACTCCACAATGAATATTATACCTTATCACGAAACATAGAAATGAGATGCGATATCTCGTTTTAAGAAGCATTACAACACGCTTGCTACGATATGTAGACACCATCAAACGCTATTTCCTAGCAAGGAAGTGTCGCATTAACATTCATTTGAAGTGAATACGAGGAATACGTGAAACTTAGCAATGAATATTATATCTTATCATGAAACATAGAAATGAGATGCGATATCCCGTTTCAAGCAACATTGGAAATCGATTGCTTCAATATGTAGACATCTGCAATCGCTATTTCCTAGCAAGGAAGTGCCGCATTTACATTCTATTGAAGTGAATACGAGGAATACATGAAATTTCGCAATGAATATTATATCTTATCATGAAACATAGAAATGTGGTGTGATAGCGCGTTTTAAGAAGCATTAGAACTCTATAGCTACGATATGTAGATATCTGGAAACGCTATTTCCTGTCAGTGAAGTGTCGCATTTACATTCTTTTGAAGTGAGTACGAGGAATACATGAAACTTCGCAATGAATATTATATCTTAACATGAAATATAGAAATGTGATGTGATTGCGCGTTTTAAGAAGCATTAGAACTCTATTGCTACGATACGTAGACATTTGCAGACGCTGTTTCCTAGGAAGGAAGTGTCGCATTTACATTCTTCTGAAGTGTATGCGAGGTATAAGTGATACTTCGCAATGAATACTATATCTTATCATGAAACATAGAAACGAGATGATATATCCCGTTTCAAGAAGCATTAGAACTCTATTGCTTCGATACGTAGACATCTGCAAACGCTATTTCCTAGCAAGGAAGTGTCGCATTTACATTCATTTGAAGTGAAGACGAGGAATACATGACACTTCGCAATGCATATTATATCTTATCATGAAACATAGAAATGTGATGCGATATCGCGTTTCGAGAAGCATTAGAACTCTATTGCTACGATACGTAGACATCTGCAAACGCTACTTCCTAGCAAGAAAGTGTCGCATTTACATTCATTTGAAGTGAATGCGAGGTATACATAGCATTGCAAAATGAATATTATATATTATCATGAAACATAGAAATGAGATGCGAAATCGCGGTATAAGATGCATTAGAACTTTATTGCTTCGATACGTAGACATGTGCAAACGCTACTTCCTAGCAAGGAAGTGTTGCATTTACATTCTTTTGAGGTGAATACGAGGTATACATAACACTCCACAATGAGTATTATATCTTATCACGAAACATAGGAATGAAATGCGATATCGAGTTTTAACAAGCATTAGATCTCCATTGCTTCAATACGTAGACAACTGGAATCGCTATTTCCTAGCAAGGCAGTGTCGCATTACATTCTTTTGAAGTGAATATGAGGTATTCATGACACTTCGCAATGAATATTATATCTTATCATGAAAAATAGAAATGAAATGCGATATCCCGTTTTGAGAAGCACTAGGACTCTAATTCTACGATACGTAGACATCTGCAAACGCTATTTCCTGGAAAGGAAGTGACGCATTTACATTCTTTTGAAGTGAATACGAGGAATACATAACACTGCACATTGAATATTATATCTTATCATGAAACATATAAATGAGATGCGATATCGCGATATATAATGCATTAGTACCCTATTGCTACTATACGTAGACATCTGCAAAAACTATTTCCTAACAAGGAAGTGACACATTTACATACTTTTGAAGTGAATAAGAGGTATACATGACACTTCGCAATGAACATCATATCTTATCATGAAACATAGGAATAAGAAGCGATATCGCGTTTTAAGGTGCATTAGAACTCCATTGCTACGGTACGAAGACATCTAAAAACGCTATTTTCTAGCATGGAAGTGTCCCATTAACTTTCTTTTGTGGTGAATGCGAGGTATACATATCACTCCAAAATGAATAATATATCTCATCATGAAACATAGAAATGAGATGAGATTGCGCGATTTAAGAAGCATTAGAACTCTATTCCTTCAATACGTAGACGTTTGCAAACGCTATCTCCTAGCAAGGAAGTGTCGCATTTACATTCATTTGAAGTGACTACGAGATATACATGACACTGCACAATGAATATTATTTCTTATCATGAAACGTAGAAGTGAGATGCGATATCGCGATTTAAGAAGAACTAGAACACTATTGCTTCGATACGTAGACATCAGCCATCGCTATGTCCCACTAAGGAAGTGTCGCATTTACATTCATTTGAATTGTAAGCGAGGTATACATGACACGTCGCAATGAATATTATATCTTATCATGAAACATAGAAATGAGATGCGATATCGCGGTTTAAGAATCATTAGAACTTTAATGCTTCGATACGTAGACATCTGGAAACGTAATGTCCTAGAAAGGAAGTGTCTTACTTACATTCATTTGAAGTGTAGACGAGGTATACATAACACTCCACAATGAATATTATATCTTATCATGAAACATAGGATTGAGGATCGATTCGCGTTTTAAGAAGCATTAGAAATCTATTGCTACCATACGTAGACATCTGCAGACGCTATTTCCTACCAAGGAAGTGTCGCATTTACATTCTTTTGAAGTGAATACGAGGTATACACAACAATCCACAATGAATATTATATCTTATCATGAACCATAGAAATGAGATGCGAAATGGCGATTTAAGAAGCATTAGAACTCTGTTGCTTCGATACGTAGACATCTGCCATCGCTATTTCCTAGCAAGGAAGTGTCGCATTTACATTCAATTGAAGCGTAAGCGAGGAGTACATAACACTCCATAATGAATATTATATCTTATCACGAAACATAGAAATGAGATGCGATATCGCGTCTTAAGAAGCATTAGAACTCTATTGCTTCGATGCCTAGACATCTGGGAACGCTATTTCCTAGAACGGAAGTGTCGCAGTTACGTTCATTTGAAGTCAATACGAGGTATACATAACACTTCGCAATGAATCTTATATCTTATCATGAAACATAGAAATGAGAAGCGATATCGCGTTTTAAGAAGCATCCGAACTCTATTGCTACGATACGTAGACAACTGAAAACGGTATTTCCTAGATCGGAAGTGTCGCAATTACGTTCCTTTGAAGTGAATACGAGGTATACATAACACTCCCCAATGAATATTATATCTTATCATGATACATAGAATTGAGATGCGATATCGCGTTTTAAGAAGCAATAGAAATCAATTCCTTCTATACAGAGATATCTGGGAACGTAATTTCCTAGAAAGCAAGTCTCGCAATTACATTCATTTGAAGTGTAGACGAGTAACACATAGCACTTCGGAATGAATATTATATCTTATCGTGAGACATAGAAATGAGGTGGGATATCGGGATTTAAGAAGCATAAAACTCTATTTCCTCGATACGTAGACATCTGCAAACGCTATTTCCTAGCAAGGAAGTCTCGCATTTACGTTCCTTTGAAGTGAATACGAGTTACACGCGGCACTCCGCAATGAATATTATATCTTATCATAAATCATAGAAATGAGATGCCATATGGCGTTTTAAGAAGCATTAGAACTCTATTGCTTCCATACGTAGATATCTACAGACGCTACTACCTAGCAAGGAAGTATCGCATTTACGTTCCTTTGAATTGAATACGAGTTACACATGACACTCCGCAATGAATATTATATCTGATCATGAAACATAGAAATGAGATGCGATATCGCGTTTTAAGAAGCATTAGAACTCTATTGCTACGACAAGTAGACATCTGCAAACGCTATTTCCTAGCAAGGAAGTGTCGCATTTACATTCATTTGAAGTGCAGACGAGGGATACATAACACTTCGCAATGAATTTTATATCTTATCATGAAACATAGAAATGCGGTACAATATCGCGATTTAAGAAGCATTAGAACCCTATTGGTTCGATACGTAGACAACAGCAAACGCTACTTCCTAGCAAGGAAGTCTCGCACTTTCATTCATTTGAAGTTTATACGAGGTATGCGTAACACTTCGCAATGAGTATTATATCTTATCAAGAGACGTAGAAATGAGGTGCAATACCGCGTTATAAGAAGCATTAGACCTCAATTGCTACGGTACGTAGACATCTGCAAACGCTATTTCCTAGGAAGGAAGTGTCGCATTTACATTCATATGAAGTGTATGCGAGGTATACATAACACTGCACAATGAATATTATATCTTATCATGAAACATAGAAATGAGATGCGATATCGCGATATACGAAGCATTAGAACACTATTGCTTCGATACGTAGACATCTGCAAACGCTACTTCCTAGCAAGGAAGTGTCGCATTTACATTCATTTGATGTGCAGACGAGGGATACATAACACTTCGCAATGAATTTTATATCTTATCATGAAACATAGAAATGAAATGCGATATCGCGTTTTAAGAAGCATTAGAAATCTATTGCTACGATACGTAGACATATGGAGACCCTATTTCCTAGCAAGGAAGTGTCGCATTTACATTCTTCTGAACTGAATACGAGGTATACTTAACACTCCACAATGAATATTATATCTTATCATGAAACCAAGAACTGAGGATCGATTCCGCGTTTTAAGAAGCATTAGAACTCTTTTGCTACGATACGTAGACATCTGCAAAAGCAATTTCCTAGCAAGGAAGTGTCGCATTTACAATCTTTTGAAGTGAATACGAGGTATACATAACACTCCACAATGAACATTATATCTTATCATGAAACACAGAAATGAGATGCGATATGGCGATTTAAGAAGCATTAGAACTCTATTGCTTCGATACGTAGACATCTGCAAAGGCTATTTCCTAGCAAGGAAGTGTCGCATATACATTCATCTGAAGTGAATACGAGGTATACATAACACTCCACAATGAATATTATATCTTATCATGAAACATAGAAATGAGATGCTATATGGCGATTTAAGAAGCATTAGAACTCTATTGCTTCGATATGTAGGCATCTGCAAACGCTACTTCCTAGCAAGGAAGTGTCGCATTTACATTCAATTGTAGTGAATACGAGGAATACGTAACGGTTCGTAATGAATACTATTTCTTATCATGAAACATAGAAATGAGATGCTATATCGCGTTCTAAGAAGCATTAGATCCCTATTGCTTCGATACGTAGACATCTGCAAACGGTACTTCCTAGCAAGCAAGTGTCGCATTTACTTTCTTTTGAAGTGAATACAAAGTATACGTGACACACCGCAGTGAATATTATATCTTATCATAAAACATAGAAATGAGATGCGATATCTCGTTTTAAGAAGCATTAGAACTCTATTGCTACGACACGTAGACATCTGCAAACGCTATTTCCCAGGAAGGAAGTGTCGTATTTTCATTCTTTTGAAGTGAATACGGGGTATATATAACACTGCACATTGAATATTATATCTTATCATGAAACATAGGAATGAGATGCGATATGACAATATAAGAAGCATTAGAAATCTATTGCTTCCATAGGCAGACATCCGCAAACGCTATTTCCTAGCAAGGAAGTGTCGCATTTACATTCATTTGAAGTGTTTGCAAGGTACACATGACACTTCGCAATGAATATTATATCTTATCATGAAACATAGAAATGAAATGCGATATCGCGTTTTGAGAAGCATTAGAACTCTATTGCTACGATACGTGGACATCTGCAAACGCTACTTCCTAGCAAGGAAGTGTCGCATTTACATTCTTTTGATTGGAATACGAGGAATGCATGACACTTGGCAATGAATATTATATCATATCATGAAGCATAGAAATGAGATGCTATATCGCGTTTTGATAAAGCATTAGATCTCTAATGCTATGATACGTAGACATCTGCAATCGCTACTTCCTAGCAAGGAAGAGTCGCATTTACATTCTCTTGAAAGGAATACGAGGTATACATGACACTTGGCAATGAATATTGTATCTTATCATGAAACATAGAAATGAGATGCGATATCGCGTTTTGGGAAGCACTAGAATTCTACTGCTTCGATACGTAGACATCTGCAAACGCTATTTCCTAGCTAGGAAATGTCGCATTTACATTCATTTGAAGTGAATACGAGGTATACATGACACTTCGCAATGAATATTATATCTTATCATGAAACATAGAAATGTGATGCGAAGTCTCGTTTTAAGAAGCATTAGAACCCTAATGTTTCTATACGTAGACATCTGGAAACGCTATTTCCTAGCAAGGAAGTGTCGCATTTACATTCTTTTGTAGTGAATGCGAGGTGTACATGACACTTCGCAATGAATATTATAACTCATCATGACACATAGAAATGAGATGCGATATCTCGGTTTAAGAAGCATTAGAAGTCTATTCCTTCGATACGGAGACATCTGCAAACGCTATTTCCATGCAAGGAAGTGTCGCATCTACATTCCTTTGAGGTAAATACAAGGTATACATGACACTTCGCAATGAAAATTATATCTTATCATGAAACAAAGAAATGAGATGCGATATCGCTATTTAAGGAGCATTGAAACTCTATTGCTTCGATACGTGGACATCTGCAAACACTAATTCCTAGCAAGGAATTGTCGCATCTACATTCTTTTGAAGTGAATACGAGGTATACATGACACTTCGCAATGAATATTATATCATCACGAAACATAGAAATGAGTTGCGATATGGCGATTTAAGAAGCATTAGAACTCTATTGCTTCGATACGTAGACATCTGCCAATGCTACTTCCTAGCAATGAAGTGTCGCATTTAAATTCATTTGAGGTGTATGCGAGGTATACAAGACACTTCGCAATGAATATTATATCTTATCATGAAACACAGAAATGGGATGCGATATGGCGATTTAAGAAGCATTAGAACTCTGTTGCTTCGATACGTAGACATCTGCCAATGCTACTTCCTAGCAATGAAGTGTCGCATTTAAATTCATTTGAGGTGTATGCGAGGTATACAAGACACTTCGCAATGAATATTATATCTTATCATGAAACATAGAAATGATATGCGATATCGCGATTTAAGAAGCATTAGAACTCTATTTCTACGATACGTAGACATCTGCAAACGCTATTTCCTAGGAGGGAAGTGTCGCATTTACATTCATTTGAGGTGTATGAGAGGTATACATGGCACTTCGCAATGAATATTATATCTTATCATGAAATATAGAAATGAGATACGATATCGCGTTTTAAGCAGCATTAAAACTCTATTGCTACAATACGTAGACATCTGCAAACGCTATTTCCTAGCAAGGATGTGCCGCATTTACATTCTTTTGGGGTGAATACGAGGTATACATAACACTCCATAATTAATATTATATCTTATCACGAAACATAGAAATGAGGAGCGATTTCGCGTCTTAAGAAGCATTAGAACTCTATTGCATCGGTACGTAGACATCTGCAAACGCTACTTCCTAGGAAGGAAGTATCGCATTTACATTCTCTTGTGAGGAATACGATGTATACATGGCACTTCGCAATGAATATTATATCTTATGATGAAACATAGAAATGAGGTGCGATATGGCGATTCAAGAAGCATTAGATCTCTATTTCTTCGATACGTAGATATCTGCAAACGTTATTTCCTAGGAAGGAAGTGTCGCATTTACATTCTTTTGAAGTGAATACGAGGTGTCACGTCCGGCGAAACTATTTTCCGTTGCTCCGGAGGCTTTACGACACGAGCCTATTTTTCGGTAATTCGGTCCGTGGGAACGCGTTAAGACCGGGTCCGACAATTTCGGCTGACGCGACACTAGCGAAAACACTCGCGATAATAAGGGAATGACCCTACCTTTCGATGACTTCTCTCTCCATTTGTACGTAGAAACGGCGTGGGGGATCGTTCGCTGCGATCGTAGCGGATTTCGTTCTGTTGGCTGCTACGGAAATCGCGATCAGTCGCCAGCGAAGAGGAGGACGGCGGTCGGAATTCAGCGATGATGCTGAATGTGGTAGAATCTGCGTGATGCGTCGTGGTGTCTGGATCGGAAGCGTCGACTGTCGCTTCGGAAAGCGGCGTCTGGGCTGGTGCGAAGGCAGGCCGCTGGTGTACGAGGACTCTCGGAACGCCCTCCAAATATTCACGCACAAGTGATCGTATGAAATTCTTCCTACTCGCACGTCGCGTTCTTCGCAAACCGGAAGCACGATTCATTCACCAGGTTTTTCTGTACTTTCGACTAAGATCTGAAGGATAGGCGGCGGTCTCAACGTCACAAAGCCGATTTCTATACTCCTTCAATTTGTTGAAGAGCAAGCCCAGTTGTATGGAAGGACCCGTGGAAGAATTCGCAGTTAAATGTAATGTTAAAAGTAGAACTAGTATTGTAAACACTTGATAAAATT
Organism: Xylocopa sonorina; assembly: GCF_050948175.1. Lineage (NCBI taxonomy): Eukaryota > Metazoa > Arthropoda > Insecta > Hymenoptera > Apidae > Xylocopa > Xylocopa sonorina. The sequence goes on from NW_027490199.1 coordinate 261,637, forward strand.
AATGGATGTGGAAATAGTAGACTTGGTAAAAGAACTTGTACTTGGATATAGTAAAAGTAAAAATAAAATATATTCTAGGTTTAAAATATACAAGAACTGGAATTATTCTAAGACTAAGACTAAGTTAAAATGGAAATAGAAATACGATGCCTGAACCCCACATTGAGGTGGCTAACGATCTAGAACTAGAGGTTTCGACTCCTCGGTAGGAGATCTCGGTCAGAGTGTGTGCTCTGGAGACGCGTCTCTGACCTCCTCGGTTCGCGGGGCGCTACGGTCGCGGAGGCTCGTGGTAGGGAGATCGCGGTCCCGCGAGTGGGAGACTCACGTCTCGAGGCGGAGAGCGCGCGGCCCAGCGAGTGAGGACTCGCGGCTCGTGGTGGGGCTAGCGGCGCATGCCGCTGGCCGGGCGCATCTTACTTAGTGTAACTTAGATCTAGGAATTCTTATATATGCGTCATGATATGGTATGTATGTCCTAGCTTAGGAGTAATATATAGGTTCTAGCAGATCCTGTTCCCGGAATTGGAAAAGACCACATTCAGGTGATGGGCTGCGGCTACGTCTTCCTGCAGGACGGAATCCTCGGTGCGAGGGAGATAGGACTGCCCGTCCTTGGTGCGGGCGAGACAGGTATACTCGGTGGTGCGAGTAAGGCACTGGTGCCCGGTACGAGCGAGACAGGTATACTCGGCGGTGCAAGTGAGGCAGCGGAACTCCGTGTGAGTGAGCGCGTGCAGGTAAGCGCGCGCGAACACTTCCAGTTGCTGGTTTTGCAGGCAAGTTTGGCTGGTTGCATGCGCCCAGGGCTTGATGCTGGTGCGTGCGAGGAGGTTCCTTTCTAGGAAATTACGTTCCCAGATATCTCTGTATCGAAGCTATAGAGTACTAATGCCCCTTAAAACGCCATATCGCATCTCATTTCTATGTTTCGTGATAAGATATAATATTCATTGTTGAGTGTTATCTATACCTCGCATTCACTTCAAATGAATGTAAATGCGACACTTCCTTGCTAGGAAATAGCCTCTGTAGATGTATCGTCTATGTATCGCAGAAATAGAGTTCTAAAGCTTCTTAAAACGCGATATCGCATCACATTTCTATGCTTCATGATAAGATATAATATTCATTGCGAAGTGTTATGTATTCCTCGCCTACACTTGAAATGTATGTAAATGCCACACTTCCTTTCTAGGAAATAGCGTTTACAGATGTCTACGTATCGAAGCAAAAGAGTACTAATGCTTCTTAAAACGAGATGTCGCATTTCACTTCTATGTTTGGTGATAAGATATAATATTCATTGCGAAGTGTCATGTATACCTCGTATTCACTTCAAAAGAATGTAAATGCGACAATTCCATTCCAGGATAGAGCGTTGGAAGATGTCGCATCTCATTTCTATGTTTCATGATAACGTACAATGTTCATTGCGGAGTGTTATGTGTTCCTCGTCTACACTTCAAATGAATGTAAATGCGCTACATCCCTTCTAGGAAATAGCGCTTCCAGATGTGTACGTATCGAAGCAATAGAGTTCTAATGCTTCTTAAAACGCAATATCGCATCTCATTTCTATGTTTCGTGATAAGATATAATATTCATTGCGAAGTGTCATGTATACCTCGAATTCACTTCAAAACAATGTAAATGCGAATCTTCCTTGCTAGGAAATAGTGTTTGCAGATATCTCCGCATCGAGGCAATAGGGTTCTTATGCTTCTTAAAACGCGATATCGCATCTCACTTCAATGTTACATGATAAGATATAATGTTCATTGCGAAGCGTCATGTATATCTCGCAATCACTTCAAAAGAATGTAAATGCGAATCTTCCTTGCTAGGAAATAGCGTTTGCAGGTGTCTACGTATAGTAGCAATAGAGTTCTAATGCTTCTTAGATCGCGATATAGCATCTCATTTCTATGTTTCGTGATAAGATATAACGTTCATAGCGAAGTGTCATGTATACCTCGTATTCAATTCAAAAGAATGTAAATGCGACTATTGCCTGCTAGGAAATAGCATTTGCAGATGTCTACGTATCGTAGCAATAGAGTTCTAATGCTACTTAAATCGCGATATCGCATCTCATTTCTATGTTTCGTGATAAGATGTAATATTCATTGCGAAATATCACGTATACCTCGTATTCACTACCAAACGAATTTAAATGCGGCACTTCCTTGCTAGGAAATAGCGTATTCAGATGTCTACGTATCGTAGCAATAGAGTTCTAATGCTACTTAAGTCACGATATCGCATCTCATTTATATGTTTCGTGATAAGATATAATATTTATTGCGAAGTCTCATGTATACCTCGTATTCACTTCAAAAGAATGTAAGTGCGACACTTTCATGCTAGGAAATAGCGTTTGCAGAGATCTACGTATCGTAGCAATAGAGTTCTAGTGCTTCTTCAAACGCGATATCGCATCTCTCTTCTATGTTTCATGATAAGGTATAATATTCATTGCGAAGTGTTATGGTTACCACGTATTCACTTCAAAAGAATGTAAATGCGACACATCCTTGCTAGGAAATAGCGTTTGCAGATGTCTACGTATCGTAGCAATAGAGATCTGATGCATCTTAAAACGAGATGTCGCATCTCGTTTCTATGTTTCACAATAAGATATAATATTCTTTGCCAAGTGTTATGGTTACCTCGTATTCACTTCAAAAGAATGTAAATGCGACACTTCCTTGCTAGGAAATAGCGTTTGCAGATGTCTACGTATCGTAGCAATAGAGATCTGATGCATCTTAAAACGAGATGTCGTTTCTCTGTTTCATGAAAAGATATAATATTCATTGCCAAGTGTCATTTATACCTCGTATTCACTTCAAAAGTATGTAAATGCGACAATTCTTTGCTAGCAATTAGCATTTCCAGACGTCTACGTATCGAAACAATAGAGTTCTAATGCTTCTTAAAACGAGATGTCGCATCTCGGTTCTATGTTTCATGATAAGATATAATATTCAATGCGAAGTGTCATGTACAGCTCGTATTCACTTCAAAAGAATGTAAATGCGACACTTTCTTGTTAGGAAATAGCGTTTGCAGAGGTCTACGTATCGTAGCAATAGAGTTCTAACGCTTCTTAAAACGCGATATCGCATCTCAGTTCTATGTTTCATAATAAGATATAATATTCATTGCGAAGTTTCACTTGTACCTCGCATACACTTCAAATGAATGTAAATGCGACACTTCCTTGCTAGGCACTAGCATTTCCAGACGTCTACGTATCGAAACAATAGAGTTCTAATGCTTCTTAAAACGAGATGTCGCATCTCGGTTCTATGTTTCATGATAAGACATAATATTCATTGCGAAGTGTCATGTATACCTCATATTCACTTCAAATAAATGTAAATGCGACACTTCCTTACTAGGAAATAGCGACTGCAGATGTCTCCGTATCGAAGCAATAGAGTTCTAATGCTTCTTAAATCGCGATATCGCATTTCATTCCTATGTTTCGTTATAAGGTATAATATTCATTGCGAAGTGTCATGTATGCCTCTTATTCACTTCAAAAGAATGTAAACGTGACACTTCCTTGCTAGGAAATAGCGTTTGCAGATATCTACATACCGTAGCAATAGATTTCTTATGCTTCTTAAGACGGGATATCGCATCTCATTTCTATGTTTCATGACATGATATAATATTCATTGCGAAGTGTCATTTATACTTCGTATTCACTTCAAAAATATGTAAATCCGACACTTCTTTGCTAGGAATTAGCATTTCCAGATGTCTACGTATCGAAACAATAGAGTTCTAATACTTCTTAAAACGAGATGTCGCATCTCGGTTCTATGTTTCATGATAAGATATAATATTCAATGCGAAGTGTCATGTATAGCTCGTATTCACTTCAAAAGAATGTATTTGCGACACTTCCATGCTAGGAAATAGCGTTTGCAGATGTCTCCGCATCGAGGCCATAGAGTTCTAATGCTTCTTACAACGCGATATTGCATCTCTCTTCTATGTTTCATGATAAGATATAATATTCATTGCCAAGTGTCATGTATACCTAGTATTCAATTCAAAAGAATGTAAATGCGACTATTGCCTGCTAGGAAATAGCGTTTGCAGATGTCTACGTATCGTAGCAATAGAGTTCTAATGCTACTTAAATCGCGACATCGCATCTCACTTCTACGTTTCGTGATAAGATATAATATTCATTGCGAAGTCTCATGTATACCTCGTATTCACTTCAAAAGAATGTTAGTGCGACACTTCCATGATAGGAAATAGCGTCTGCAGATCTCTACGCGTTGAGGCAACAGAGTTCTAATGCTTCTTAAAACGCGATATCGCATCTCACTTCTATGTTTCACGAGAAGATATATTGTTCATAGCGAAGTGTGTTGTATACCTCGTATTCACTTCAAAAGAATGTACATGCGAAACTTCCTTGCTAGGAAATAGCGTTTGCATATGTCTACGTATCGTAGCAATGGAGTTCTAATGCTTCCTAGATCGCGATATCGCATCTCATTTCTATGTTTCGTGATAAGATATAATATTCATTGCGAAGTGTCACCTATACCTCGTATTCACTCCAGACGAAAGTAAATGCGACACTTCCTTGCTAGAATATAGCGTTTGCAGATGTCTACGTATCGTAGCAATAGTGTTCTAATGCTACTTAAATCGCGATATCGCATCTCATTTCTATGTTTCGAGATAAGATATAATATTCATTGCCAAATGTCATGTATACCTCGTTTTAACTTCAAAAGAATGTAAATGCGACTATTGTTTGCTAGGAAATAGCGTTTGCAGATGTCTACGTATCGTAGCAATAGCGTTCTAATGCTACTTAAATCGCGATATCGCATCTCATTTATATGTTTCGTGATAAGATATAATATTCTTTGCGAATTGTCATGTATACCTCGGATTCACTCAAAAGAATGTAGGTGCGACACTTCTATGCTAGGAAATAGTGTTTGCAGATGTCTCGGCATCGGGGCCATAGATTTCTAATGCTTCTTACAACGCGATATTGCATCTCTCTTCTATGTTTTATGATAAGATATAATATTCATTGCCAAGTGTCATGTATACCTAGTATTCAATTCAAAAGAATGTAAATGCGACTATTGCCTGCTAGGAAATAGCGTTTGCAGATGTCTACGTACCGTAGCAATAGAGTTCTAATGCTACTTAAATCGCGATATCGCATCTCATTTCTATGTTTCGTGATAAGATGTAATATTCATTGCGAAATGTCACGTATACCTCGTATTCACTACCAAACGAATTTAAATGCGGCACTTCCTTGCTAGGAAATAGCGTATTCAGATGTCTACGTATCGTAGCAATAGAGTTCTAATGCTACTTAAGTCACGATATCGCATCTCATTTCTATGTTTCGTGATAAGATGTAATATTCATTGCGAAGTGTCATGTATACCTCGTATTCACTTCAAAAGAATGTACATGCGAAACTTCCTTGCTAGGAAATAGCGTTTGCATATGTCTACGTATCGTAGCAATGGATTTCTAATGCTTCCTAGATCGCGATATCGCATCTCATTTCTATGTTTCGTGATAAGATATAATATTCATTGCGAAGTGTCATCTATACCTCGTATTCACTCCAAACGAAAGTAAATGCGACACTTCCTTGCTAGAAAATAGCGTTTGCAGATGTCTACGTATCGTAGCAATAGTGTTCTAATGCTACTTAAATCGCGATATCGAATCTCATTTATATGTTTCGTGATAAGATATAATATTCGTTGCGAAGTGTCATGTATACCTCGTATTCACTACAAAAGAATGTAAGTGCGACACTTCCATGCTAGGAAATAGCGTTTGCAGATGTCTCCGCATCGAGGCCATAGAGTTCTATTACTTTTTACAACGCGATATTGCATCTCTCTTCTATGTTTCATGATAAGATATAATATTCATTGCCAAGTGTCATGTATACATAGTATTCAATTCAAAAGAATGTAAATGCGACTATTGCCTGCTAGGAAATAGCGTTTGCAGATGTCTACGTATCGTAGCAATAGAGATCTAATGCTACTTAAATCGCGACATCGCATCTCACTTCTATGTTTCGTGATAAGATATAATACTCATTGCGAAGTGTCATGTAAACCTCGTATTCACTTCAAAAGAATGTAAATGCGACTATTGCTTGCTAGGAAATAGCGTTTGCAGATGTCTCCGCATCGAGGCCATAGAGTTCTAATGCTTCCTAAAACGCGATACCGCATCTCACTTCTATGTTTGGTGATAAGTTATATTATTCATACCGAAGTGTCATGTATTCCTCGTATTCACTTCAAAAGGATGTAAATCCCACTGTTCCTTGCTAGGAAATAGCGCTTGCAGATATCTCCGCATCGAGGCAATAGTGTTTTTATGCATCTTAAAACGCGATATCGCATCTCACTTCTATGTTACATGATAAGATATAATGTTCAATGCGAAGTGTCATGTATACCTCGTATTCACTTCAAAAGAATGTAAGTGCGACACTTCCATGCTAGGAAATAGCGCATGCAGATGTCTCCGCATCAAGGCCATAGAGTTGTAATGCTTCTTAAAACGCGATATCGCATCTCTCTTCTGTGTTTCATGTTAAGATATAATATTCATTGCGAAGTGTCATGTATTCCTCGTATTCACTTCAAAAGAATGTAAATGCGACTATTCCTTGCTAGGAAATAGCGTTTGCAGATACCTACGTATCGTAGCAATATAGTTCTAATGCTTCTTAGATCGCGATATCGTATCTCATTTCTACGTTTCGTGATAAGATATAATATTCATTGCGAAGTGTCATGTATACCTCGAATTCACTTCAAAAGAATGTAAATGCGACACTTCCATGCTAGGAAATAGCGTTTGCAGATATCTCCGCATCGAGGCAATAGATTTCTAATGCTTCCTAAAACGCGATATCGCATCTCATTTCTATGCTGCATGATAAGATATAATATTCATTGCGAAGTGTCATGTATACCTCGAATTCACTACAAACGAATGTAAATGCGACACTTCCTTGCTAGGAAATATCGTATTCAGATGTCTACGTATCGTAGCAATAGAATTCTAATGCTTCTCAAAACGCGATATCGCATCTATCTTCTATGTTTCATGATAAGATATAATATTCATTGCGAAATGTCATGTATATCTCGTATTCACTTCAAAAGAATGTAAATGCGACATTTCCATGCTAGAAAATACCGTCTGCAGATGTCTACGCGTCGAGGCAATAGAGTTCTAATGCTTCTTAAAACGCGATATCGCATCTATCTTCTATGTTTCATGATAAGATATAATATTCATTGCGAAATGTCATGTATACCTCGTATTCACTCCAAACGAATGTAAATGCGACACTTCCTTGCTAGGAAATAGCGTATTCAGATGTCTACGTATCGTAGCAATAGGGTTCTAAAGCTACTTAACCCTTTTAGCACCGAACGACGATATATCGTCTTTCGGTGGACTTGCCAGAAATACCAACGACGATATATCGTTGCGCCTCCGTTGGAGCCTTATTATACTCATCATAAGAGGTCTCTGTCTCAAAATAACTTTATAAAATGTTAACATGGTTCAACTACGATGCAATGCAAGTGAATAAATGTTTGTTAGATTTAACTTTTGTTATATTTTTTACTGATTAGTGCCGAGCGCTTTGTATATGTCAGCGTGGTGATGTAAAGACGGGACACGGGATCCCTTGCATATCCGTTGTCACGGGATAGTTTCTCTAGACCGTAATCACAATCTTTACGATTTTTATAACAATTATCAGAGAACTCAAGTGGCATCCGTGCATCGACTCGGCGAATCTAAAATCTTTTTCAGCCTTTCTTGATCCTTCTAAAGTGCAGTCAGTATTGATAAACCGTCAACGTTTTCATAGAGGTACAATTAGCAGCAGGAAATTTTGTTAGTTTTATTGCCTTATCTTTTTGAAAAAAATTTACCCTGTTATGAATGTAGCGGCTAGAAGTAAGGTACAATGGAAGACCTTTCGCTACAAACGACTAGCACGGTTTATGGTATGCGCTGCAATCAAGTAATTTTTGAGGAACCGTTTTATGCTTTTCCGGATATGCGACAATTATCTTTTTCTAACGGCCTCGATGACACATGCGGAAGCCATAAACAGGGGATTTCCGAAAGGTCCACTGCCGTTGGCCAAGCTACCTTTGGTCACCCGGCGCAGGTATTAGGCCCAGCTAGCAACATGACCAAATATGGTAACAACAAAGTCACCCCCACCAGAAGCACCACAGTCCTTCTGTAAGAAGGCGGTGGCCTAAAGTAGGAAATATTCGGTGATTGGCAAAAGCAGCCAAAACTGAATATCTAATCAAAAGGCGCGAGAAATGTAACGCGCCTTCAAGGAAAATAGAAAAACAGAAAAACGACAGTCTCCGCTGAGAATTCCTCAGCAAAACACCTTGTTTAGAAAATCCTGAAGACGCATTATTAGACAATCCCTTCACGAACATGGATGACGCAGAGTTAGTCCAAATTATTGACGAGTGGGATACTGAAGAACAAAGTGACAGTGATGAGCAATTATTTGCGCCAAACTATCGGTGTGATCGTAGAATATATAGCGACAGTGAGTCTAGTAAAGAAGAATCGCAACATGACGGTAACGAGAGTGACAGTGAAGAATCTCTGACGAATTTCAGGGAAGTAAATGTGGAAAACGATAGCCAATATAGCCCGCGCCCACTATTTTTGGAAACGACTGGCCCTAGACTTATGCCGCCAAACATCACGAAACCAATAGAGTATTTCAATTTATTTTTTACACTGGAATTTCTAGACATGTTGAAAACTGAAACAAATAAGTACGCACAACAGTTTTTCGAGAATACTAGATCAGAAAATACACCCACAACACCGACCTGGAAGAAAACAACAATCAAAGAGTTGAGAACATTTATAGCCGTTTTACTTGAAATGGGAATAACACGTAGGCCAACATTTTTTAGTTACTGGTCACGAAATCATCGGTACATCCCATGGTTTGGCCAAATGTTTAGCCGGAATAAATTCCAATTAGTTTATAAATTTTTTCATACCGTGGACAATAGTACATTACCAGCACGCGATAACAATGAATACGACCCAACAGCAAAGTTCGAACCTGTCGTTGCTCATGCAAATCGAAAATTCAAATTTTATTATTCGCCACACCAGCACTTGAGCGTGGACGAATCATTAGTAGGGACAAAAAGCAGATCAGCACTCACTCAGTATTTACCAAATAAAAAGCACCACAAATGGGGCATAAAATTTTGGATGCTAGCCGATACGGTCTCTCATTATTGTTTGTCATTCTTCTGTTATCGGGGAGCCAAGGACCAACGCGACAAGAGGGAAGTACAAGAAAAAGGCCTCGCTCAAGTAGTGATAGATAGATTACTCAGTATGAGTGACTACTTTATGAAAGGTTACCATATAACTGTTGACAATTTTTTTACCAGTATTCCGTTAGCAAGATATCTGTTTGAGAAGAATACATATTTATCCGGAACATTACGCAATAACAGGAAACATATTCCATCGCAGCTCAAAACAAAATTGAAAGTGGGCGAATATAAGTACCAAAGAAATGGGGAAATACTTTTATTAGCGTACAGAGAAAAGAAGTCACAGAGAAAAAATCTATTACTACTATCAACACATGGAACAGCCGCAAATAAAACGACTGTCATTCGAAGACGGAATCAGGAAAGGGAAATTCAAAAACCAGCACTCGTCCACGACTACAACAAATATATGGGAGGCATTGATATCTCAGATATGATGATCTACTCATATTTGGATGAGAGGAGAACAGTAAAATACTGGAAGAAAGTGGTGTTTTCCATTTTTGCTCGCATGGTTTTGAATGCATATATATTATACCAATGCAACACCGAAGGAAAGGCTATGACTCGACTTGAATTTATAACAAGTATCATTCAGTCGATAACAACAGAATGGATGGCGGAAAAAAATATGACTCCAGAAACTTCATTGGGTCACACATCGAGGGATTCTACTGCACCAGGTATCCGAAAACCTCCTGGAAGGAGGGAAAAGGTTTGCGTAGTTTGCAGTAGGGTGGATGGTGGGCCTGTGCGAAGATCGCGCACTATTTGTAATAAGTGCAATAAAGGGTTGCATGGTGTATGCATTAGTCAGCATCAATGCTTATAAATTGCTTGTGTAAGTAAAAATAAGGAAATATTACATATTTTAAGTGATTACAAAACTAACTATAAATATTTATAATAACACTTTTTTTTTAGTGACGTATTACCAGCAGCACGATCCATTTGTGTAGAAGACCCGTCTGCCGCTTGCCGTGCATCATAGCGCTATCCTTCCGTTTTATTATCCGACTTCGGCTTTTTTTTGCAAGTTATTGCAAAATGCAGTGTCTATACACCATACTATCTGATATATATAAAGCGATGACCAAACGATGATTTTTTATATGTGCAATCATGTTTTGAAAACGTGAAATAACTTTGTACGATTTTTATAATGTTTTATATTTATGTTACTGTTATGATTTTCAACAAATATCGAAACACAATTGGTATCAGTTTATTCTCCATTCATTTCGCAGTAAGCAGATTTTTGAATTTTGTAAATATCACGCCTACTTTGGTTTTTACGAGCATTTTCGCAAACCTCTACAAATTCGTCGATTTGGCCCGGTATTCTTCGCCTAGGCACGCTCCAGGCGCTCGGTGCTAAAAGGGTTAAGTAGCGATATCGCAACCCATTTCTATGTTTCGTGATAAGATGTAATCTTCATAGCGAAGTGTCATGTACACCTCGTATTCACTTCAAAAGATTGTAAGTGCGACATTTCCATGCTAGGAAATAGCGTCTGCAGACGTCTACACATCGAGGCAATAGAGTTCTAATGCTTCTTAAAACGCGATGTCGCATCCTATTTCTATGTTTCGTGATAAGATATAATGTTCATTGCGAAGTGTCATGTATACCTCGTATTCACTTCAAAAGAATGTAAACGCGACTATTCCTTGCTAGGAAATAGCGTTTGCAGATACCTACGTATCGTAGCAATAGAGTTCTAATGCTACTTAAGTCGCGATATCGCATTCCATTTCTATGTTTCGTGATAAGATGTAATATTCATAGCGAAGTGTCATGTACACCTCGTATTCACTTCAAAAGAATGTAAGTGCGACATTTCCATGCTAGGAAATAGCGTCTGCAGATGTCCACTTATCGTAGCAAAAAGATCCAAATGCTTCTTAAAACGAGATGTCGCATTTCATTTCTATGTTTCGTGATAAGATATAATGTTCATTGCGAAGTGTCATGTATACCTCGTATTCACTTCTAAAGAATGTAAATGCGACTATTCCTTGCTAGGAAATAGCGTTTGCAGATACCTACGTATCGTAGCAATAGAGTTCTAATGCTTCTTAGATCGCGATATCGCATCTCATTTCTATGTTTCGTGATAAGTTATAATATTCATTCCGAAGTGTCAAGTATACCTCGAATTCACTTCAAAAGAATGTAAATGCGACACTTCCAGGCTAGGAAATAGCGTTTGCAGATATGTCCGCATCGAGGCAATAGGGTTCTAATGCTACTAAAAACGCGATATCGCATCTCACTTCTATGTTACATGATGAGTTATAATATTCATCCCGAAGTGTCATGTAAACCTCGAATTCACTTCAAAAGAATGTAAATGCGACTATTGCTTCCTAGGTAATAGCGTTTGCAGATGTCTACGTATCGTAGCAATAGCGTTCTAATGCTTCTTAAAACGCGATATCGCATCTCACTTCTATGTTACATGATAAGATATAATGTTCAATGCGAAGTGTCATGTATACCTCGAATTCACTTCAAGAGAATGTAAATGCGACACTTCCACGCTACGAAATAGCGTTTGCAGATATCTCCGCATCGAGGCAATAGGGTTCTAATGCTTCTAAAAACGCGATATCGCATCTCACTTCTATGTTACATGACAAGATATAATGTTCATTGCGAAGTGTCACCTCGTATTCACTTCAAAAGAATGTAAATGCGAATCTTCCTTGCTAGGAAATAGCGTTCGCAGATGTCTACGTATGGTAGCAATAGGGTTCTAATGCTTCTCAAAACGCGATATCGCATCTCATTTCTATGCTTCATGATAAGATATAATATTCATCGCGAAGTGTCATGTATACCTCGTATTCACTTCAGATGAATGTAAATGCGACAATTGCTTGCTAGGAAATAGCGTTTGCAAATGTCTACCTATCGTAGCAATAGAGTTCTAATGCTACTTAAATCGCGATATCGCATCTCATTTATATGTTTCGTGATAAGATATAATATTCATTGCCAAGTGTCATGTATACCTCGTATTCACATCAAAAGAATGTAAGTGCGACACCTCCATGCTAGGAAATAGCGTTTGCAGATGTCTCCGCATCGAGGCCATAGAGTTCTAATGCTTCTTAAAACGCGATATCGCATCTCTCTTCTATGTTTCTTGATAAGATATAATATTCATTATGGAGTGTCATGTATACCTCGCATTCACTTCAATGGAATGTAAATGCGACATTTCCTTACTAGGAAATAGAGTTTGCAGATGTCTACGTATATTAGCAATAGAGTTCTAATACTTCTTAAAACGAGATGTCGCACCTCATTTCTATGTTTCATGATAAGATATAATATCCATTGCGAAGTGTCATGTATACCTCGTATTCACTTCAATGGAATGTAAATGCGACATTTCCTTACTAGGAAATAGAGTTTGCAGATGTCTACGTACATTAGCAGGTGTGTTCTAATGCTTCTTGAAACGCGATATCGCATCTCACTTCTATGTTTCATGATAAGATATAATATTCATTGCGAAGTGTCATGTATACCTCGTGTTCACTTCAAAAGAATGTAAATGCGACACTTCCATGCTAGGAAATAGCGTTTCCAGATGTCTACGTATCGTAGCAATAGAGTTCTAATGCTTCTTATAACGCGATATCGCATCTCACTTCTATGTTTCACGATAAGATATAATATTCATTATGGAGTGTTATGTATACCTCGTATTCACTTCAAAAGAATGTAAATGCGACACTTGCATCCTAGGAAATAGCGTTTGCAGATGTCTACGTATCGTAGCAATAGAGTTCTAATGCTTCTTAGAACGCGATATCGCATCTCACTTCTGTGTTTCATGATAAGATATAATATTCATTGCGAAGTGTCATGTATACCTCGTATTCACTTCAAAAGAATGTAAATGCGACACTTCTTTCCTAGGAAATAGCGTTTCCAGATGACCACGTATCGTAAGAATAGAGTTCTAATACTTCTTAAAACGAGATGTCGCATCTCATTTCTACGTTTCATGATAAGATATAATATCCATTGCGAAGTGTCATGCATACCTCGTATTCACTTCAATGGAATGTAAATGCGACACTTCCATGCTAGGAAATAGCGTTCGCAGATGTCTACGTATCGTAGCAATAGGGTTCTAATGCTTCTCAAAACGCGATATCGCATCTCATTTCTATGCTTCATGATAAGATATAATATTCATCGCGAAGTGTCATGTATACCTCGTGTTCACTTCAAAAGAATGTAAATGCGACACTTCCATGCTAGGAAATAGCGTTTCCAGATGTCTACGTATCGTAGCAATAGAGTTCTAATGCTTCTTAAAACGCGATATCGCATCTCACTTCTATGTTTCACGATAAGATATAATATTCATTATGGAGTGTTATGTATACCTCGTATTCACTTCAAAAGAATGTAAATGCGACACTTGCATCCTAGGAAATAGAGTTTGCAGATGTCTACGTATCGTAGCAATAGAGTTCTAATGCTTCTTAGAACGCGATACCGCATCTCACTTCTGTGTTTCATGATAAGATATAATATTCATTGCGAAGTGTCATGTATACCTCGTATTCACTTCAAAAGAATGTAAATGCGACACTTCCTTCCTAGGAAATAGCGTTTCCAGATGACCACGTATCGTAAGAATAGAGTTCTAATACTTCTTAAAACGAGATGTCGCATCTCATTTCTACGTTTCATGATAAGATATAATATCCATTGCGAAGTGTCATGCATACCTCGTATTCACTTCAATGGAATGTAAATGCGACACTTCCATGCTAGGAAATAGCGTTCGCAGATGTCTACGTATCGTAGCAATAGGGTTCTAATGCTTCTCAAAACGCGATATCGCATCTCATTTCTATGCTTCATGATAAGATATAATATTCATCGCGAAGTGTCATGTATACCTCGTATTCACTTCAGATGAATGTAAATGCGGCAATTGCTTGCTAGGAAATAGCGTTTGCAAATGTCTACCTATCGTAGCAATAGAGTTCTAATGCTACTTAAATCGCGATATCGCATCTCATTTATATGTTTCGTGATAAGATATAATATTCATTGCCAAGTGTCATGTATACCTCGTATTCACATCAAAAGAATGTAAGTGCGACACCTCCATGCTAGGAAATAGCGTTTGCAGATGTCTCCGCATCGAGGCCATAGAGTTCTAATGCTTCTTAAAACGCGATATCGCATCTCTCTTCTATGTTTCATGATAAGATATAATATTCATGACGAAGTGTCATGTACACCTCGTATTCACTTCAAAAGAATGTAAATGCGACTATTGCTTGCTAGGAAATAGCGTTTGCAGATAACTACGTATCGTAGCAATAGAGTTCTAATGCTACTTAAATCGCGATATCGCTTCTCACTTCTATGTTTCATGATAAGATATAATATTCATTGCGAAGTGTCATGTATACCTCGTGTTCACTTCAAAAGAATGTAAATGCGACACTTCCATGCTAGGAAATAGCGTTTCCAGATGTCTACGTATCGTAGCAATAGAGTTCTAATGCTTCTTAAAACGCGATATCGCATCTCACTTCTATGTTTCATGATAAGATATAATATTCATTATGGAGTGTTATGTATACCTCGTATTCACTTCAAAAGAATGTAAATGCGACACTTGCATCCTAGGAAATAGCGTTTGCAGATGTCTACGTATCGTAGCAATAGAGTTCTAATGCTTCTTAGAACGCGATACCGCATCTCACTTCTGTGTTTCATGATAAGATATAATATTCATTGCGAAGTGTCATGTACACCTCGTATTCACTTCAAAAGAATGTAAATGCGACTATTGCTTGCTAGGAAATAGCGTTTGCAGATGTCTACGTATCGTAGCAATAGAGTTCTAATGCTACTTAAATCGCGATATCGCTTCTTATTTATATGTTTCGTGATAAGATATAATATTCATTGCGAAGTGTCATGTATACCTCGATTTCACTGCACAAGAATGTAAATGCGACACTTCCATGCTAGGAAGTAGCGTTTGCGGATGTCTACGCATCGTAGCAATAGAGCTCCAGTGGTTTTTAAATCGCGATATCACATCTCACTTCTATGCTTCGAGATAAGATATAATATTCATTGCGAAGTGTCATGTATACCTCGTATTAACTTCAAAAGAATGTAAATGCGGCATTTCCATGCTAGGAAATAGCGTTTGCAGATGTCTAAGTATCGTAGCAATAGAGTTCTAATGCTACTTAAAACGCGATATCGCATCTCACTTCTATATTTCATGATAAGATATAATATCCATTGCGAAGTGTCATGCATACCTCGTATTCACTTCAATGGAATGTAAATGCGACATTTCCTTGCTAGGAAATAGAGTTTGCAGATGTCTACGTACATTAGCAAGAGTGTTCTAACGCTTCTTAAAACGCGATATCGCATCTCACTTCTATGTTTCATGATAAGATATAATATTCATTGCGAAGTGTCATGTATACCTCGTGTTCACTTCAAAAGAATGCATATGCGACACTTCCATGCTAGGAAATAGCGTTTCCAGATGTCTACGTATCGTAGCAATAGGGTTCTAATTCTTCTTAAAACGCGATATCGCATCTCACTTCTATGTTTCATGATAAGATATAATATTCATTGCCAAGTGTCATGTATACCTCGTATTCACATCAAAATAATGTAAGTGCGACACCTCCATGCTAGGAAATAGCGTTTGCAGATGTCTCCGCATCGAGGCCATAGAGTTCTAATGCTTCTTAAAACGCGATATCGCATCTCTCTTCTATGTTTCATGATAAGATATAATATTCATGACGAAGTGTCATGTACACCTCGTATTCACTTCAAAAGAATGTAAATGCGACTATTGCTTGCTAGGAAATAGCGTTTGCAGATAACTACGTATCGTAGCAATAGAGTTCTAATGCTACTTAAATCGCGATATCGCTTCTCACTTCTATGTTTCATGATAAGATATAATATTCATTGCGAAGTGTCATGTATACCTCGTGTTCACTTCAAAAGAATGTAAATGCGACACTTCCATGCTAGGAAATAGCGTTTCCAGATGTCTACGTATCGTAGCAATAGAGTTCTAATGCTTCTTAGAACGCGATACCGCATCTCACTTCTGTGTTTCATGATAAGATACAATATTCATTGCGAAGTGTCATGTATACCTCGTATTCACTTCAAAATAATGTAAATGCGACACTTCCTTCCTAGGAAATAGCGTTTCCAGATGACCACGTATCGTAAGAATAGAGTTCTAATACTTCTTAAAACGAGATGTCGCATCTCATTTCTACGTTTCATGATATGATATAATATCCATTGCGAAGTGTCATGCATACCTCGTATTCACTTCAATGGAATGTAAATGCGACACTTCCATGCTAGGAAATAGCGTTCGCAGATGTCTACGTATCGTAACAATAGGGTTCTAATGCTTCTCAAAACGCGATATCGCATCTCATTTCTATGCTTCATGATAAGATATAATATTCATCGCGAAGTGTCATGTATACCTCGTATTCACATCAAAAGAATGTAAGTGCGACACCTCCATGCTAGGAAATAGCGTTTGCAGATGTCTCCGCATCGAGGCCATAGAGTTCTAATGCTTCTTAAAACGCGATATCGCATCTCTCTTCTATGTTTCATGATAAGATATAATATTCATGACGAAGTGTCATGTACACCTCGTATTCACTTCAAAAGAATGTAAATGCGACAATTGCTTGCTAGGAAATAGCGTTTGCAGATGTCTACGTATCGTAGCAATAGAGTTCTAATGCTACTTAAATCGCGATATCGCTTCTCATTTATATGTTTCGTGATAAGATATAATATTCATTGCGAAGTGTCATGTATACCTCGTATTCACTTCAAAAGAATGTAAATGCGACGTTTCCATCCTTGGGAATATCGTTTGCAGATGTCTACTTATCCTAGCAAAAGAGTCCTAATGCTTCTTAAAACGAGATGTCGCATTTCATTTCTATGTTTCGTGATAAGATATAATATTCATTGCGAAATGTCATGTATACCACGTATTCACCACAAACGAATGTAAATGCGACACTTCCTTGCTAGTAAATAGCGTATTCAGATGTCTACGTATCGTAGCAACAGATTTCTAATGCTACTTAAATCGCGATATCGCATCTCATTTCTATGATTCGTGATCAGATGTAATATTCATTGCGAAGTGTCATATACACCTCGTATTCATTTCAAAAGAATGTAAGTGCGACACCTCCATGCTAGGAAATAGCGTTTCCAGATGTCTACGTATCGTAGCAATAGAGTTCTAATGCTTCTTACTAAGCGATATCGCATCTCACTTCTATGTTTCATGATAAGATATAATATTCATTGCGAAGTGTCATGTATACCTCGTATTCACTTCAATGGAATGTAAATGCGACATTTCCTTGCTAGGAAATAGAGTTTGCAGATGTCTACGTATATTAGCAATAGAGTTCTAATACTTCTCAAAACGCGATATCGCATCTCATTTCTATGCTTCATGATAAGATATAATATTCATCGCGAAGTGTCATGTATACCTCGTATTCACTTCAGATGAATGTAAATGCGACAATTGCTTGCTAGGAAATAGCGTTTGCAAATGTCTACCTATCGTAGCAATAGAGTTCTAATGCTACTTAAATCGCGATATCGCATCTCATTTATATGTTTCTTGATAAGATATAATATTCATTGCCAAGTGTCATGTATACCTCGTATTCACATCAAACGAATGTAAGTGCGACACCTCCATGCTAGGAAATAGCGTTTGCAGATGTCTCCGCATCGAGGACATAGAGTTCTAATGCTTCTTAAAACGCGATATGGCATCTCTCTTCTATGTTTCATGATAAGATATAATATTCATGACGAAGTGTCATTTACACCTCGTACTCACTTCAAAAGAATGTAAATGCGACTATTGCTTGCTAGGAAATAGCGTTTGCAGATGTCTACGTATCGTAGCAATAGAGTTCTAATGCTACTTAAATCGCGATATCGCTTCTCATTTATATGTTTCGTGATAAGATATAATATTCATTGCGAAGTGTCATGTATACCTCGTATTAACTTCAAAAGAATGTAAATGCGGCATTTCCATGCTAGGAAATAGCGTTTGCAGATGTCTAAGTATCGTAGCAATAGAGTTCTAATGCTACTTAAAACGCGATATCGCATCTCACTTCTATATTTCATGATAAGATATAATATCCATTGCGAAGTGTCATGCATACCTCGTATTCACTTCAATGGAATGTAAATGCGACACTTCCATGCTAGGAAATAGCGTTCGCAGATGTCTACGTATCGCAGCAATAGAGTTCTAGTGCTTCTTAGAACGCGATTTCGCATCTCACTTCTATGTTTCATGATAAGATATAATATTCATTGCGAAGTGTCATGTATACCTCGTATTAACTCCAAAAGAATGTAAGTGCGGCATTTCCATGCTAGGAAATAGCGTTTATAGATGTCTACGTATCGTAGCTATAGAGTTCTAATGCTACTTAAAACACGATATCGCATCTCACTGCTATGTTTCATGATAAGATATAATATTCATTATGGAGTGTTATGTATACCTCGTACTCACTTCATAAGAATGTAAATGCGACCCTTCCATGCTAGGAAATAGCCTTTGCAGATGTCTACATATCGTAGCAATAGAGTTCCAATGCTTCTTAGAACGCGATATCGCATCTCACTTCTATGTTACATGATAAGATATAATGTTCAATGCGAAGTGTCATGTATACCTCGAATTCACTTCAAAAGAATGTAAATGCGAATCTTCCTTGCTAGGAAATAGCGTTCGCAGATGTCTACGTATGGTAGCAATAGGGTTCTAATGCTTCTCAAAACGCGATATCGCATCTCATTTCTATGCTTCATGATAAGATATTATATTCATTGCGAAGTGTCATGTATACCTCGTATTAACTTCAAAAGAATGTAAATGCGGCATTCCCATACTAGGAAATAGCGTTTGCAGATGTCTAAGTATCGTAGCAATAGAGTTCTAATGCTTCTTAAAACGAGATGTCGCATCTCATTTCTATGTTTCATGATAAGATATAATATCCATTGCGATGTGTCATGTATACCTCGTATTCACTTCAATGGAATGTAAATGCGACATTTCCTTGCTAGGAAATAGAGTTTGCAGATGTCTACGTACATTAGCAAGAGTGTTCTAACGCTTCTTAAAACGCGATATCGCATCTCACTTCTATGTTTCATGATAAGATATAATATTCATTGCGAAGTGTCATGTATACCTCGTGTTCACTTCAAAAGAATGCATATGCGACACTTCCATGCTAGGAAATAGCGTTTCCAGATGTCTACGTATCGTAGCAATAGGGTTCTAATTCTTCTTAAAACGCGATATCGCATCTCACTTCTATGTTTCATGATAAGATATAATATTCATTGCGAAGTGTCATGTATACCTCGTATTCACTTCAATGGAATGTAAATGCGACATTTCCTTGCTAGGAAATAGAGTTTGCAGATGTCTACGTATATTAGCAATAGTGTTCTAATACTTCTTAAAACGAGATGTCGCACCTCATTTCTATGTTTCATGAGATATAATATCCATTGCGAAGTGTCATGTATACCTCGTATTCACTTCAATGGAATGTAAATGCGGCATTTCCTTACTAGGAAATAGAGTTTGCAGATGTCTACGTACATTAGCAGGAGTGTTCTAATGCTTCTTAAAACGCGATATCGCATCTCACTTCTGTGTTTCATGATAAGATATAATGTTCATTGCGAAGTGTCATGTATACCTCGTGTTCACTTCAAAAGAATGTAAATGCGACACTTCCATGCTAGGAAATAGCGTTTCCAGATGTCTACGTATCGTAGCAATAGAGTTCTAATGCTTCTTAATAAGCGATATCGCATCTCATTTCTATGTTTCATGATAAGATATAATATTCATTGCGAAGTGTCATGTATACCTCGTATTCAATTCAAAGGAATGTAAATGCGACTATTGCTTGCTAGGAAATAGCGTTCGCATATGTCTACGTATCGTAGCAATATAGTTCTAATGCTTCTTAGAACGCGATATCGCATCTCACTTCTATGTTTCATGATAAGATATAATATTCATTGCGAAGTGTCATGTATACCTCGTATTCACTTCAATGGAATGTAAATGCGACATTTCCTTGCTAGGAAATATAGTTTGCAGATGTCTACGTATATTAGCAATAGAGTTCTAATGCTTCTCAAAACGCGATATAGCACCTCATTCCTATGTTTAATGATAAGATATAATATTCATTGCGAAGTGTCATGTATATCTCGTATTCACTTCAAAAGATGGTTGTGGCGTAGGCTGACATTTACTAATGGGGAAGCTGTTTCCATAAAAATCATAAGCAAATATGAAAAATTACTAAACTGTGCAATTTATTTATTTTGATTCCAAAATAGATACACCGGCACAAAACAAAGATATAAGAACTCGATTTTATTATTTTCTGTAAATTAGCTCGATAGGGCGATTTTTTCCATAAAGTCGATAATTACTTTGTCATAAAAATATATACACTTATTTTATATATATTTTCTTCAATTTATTGTTACAAATTCATGCAATTGAGGGTTACATTAAATACGATGACAGCATGTTATTTCAAAAATTACACAAGGCGAAGTTAGGGACGCAACAGCATGAATTTTTATTTTATAAGTAATATTTTTTTTATAAATAATATTTTTAGTCTATGATGGATTGAAAGAAATATATACGACTCGCTCAATAACTATAATTATAGGAAAACGACCATCAAAATGTCTATCAATACTCATATGCTGAACATCTACTGACATCTAACGGTTCTAATTTGTATGAAAGCACAGGTTCCCCATTGCCAAATGTGATCCTGCGTCATTGCTGAGGAGATTCATGAATGGAGCGATGATACGCGTGTCACCATGGTGCTGGTGCTGCGCGATTTGCTTGTCTAGAACGTGCTGGTAACACGTTTTGGCATTTTAGTCAACGAATCCGGTCACAGATGACTACGAATCAGTTGACACTCCTCGGAAGTGGCAATATAGTGCCGGCATGGTGTCGCTACCATCTTGCCGTTTGTTATCTGGGATGCTTTTCAGTGCATTATTCGGAATTGAATTTGAACACATAGCTACTTAATCGCAAATTTGTATGTACTGTGACGTGGAGAAGTCACAAGGCTCGCTCACCCCCCACCCCTTGCTTCGGTTAGACTAACTCGCAGATCACCACCCATGCGAGAAGCGCGACACGGACTATCGCGATAGCTGTATTTGCGAGGTGCGTGAAATACACGATGGCAGAACCTTCCCCCCCCCCCCCCGTTCGTTTCTCTCTCTCCGTTCTACGGATTAGACTGGAGAGCTGATGGAAGAAGCGACCCATGAGACGCCTCTTCGGCGGATAATAAGACCGCAGGTTCGCGGAAGGGCTGTGCGCCGAGGTAGCGTGACGGGCTCGACGGTGGACGAGTCGGGAAGTGAGCAAGAAGAGACCCTGAAGCCCGAAGGATAGGATCCAGAGCTCTGCAACGATAAGACCGCTGCCATAGTCCATGCAGACGAACAGGATGGTTCTCGGGTGTGAGAAGGACCTCTACCCCTCCCCATTAGAACTCTATTGCTACGATACGGAGAAATCTGCAAACGCTATTTCCTAGCATGAAAGTGTCGCATTTACATTCTTTTGAAGTGAATACGATGAATACATAACACTCCACAACGAATATTATATCTTATCATGAAACATAAAATTGAGATGCGGTATTCCGTTTTAAGAAGCATTAGAAATCTATTGCTTCGATACGTAGACATCTGTAAACGCCATTTCCTAGCAAGGAAGTGTCGCATTTACATTCATTTGAAGTTTATGGGAGGTACAGGTGACAATTCGCAATGAATATTATATCTTATCACGAAACATAGAAATGAGATGCGATATCGCGATTTAAGAAGCGTTAGAACTCTATTGCTACGATACGTAGACATTTGCAAACGCTATTACCTAGCAAGGAAGTGTCGCATTTACATTCTTTACATGTGAATACGAGGAATACATGACACTTCGCAATGAATATTATATCTTGTCATGAAACATAGAAATGAGATGCGACATTGCGTTTTAAGAAGTAATAGAACTCTATTGCTTCCGTACGGAGACATCTGCAAACGCTATTTCCTAGCAAGGAAGTGTCGCATTTACATTCATTTGAAGTGAATACGAGGTATAAGTGAAACTTCGCAATGAATAATAGATCTTATCATGAAACATAGAAATGAGATGCGATATCGTGTTTTAAGAGGCTTTAGAACTCTATTGCTTCGATACGTAGACATTTGCAAACGCTATTGCCTAGCAAGGAAGTGTCGCATTTACATTCCTTACATGTGAATACGAGGAATACATGACACTTCGCAATGAATATTATATCTTGTCATGAAACATAGAAATGAGATGCGATATCGCGTTTTAAGAAGTAATAGAACTCTATTGCTTCGGTACGGAGACATCTGCAAGCGCTATTTCCTAGTAAGGAAGTGTCGCATTTACATTCTTTTAAAGTGAAAACAAGGTATATATGACACTTCGGAATGGATATTATATCTCATCACGAAACATAGAAATGAGATGCGACATTGCGTTTTAGGAAGCATTAGAGCACTATTGCCTCGATTCGTAGACATCTGCAAACGCTATTTCCTAGCAAGGAAGTGTCGCATTTACATTCATTTGAAGTGAATACGAGGTATAAGTGACACGTCGCAATGAATAATAGATCTTATCATGAAACATAGAAATGAGATGCGATAACGTGTTTTAAGAAGCTGTAGAACTCTATTGCTTCGATACGTAGACATTTGCAAACGCTATTACCTAGCAAGGAAGTGTCGCATTTACATTCTTTAGATGTGTTTACGAGGAATACATGACACTTCGCAATGAATATTATATCTTGACATGAAACATAGAAGTGAGATGCGATATCGCGTTTTAAGAACCATTATAACTATTGCTACGATACGTAGAACTCTGCAAACGCTATTTCCTAGCAAGGAAGTGTCGCATTTACATTCTTTTGAAGTGAATAGGAGTTATACATGACACTTCGCAATGAATATTATACCTTATCATGAAACATAGAAGTGAGATGCGATATCGCGTTTTAAGCAGTATTAGAACTCTATTGCTACGATACGTAGATATCTGGGGACGCTACTTCCTAGCAAGGAAGTGTCGCATTTATATTCTTTTGAAGTGAATACGAGGTATACATGACACTTCGGAATGGATATTATATCTTATCATGAAACATAGAAATGAGATGCGATATCGCGTTTTAAGAAGCATTAGAGCACAATTGCCTCGATACGTAGACATTTGCAAACGCTATTTCCTAGCAAGGATGTGTTGCATTTGCATTCATTTGAAGTGAATACGAGGTATAAGAGACACTTCGCAATGAATAATAGATCTTATCATGAAACATAGAAATGAGATGCGATATCGTGTTTTAAGAAGCTTTAGAACTCTATTGCTTCTATACGTAGACATTTGCAAACGCTATTACCTAGCAAGGAGGTGTCGCATTTACATTCTTTAGATGTGTTTACGAGGAATACATGAGACTTCGCAATGAATATTATATCTTGACATGAAACATAGAAATGAGATGCGATATCCCGTTTTAAGAAGCATTAGAACTATTGCTCCGATACATAGAAATCTGCAAACGCTATTTCCTAGCAAGGAAGTGTAGCATTTACATTCATTTGAAGTGAATAAGAGGTATAAGTGAAACTTCGCAATGAATAATAGATCTTATCATGAAACATAGAAATGAGATGCGATATCGTGTTCCAAGAAGCTTTAGAACTCTATGTCTTCGATACGTAGACATTTGCAAACGCTATTACCTAGCAAGGAAGTGTCGCATTTACATTCTTTAGATGTGTTTACGAGGAATACATGAGACGTCGCAATGAATATTATATCTTGACATGAAACATAGAAATGAGATGCGATATCCCGTTTTAAGAAGCATTAGAACTATTGCTACGATACGTAGAAATCTGCAAACGCTATTTCCTAGCAAGGAAGTGTCGCATTTACATTAATTTGAAGTGAATACGATGTATACATGACACTTCGCAATGAATATCATATCCTATGATGATACATAGAAATGAGATTCGATATCGCGTTTTAAGAAGCATTAGAACTCTATTGCTACGATACGTAGACAACTGCAAACGCTACATCCAAGCAAGGAAGTGTCGCATTTACATTCATTTGAAGTGAATACGAGGTATAAGTGAAGCTTCGCAATGAATAATAGATCTTATCATGAAACATAGAAATGAGATGCGATATCGTGTTTCAAGAAGCTTTAGAACTCTATTGCTTTGATACGTAGACATTTGCAAACGCTATTACCTAGCAAGGAAGTGTCGCATTTACATTCTTTAGATGTGTTTACGAGGAATACATGAGACTTCGCAATGAATATTATATCTTGACATGATACATAGAAATGAGATGCGATATCCCGTTTTAAGAAGCATTAGAACTATTGCTACGATACGTAGAATTCTGCAAACGCTATTTCCCAGCAAGGAAGTGTCGCATTAACATTAATTTGAAGTGAATACGATGTATACATGACACTTCGCAATGAATATCATATCCTATGATGATACATAGAAATGAGATTCGATATCGCGGTATAAGAAGCATTAGAACTCTATTGCTACGATACGTAGACATCTGCAAACGCTACATCCAAGCATGGAAGTGTCGCAATTACATTCATTTGAAGTGAATACGAGGTATAAGTGAAACTTCGCAATGAATAATAGATCTTATCATGAAACATAGAGATGAGATGCGATATCGTGTTTTAAGAAGCTTTAGAATACTATTGCTTCGATACGTAGACATTTGCAAACGCTATTACCTAGCAAGGAAGTGTCGCATTTACATTCTTTACATGTGAATACGAGGAGTACATGACACTTCGCAATGAATATTATATCTTGTCATGAAACATAGAAATGAGATGCGATATCGCGTTTTAAGAAGCATTGGAACTCTATTGCCTCGACGCGTAGACATCTACAGACGCTATTTCCTAGCATGGCAGTGTCGCATTTACATTCTTTTGAAGTGAATACGAGGTGTACATGACACTTCCCAATGTATATTATATCTTATCACGAAACATAGAAATGAGATGCGATATCGCGTTTTAAGAAGCATTAGAACTCTATGGCCTCGATGCGGAGACATGTGCAAACGCTATTTCCTGGCATGGAAATGTCGCACTTACATTCTTTTGAAGTGAATACGAGGTATACATGACACTTCGCAATGAATATTAAATCTTATCACGAAACATATAAATGGGATGCGATATCGCAATTTAAGTAGCATTAGAACTCTATTGCTACGGTACGTAGACATCTGCAAACGCTATTTCCTAGCTAGCAACAGTCGCATTTACATTCTTTTGAAGTGAATATGAGGTATACATGACACTTCGCATTGAATATTATATCTTATCATGAAGCATAGAAATAATATGCGATATCGCGTTTTGAGAAGCATTAGAACTCTAATGCTACGATGCGTAGACGTCTGCAAACGCTATTTCCTAGCAAGCAATAGTCGCGCTTACATTCGTTTGAAGTGAATTCGAGGTTTACATGACACTCCGGAATGAATATTATAACTTATCACGAAACACAGAAATGAGATGCGATATCGCGTTCTAAGAAGCATTAGAACTCTATTGCTACGATACGTAGACATCTGCAAACGCTATTTCCTAGCAAGCAATAGTCGCATTTACATTCCTTTGAATTGAATACGAGGTATACATGACACTTCGCAATGAATATTATATCTTATCATGAAACATAGAAATGAGATGCGATATCGTGTTTTAAGAAGTTTTAGAACACTATTGCTTCGATACGTAGACATTTGCAAACGCTATTACCTAGCAAGGAAGTGTCGCATTTACATTCTTTAGATGTGTTTACGAGGAATACATGAGAATTCGCAATGAATATTATATCTTGACATGAAACATAGAAATGAGATGCGATATCGCGTTTTAAGAAGCATTAGAGCACTATTGCCTCGATACGTAGACAACTGCAAACGCTATTTCCTAGCAAGGAAGTGTCGCATTTACATTCATTTGAAGTGAATGCGAGGTATAAGTGACACTTCGCTATGAATAATAGATCTTATCATGAAACATAGAAATGAGATGCGATATCGTGTTTTAAGAAGCTTTAGAACTCTATTGCTTCTATACGTAGACATTTGCAAACGCTAATACCTAGCAAGGAAGTGTCGCATTTACATTCTGTAAATGTGTTTACGAGGAATACATGAGACTTCGCAATGAATATTATATCTTGACATGAAACATAGAAATGAGATGCGATATCCCGTTTTAAGAAGCATTAGAACTATTGCTACGATACGTAGAATTCTGCAAACGCTATTTCCTAGCAAGGAAGTGTCGCATTAACATTAATTTGAAGTGAATACTATGTATACATGACACTTCGCAATGAATATCATATCGTATGATGATACATAGAAATGAGATTCGATATCGCGGTTTAAGAAGCATTAGAACTCTATTGCTACGATACGTAGACATCTGCAAACGCTACATCCAAGCATGGAAGTGTCGCAATTACATTCATTTGAAGTGAATACGAGGTATAAGTGAAACTTCGCAACGAATAATAGATCTTATCATGAAACATAGAGATGGGATGCGATATCCTGTTTTAAGAAGCTTTAGAACACTATTGCTTCGATACGTAGACATTTGCAAACGCTATTACCTAGCAAGGAAGTGTCGCATTTACATTCTTTACATGTGAATACGAGGAGTACATGACACTTCGCAATGAATATTATATCTTGTCATGAAACATAGAAATGAGATGCGATATCGCGTTTTAAGAAGCATTAGAACTCTATTGCCTCGACGCGTAGACATCTACAGACGCTATTTCCTAGCATGGAAGTGTCGCATTTACATTCTTTTGAAGTGAATACGAGGTGTACATGACACTTCGCAATGTATATTATATCTTATCACGAAACATAGAAATGAGATGCGATATCGCGTTTTAAGAAGCATTAGAACTCTATGGCCTCGATGCGGAGACATCTGCAAACGCTATTTCCTGGCATGGAAATGTCGCACTTACATTCTTTTGAAGTGAATACGAGGTATACATGACACTTCGCAATGAATATTAAATCTTATCACGAAACATATAAATGGGATGCGATATCGCAATTTAAGTAGCATTAGAACTCTATTGCTACGGTACGTAGACATCTGCAAACGCTATTTCCTAGCTAGCAACAGTCGCATTTACATTCTTTTGAAGTGAATGTGAGGTATACATGACACTTCGCATTGAATATTATATCTTATCATGAAGCATAGAAATAATATGCGATATCGCGTTTTGAGAAGCATTAGAACTCTATTGCTACGATGCGTAGACGTCTGCAAACGCTATTTCCTAGCAAGCAATAGTCGCGCTTACATTCTTTTGAAGTGAATTCGAGGTTTACATGACACTCCGGAATGAATATTCTAACTTATCACGAAACATAGAAATGAGATGCGATTTCGCGTTTTAAGAAGCATTGGAACTCTATTGCTACGATACTCAGACATCTAGGAACGCGATTTCCATGAAAGGAAGTGTCGCATTTACATTCAATTGATGTGCAGGCGAGGAGTACATAACACTCCACAATGAATATTATATCTTATCACGAAACATAGGAATGAGTTGCGATATCGCGATTTAAGAAGCATTAGAACACTATGGCTTCGACACGTAGACATCTGCGAGCGCTATTTCCTAGTAAGGAAGTGTCGCTTTTACATTCTTTTGAAGTTAATACGAAATATACATGACACTTCGCAATGAATATTATATCTTATCATGAAACATAGATATGAGATGCGATATCGCGTTTTAAGAAGCATTAGTACACTATTGTTACGATACGTAGATTTCTGCAAACGCTATTTCATAGCAAGGAAGTGTCGCATTTACATCCTTTTGAAGTGAATACGAAGTATACTTGTAACTTCGCAATGATTATTATATCTTATCATGATACATAGAAATGAGATGCGGTATCCCGTTCTAAGAAGCATTAGAACACTATTGCTACGATACGTAGGCTTCTGCAAACGCTATTTCCTAGCAAGGAAGTGTCGCATTTACATTCTTTTGAATTGAATACGGGGTATACATAGCAACCCACAATGAATAATATACCTTATCACGAAACATAGAGATGAAATGCGATATCGCGATTTAAGAAGCATTAGAACCCTATTGCTTCGATACGGAGACATCTGCAAACTCTATTTCCTAGCAATGAAGTGTTGCATTTACATTCATTTGAAGTGCATGCGAGGTATAAGTGGCACTTCGCATTGAATATTATATCTTATCATGAAACATAGAAATGAGATGCGATATGGCGTTTTAAGAAGCATTAGGGCCCCATTGCTGCGATAGGTAGACATCTGAAAACGCTATTTCCTAGCATGGAAGTGTCGAATTTACATTCTTTTGAAGCGAATACAAGGTATGCATGACACTTCGCAATGAACATTATATCTTATCGTTATACATAGAAATGAGATGCGACATCTTGTTTTAAGAAGCTTTAGAACTCTATTGCTACGATACGTAGACATCTACAGATGCTATTTATTAGCAGGGAAGTTTCGCATTTTAATTCTTTTGAAGTGTATGCGTGATATAAGTGGCACTTCGCAATGAATATTATACGTTATCATGAAGCATAGAAATGATATGCGATATCCCGTTTTAAGAAGAATTAGAACTCTATTGCTTCGATACGTAGACATCTGAAAACGCTATATCCTAGCAATGAAGTGTCGCATTTACACTCTTTTGAAGTGAATACGAGGAATGCGTGACACTTCGCAATTAATATTATATCATATCATGAAACACAGAAGTGAGATGCGATATCGTGTTTAGAGTAGCATTAGATCTCCATTGCTACGATACGTAGACTTCTGCAAACGCTATTTCCTATCAAGGAAATGTCGCATTTACATTCATTTGAAGTGTAGACGGGGAATACATAACACTTCGAAATGAATATTATATCTGATCGTGAAACATAGAAATGAGATGCAACATCTCGTGCTAAGAAGCATTAGAACTCTATTGCTTCGATACGGAGACATCTGCAAACGCTATTTCCTGGCAAGGAAGTGTCGTATTTACATCCTTTTGAAGGTAATACGAAGTATACATGTAACTTCGCAATGAATATTATATCTGATCATGAAACATGGAAATGAGATGCGATATCGCGTTTTGTGAAGCATTAGAACCCTATAGCCACGATACGTAGACATCTGCAAACGCTATTTCCTAGCAAGGAAGAGTCGCAATTACATTCATTTGAAGCGTATGCGAGGTATACGTGATACTTCGCAATGAATAATATATCGTACCATGAAACATAGGAATGAGATGCGGTATCTCGTTTTAAGAAGCATTAGAACTCTTTTGCTTCGATACGTAGACATCTGCAAACGCTATTTCCTAGCAAGGAAGTGTCGCATTTACTTTCATTTGATGTGTAAGCGATGTATACGTGACACTTCGCAATAAATATTATATCTTATCATGAAACAAAGAAATGAGATGCGATATCGCGTTTTGAGATGCAACAGAAATCTAATGCTACGATACGCAGAAATCTGCAAACGCTATTTCCTAGCAAGGAAGTGTCGCATTTCAATTCTTTTGAGGTGAGTACGAGGTATACATAACACTCCACAATGAATATTATATCTTATCGTGAAACATAGATGTGAGATGCGATCTTGCGGTATATGAAGCATTAGAACTCTATTGCTACGATACGTAGACATCTGCAAACGTTATTTCCTAGCAATGAAGTGTCGCATTTTCATTCTTTTGAAGTGAATGCGAGGTACACATGACACTTGGCAATAAATATTATATCTTATCATGAAACATAGAAATAAGATGCGAAGTGACGTTCTCAGAAGCACTAGAAGCCTAATGCTACGATACGTAGACATTTGCAAACGCTATTTCCTAGCAAGGAAGTGTCGCGTTTACATTCCTTTGAGGTGAATACCAGGAATACAATACACTCCACAATGAATATTATATCTCATCGTGAAGCATAGAAATGCGGGGCGATATCGCGTTTTAAGGAGCATTAGAACACTACTGCTACGATACGTAGACATCTGCGAACGCTATTTCCTAGCAAGGAAGTGTCGCATTTACATTCTTTTTAAGTGTAGACGAGACATACATAACACTCCACAATGAATTTTATATCTTATCATGAAACATAGAAATGAGATGCGATATCTCGTTTTAAGAAGCATCAGAGATCTATTGTTTCTATACGTAGATATCTGGAAACGCTATTTCCTAGGAACGAAGTATCGCATTTACATTCTTTTGAAGTGTATGCGCGGTATACATAACAATTCGCAATGAATATTATATCTTATCATGAAACATCGAAATGAGATGCGATATCGCGTTTTAAGAAGCAGTAGAACTCTATTGCTTCGATACGTAGACATCTGCAAACGCTATTTCCTAGCAAGGAAATGTCGCATTTATATTCATTTGAAGTGTAGACGAGGAATACATAACACTTCGCAATGAATATTATATCTTATCATGAAACATAGAAATGCGTTGCGATATCCCGGTTTAAGGAGCATTAAAACCCTATTGCTTCGATACGTAGACATATGCAAACGCTATTTCCTAGCAAGGAAGTGTCGCGTTTACATTCTTTTGAAGTGAATACGAGGTATACATAACACTTCACAATGAATATTATATCTTATCATGAAACATAGAAATGAGATGCGATATCAAGATTTAAGCATTAGAACTCTATTGCTTCGATACGTAGACATCTGCAAACGCTATTTCCAAGCAAGGAAGTGTCGCATTTACATTCATTTGATGTGTAGACGAGATATACATAATACTGCACAATGAATATTATATCTTTTCGTGAAACGTACAATTGAGTTGCGATATTGCGATTTAAGTAGCATTGGAACAATATTGCTTCGATACGTAGACATCTGCAGACGCTACTTCCTAGCAAGGAAGTGTCGCATTTACATTCTTTTGAAGTGAATACGAGGTATACATAGCACTCCACAATGAATATTATATCTTATCATGAAACATAGAAATGTGGAGCGATTTCGCATCTTAAGAAGCATTAGAAATCTATTGCTTTGATACGTAGACATCTGCAGAAGCTATTACCTAGCAAGGAAGTGTCGCATTTACATTCTTCTGAAGTGAATACGAGGTATGCATAACACTGCACAATGAATATTATATCTTATCATGAAACGTACAATTGATGTGCGATATTGCGATTTAAGTAGCATCGGAACTCTATTGCTTCGATACGTAGACATCTGCAGACGCTATTTCCTATTAAGGAAGTGTTGCATTTACATTCTTTTGAAGTGAATACGAGATATACATAACACTCCACAATGAATATTATATCTAATCTTGAAACATAGAAATGAGGAGAGATTTCGCGTTTTAAGAGGCATTAGAACCCCCTTGCTTCGATACGTAGGCATCTGCCATCGCTATATCCTAGCAAGGAAGTGTCGCATTTACATTCTTTTGAAGTGAATACGAGGTATACATAACAATCCACAATGAAAATTATATCTTATCATGAAGCATATAAATGAGGATCGATTTCGCGTTTTAAGAAGCATTAGAACTCTATTGCAACGATACGTAGACATCTGCAAACGCTAATTCCTAGCAAGCAAGAGTCGCATTTTCAATCTTTTGAAGTGAGTACGAGGTATACATAACAATCCACAATGAATATTATATCTTATCATGTAACGTAGAATTGAGGTGCAATATCGCAATTTAAGAAGCATTGGAATACTATTGCTTCGATACGTAGACATCTGCAAACGCTACTTCCTTGCAAGGATGTGTCGCATTTACATTCTTTTGAAGTGAATACGAAGTATACATAACACTCCACAATGAATATTATATCTTATCATGAAACATAGAAATGAGGAGCGATTTCGCGTTTTAAGAAGCATTAGAACTCTATTGCTTCGATACGTAAACATCTGCAGACGCTATTACCTAGGAAGGAAGTGTCGCATTTTCAATCTGTTGAAGTGAATACGAGGTATACATAACACTCCAGAATGAATATTATATCTTATACGTAGACATCTGCAATCTATTGAAGTGAATACGAGGTATACATGACACTTCGCAATGAATATTATATCTTATCATGAAACATTGAAATGAGATGCGATATCGGGTATTAAGAAGCATTAGGACTCTATTGCTACGACACGTATACATCTGCAAACGCTTTTTCCTAGCACGGAAGTGTCGCAATTGTATTCTTTTGAAGTGAATACGAGGTATAAATGACACTTCGCAATGAATATTTTATCTTATCATGAAACATAGAAATGAGATGCGATATAGTGTTTTAAGAAGCATCAGAACACTATTTCTACGATACGTAGATATCTGCAAACGCAACTTCCTAGCAAGGAAGTGTCGCATTTACATTCTTTTGAGGTGAATACGAGGTATACATAACACTTCACAATGAATATCATATTTTATCGTGAAACATAGAAAAGAGATGCGATATCGCGTTTTGTGAAGCATCAGAACACTAATGCAACGAAACGTAGATATCTGCAAACGCTATTTCCTAGCAAGGAAGTGTCGCATTTACATTTTTTGAAGTGAATACGAGGTATACATAACACTGCAGAATGAATATTATATCTGATCGTGAAACATAGAAATGAGATGCAACATCTCGTGCTAAGAAGCATTAGAACTCTATTGCTACGATACGTAGACATCTGCAAACGTTATTTCCTAGCAATGAAGTGTCGCATTTTCATTCTTTTGAAGTGAATGCGAGGTATACATGACACTTCGCAATGTATATTATATCTTATCATGATACATAGAAATGAGACGCGGTATCCCGTTCCAAGAAGCATTAGAACACTATTGCTACGATACGTAGGCTTCTGCAAACGCTATTTCCTAGCAAGGAAGTGTCGCATTTACATACTTTTGAATTGAATACGGGGTATACATAGCAACCCACAATGAATAATATACCTTATCACGAAACATAGAGATGAAATGCGATATCCCGTTTTAAGAAGAATTAGAACTCTATTGCTTCGATACGTAGACATCTGCAAACGCTATATACTAGCAATGAAGCGTCGCATTTACACTCTTTTGAAGTGAATACGAGGTATGCGTGACACTTCGCAATTAATATTATATCATATCATGAAACATAGAAGTGAGATGCGATATCGTGTTTAGAGTAGCATTAGATCTCCATTGCTACGATACGTAGACTTCTGCAAACGCTATTTCCTATCAAGGAAATGTTGCATTTACATTCATTTGAAGTGTAGACGGGGAATACATAACACTTCGAAATGAATATTATATCTGATCGTGAAACATAGAAATGAGATGCAACATCTCGTGTTAAGAAGCATTAGAACTCTATTGCTTCGATACGGAGACATCTGCAAACGCTATTTCCTGGCAAGGAAGTGTCGTCTTTACATCCTTTTGAAGGTAATACGAAGTATACATGTAACTTCGCAATGAATATTATATCTGATCATGAAACATGGAAATGAGATGCGATATCGCGTTTCGTGAAGCATTAGAACTCTATAGCCACGATACGTAGACATCTGCAAACGCTATTTCCTAGCAAGGAAGAGTCGCAATTACATTCATTTGAAGTGTATGCGAGGTATACGTGATACTTCGCAATGAATAATATATCGTACCATGAAACATAGGAATGAGATGCGGTATCTCGTTTTAAGAAGCATTAGAACTCTTTTGCTTCGATACGTAGACATCTGAAAACGCTATTTCCTAGCAAGGAAGTGTCGCATTTACATTCATTTGAGGTGTATGCGAGGTATACGTGACACTTGGCAATAAATATTATATCTTATCATGAAACATAGAAATAAGGTGCGAAGTGACGTTCTCAGAAGCACTAGAAGCCTAATGCTACGATACTTAGACATTTGCAAACGCTATTTCCTAGCAAGGAAGTGTCGCGTTTACATTCCTTTGAGGTGAATACCAGGAATACAATACACTCCACAATGAATATTATATCTCATCGTGAAGCATAGAAATGCGGGGCGATATCGCGTTTTAAGGAGCATTAGAACACTATTGCTACGATACGTAGACATCTGCGAACGCTATTTCCTAGCAAGGAAGTGTCGCATTTACATTCTTTTTAAGTGTAGACGAGACATACATAACACTCCACAATGAATTTTATATCTTATCATGAAACATAGAAATGAGATGCGATATCTCGTTTTAAGAAGCATCAGAGATCTATTGTTTCTATACGTAGATATCTGGAAACGCTATTTCCTAGGAACGAAGTATCGCATTACATTCTTTTGAAGTGTATGCGCGGTATACATAACAATTCGCAATGAATATTATATCTTATCATGAAACATCGAAATGAGATGCGATATCGCGTTTTAAGAAGCAGTAGAACTCTATTGCTTCGATACGTAGACATCTGCAAACGCTATTTCCTAGCAAGGAAATGTCGCATTTATATTCATTTGAGGTGTAGACGAGGAATACATAACACTCCGCAATGAATATTATATCTTATCATGAGACATAGAAATGAGATGCGATATTGCCTTTTATGAAGCGCTAGGAAAATATTGCTACGATACGGAGACATCTACAAACGCCATTTCCTAGCAAGGAAGAGTCGCATTTTCAATCTTTTGAAGTGAGTACGAGGTATACATAACAATCCACAATGAATATTATATCTTATCATCAAACATAGAAATGAGATGCGATATCTCGTTTTAAGAAGCATAAGTACTCTGTTGCTTCGATACGTAGACATCTGCCATCGCTATATCCTAGCAAGGAAGTGTCGCATTTACATTTTTTGAAGTGAATACGAGGTATACATAACACTGCAGAATGAATATTATATCTTATCATGAAACATAGAAATGGGATGCGATATTGCGATTTAAGAAGCATTAGAACTCTATTGCTTCGATACCTAGACATCTGGAAACACTATTTCCTAGCAAGGAAGTGTCGCATTTACATTCATTTGAAGTGTAGACGAGGAATACATAGCACTTCGCAATGTATATTATATCTTGTCTTGAAACATAGAAATGAGATGCGATACCGCGTTTTAAGGAGCATTAGAACCCTATCTCTGAACCCTATCTGTGAGATGCGATATGGGGTTTTAAGGAGCATTATAACTCCATTGCTTCGATACCTAGACATCTGAAAACGCTATTTCGTAGCAAGGTCGAGTGACATTTGCATTCTGTTCTAGTGTAGACTAGGTATACATAAAACTCCGCATTGAATATTATATGATATCATGAAGCATAGAAGTGTGATGCGATATCGCGTTTTGGGAAGCATTAGAACTCTATTGCTTCGATACGTAGGTATCTGGAAACGCTATTTCTTTGAAAGGATGTGTGGCATTTACATTCTTCTGAAGTATAGACGAGGTATACATAACACTTCGCAATGAATATTATATCTTATCATGAAACATACAAATGAGATGCGGTATCGCGTTTCAAGAAGCATTTGAACTCTATTGCTTCGATACGTAAACATCTGCAAACGCTATTTCCCAGCAAGGGAGAGTCGCATTTACATTCTTCTGAAGTGAGTACGAGGTATACATGACACTACGCAAAGTATATTACATCTTATCATGAATCATAGATGTGAGATGCGACATCTCGTTCTAAGAAGCATTAGAATTCAATTGCCTCGATACGTAGACATTTGCATACGTTATTTCCTAGCACGGAAGTATCGCATTTACATTCATTTGAAGTATAGACAAGAAATACATAATACTTCCCAATGAATATTGTAACTCATCATGAGACATATAAATGAGATGCGATATCCCGTTTTAAGAAGCTTTGGAACTCTATTGCTTCGATACGTAGACATATACAAACGCTACGTCCTAGCAAGGAAGTGTCGCACTTACATTCTCTTCAAGTGTAGACGAGGTACACACAACACTCCGCAATGAGTATTATATCTTAACATGAAACACAGGAATGAGATGCGATATCGCGATTTAAGAAGGATTAGAATTCTATTGCTTCGATATGTAGAAGTCTGGAAGCGCTATTTGCTAGCAAGAAAGTGTCCAATTTACATTCATTTGATGTGTAGACGAGGAATGCATAACACTTCGCAACGAATATTATATCTTATCATGAAATATAAAAATGAGGTGCGATATCGCGTTTTAAGAAGCATTAGAACACTATTGCTTCGATACATAGACATCTGGAAACGCTACATCCTGGCAAGGAAGTGTTGCATTTACATTCCTTTCAAGTGGCGACGAATTGTACATATCACTCCACAATGAACATTATATCTTATCGTGGAACATAGAAATGAGATGCGATATAGCGACTTAAAAAGCATTGGAACTCTATTGCTTCGATACGTAGACATCTGCCAACGCTATTTCCTAGCAAGGAAGTGTCGCATTTACATTCTTTTGAAGTGAATACGAGGTATACATAACACTCCACAATCAATACTGTATCTTATCATGAAGCATATAATTGAGAAGCGGTTTCGCGTTTGAAGAAGCATTACAACTGTATTCCTACGGTACGTAGACATCTGCAAACGCTAATTCCTTGCAAGGAAGTGTCGTATTTACATTCCTTTGGTGTGAATACGGGGTATACTTAACACTGCACAATGAATATTATATCTTATCATGAAACATAGAAATGAGATGCGATTTGACGATTTAAGAAGCATTAGAACTCTATTGCTACGATACGCAGACATCTGCAAACGCTATTTCCAAGCAAGGAAGTGTCGCATTTACATTCCTTCGAAGTAAATATGAAGTATACATGACACTCTGCAATGAAAATTATATCTTATCATAAAACATAGAAATGAGATGCGACATCGCCTTCTACGGAGGATTACATCTCTAATGCTACGATACGTAGACATTTGCAAATGCTATTTCCTAGCAAGGAAGTGTCGCATTTACATTCTTTTGAAGTGAATACGAGGTATACATAACACTCCACAATGAATATTATATCTTATCATGAAGCATATATATGAGGAGCGATTTCGCGTTTTAAGAAGCATTAGAACTCTATTGCTACGATACGTAGACATTTGCAAACGCTAATTCCTAGCAAGGAAGAGTCGCATTTTCAATCTTTTGAAGTGAATACGAGGTATACATAACAATCCACAATGAATATTATATCTTATCATGAAACATAGAAATGAGATGCGATATGGCGATTTAAGAAGCATTAGAAATCTATTGCTACGATACGTAGACATCTGCAAACGCTACCTCCTAACAAGGAAGTGTCGCATTTACATTCTTTTGAACTGTATGCGAGGTATAAGTGACACTTCGCAATGAATAATATATCTTATCATGAATCATAGAAATGAGATGCGATATCGCGTTTTAAGAAGCATTAGGAATCTATTGCTACGATACGTGGACATCTGCCACTGCTATTTCCTAGCAAGGAAGTGTCGCATTTACATTCATTTGAAGTGTATGCGAGGTATATATGACACTTCGCAATGAATACTGTATCTTATCATGAAACATAGAAATGAGAAGCGACATCACGTTTTAAGAAGCACTAGAAATCTATTTTTTCGATACGTAGACATCTGCAAATGCTATTTCCTAGCAAGGCAGTGTCGCATTTACATTCTTTTGAGGTGCATACGAGGTATACATAACACTCCACAATGAATGTTATATCTTATCATGAAACATAGAAATGAGATGCGATATCGCGATTTAAGAAGCATTAGAACTCTATTGCTACGATACGTATGCATCTGCAAACGCTATTTCCTAGTAAGGAAGTGTCGCATTTACATTCTTCTGAAGTGAGTACGACGTATACATAAAACTCCACAATGAATATTCTATCTTATCATGAAACATAGAAATGAGATGCGATATCGCGTTTTGAGAAGCATTAGAACACTATTGCTTCGATACGTAGATATCTGGAAACGCTACTTCCTAGCAAGGAAGTGTCGCACTTACATTCATTGAAGTGTATACGAGGTATACGTAACACTTCGCAATGAGTATTATAGCTTATCATGAAGCATAGAAATGAGATGCGATATCGCGATTTAAGAAGCATTAGAACTCTATTGCTACGATACGTAGACATCTACAAACGCTATTTCCTAGCAAGGAAGTGTCGCATTTACATTCTTTTGAAGTGAATACGAGGTATACATGACATTTCGCAATGAATATTATATCTTGTCATGAAACATAGAAATGAGATACGATATCGCTTTTTAAGAAGCATTAGAACTCCATTGCTACGTTACGTAGCCATCTGCAGACGCTATTTCCTAGCATGGAAGTGTCGCATTTACAATCTTTTGATGTAAACAAGATGTATACATAAAACTCCACAATGAATATTATATCTGATCATGAAACATAGAAATGAGATGCGATATGGCGATTTAAGAAGCATTAGAACTCTATTGCTTCGATACGTAGACTTCTGCAAACGCTATTTCCTAGCAAGGAAGTGTCGCATTTACATTCTTTTGAAGTGAATGCGAGGTATACGTGACACTTCGCAATGAATATTATATCTTATCATGAAACATAGAAATGAGATGCGATATACCGTTTTAAGAAGCACTAGAACTCTACTTCTTCGATACGTAGACATCTGCAAACGCTATTTCCTAGCAAGGAAGTGTCGCATTTACATTGCTTTGAAGTGAATACGAGGTATACATGACACTTCGCAATGAATATTATATCTTGTCATGAAACATAGAAATGAGATGCGAAAGCGCGTTTTAAGAAGTATTAGAACTCTATTGGTTCGACACGTAGACATCTGCAAACGCTATTTCCTAGCAAGGAAGTGTCGCATTTACATTCATTTGAAGTGTATGCGAGGTATACATGCCACTCCGCACTGAATATTGTTTCTTACCATGAAACATAGAAATGAGATGCAAAAGCGCGTTTAAGAAGCATTAGAACTCTATTGCTTCGATACCTAGATATCTGCAAACTCTATTTCCTAGCAAGGAAGTGTCGCATTTACACTCTTTTGAAGTGAATACGAGGTATGCATGTCACTTCGCAATGAATATTATATCTTATCATGAAACATAGAAATGTGATGCTAAAGCGCGTTTTAAGAAGCATTAGAATTCTATTGCTTCGATGCGTAGACATCTGCAAACGCTATTTCCTAGCAAGGAAGTGTCGCATTTACATTCATTTGAAGTGAATACGAGGTATGCATGTTACTTCGCAATGAATATTATATCTTATTATGAAACATAGAAATGAGATGCGAAAGCGCGTTTTAAGAAGCATTAGAATTCTATTGCTTCGATACGTAGACATCTGCAAATGCTATTTCCTAGGAAGGAAGTGCGCATTTTCATTCATTTGAAGTGTATGCGAGGTATACATGCCACTTCGCAATGAATATTATATCTTATCATGAAACATAGAAATGAGATGCGATATCGTGATTTAAGTATGCATTAGTACTCTACTGCATCGATTCGTAGACATCTGCAAACGCAACGTCCTAGCAAGGTAGTGTCGCATTTACATTCATTTGAAGTGAATACGAGGTATGCATGTCACTTCGCAATGAATATTATATTTTATCATGAAACATAGAAATGAGATGCGATATCGCGTTCTAAGAAGCATTAGATCTCTATTGCTTCCACACGTAGCCATCTAGATGCGTAATTTTCTAGGAAGGAAGTGTCGGATTTACATTCATTTGAAGTGTGTGCGAGGTATACATGACACTTCGCAATGAATACTGTATCTTATCATGAAACATAGAAATGAGATGCGATATCGCGATTTAGGAAGCATTAGAACTCTCTTGTTTCGATACGTAGATATCTTCAAACGCATCTTCCTAGTACGGAAGTGTCGCATTTACATTCATTTGATGTGTATCCGAGGTACTCATGACAATTCGCAATGAATATTATATCTCATCATGAGACATAGAAATGAGATGCGATATCGCGTTTTGGGAAGCATTAGAACTCTACTGCTTCGATACGTAGATATCTGCAAACGCTACTGTGACGTCAGGCGTGCCGCCTGCCACTCTCTCAACGCACCACAGCTACCACCCTCACGCGCCTGCACCACAAGCAACACCCAGGCGCAACTCGCCGTCTCACTCAGGCCAAAGGCTACGACCATCGTCTCACTCGCACCCGGTGCTCGCCGTCTCTCTCACTCCAAGGGAGATACCCTCCGACTCACTCGCACCCGCAGAGGTGCTCGCCGTCTCTCTCACTCCAAGGGACCTACCCTCCACTCAAGGAGCCATCCACCGTCTCACTCTTACCTGCAGGGAAACTCGCCCTCTCGCTCACTCCAGGGACATACCAGGAGAATCAGCCTCCACGAGATCCGACGACGGGAACCCTCACCGTACAAAGGACTCTACGATTTCACCATCCCAGATCTGCCATGCCCAAAATACTATTTCTAAGATTATTAATTAACATTATATATATACTCCTACATTCTAAGCTCTGTATTCCTAGCTCATAGAATTTACACGACACTACTTTATAACGACACAAACAACACACATTTTACATTTAAGGCGTAATTTTTAATTTCATACTTGTATCTCTATATTCATAAGTTGCGCTAATTAAGTAACCCGCGACGCGCGAGATCGCGACCGCCTCAGCGGCACGCGCCGCTAACCTCACCACGCAACGCCGAGACCCCACTCGGGCGTCCACATACTCCCACCTACGTTCGCACGCGACCGAAGCGCTCCGAGAGTCGAGGAGGTCGCAGACGCATCTTGGGAGACACAGTCAGTCAGTACCGTCAGTACGGTACAGTTCTATCTCGCC
Source organism: Xylocopa sonorina (assembly GCF_050948175.1). Classification (NCBI taxonomy): domain Eukaryota; kingdom Metazoa; phylum Arthropoda; class Insecta; order Hymenoptera; family Apidae; genus Xylocopa; species Xylocopa sonorina. Next base: position 303,304 of record NW_027490199.1, read on the forward strand.
TTCGGGCACTTCCAATTCCAAGTCTCTTCCAAGTCGCGCCTTAGGACCGTCGCGCAGCCTTGATGAGGTTCCTAGTTCTAAAGTCCTTGTTCTTATTCCTAATTCATAGTTAACCTAGTCTTAATACTTAGAAATAATTGTTCTTGTACTCTTTGATTTAGAATATACTTTATTATTTTTCTACCACATCAAGTTCTAGTTCATTCCAACTCCATTTCTAAATTCAATTATATTTTAATACAAATTCTTCCAAGTTCGCAACAACTTGAGTGTTTATAAACGAACTCTTCGCGCCGGGAGGAAGAATTTAATCCATTATCTCGTGCGGAATACGTTGGTGAAACGCCAGAATTCTTCGTTCATCGACGGACGGCGACATTCATCGCAGCTCCACCGTTACAACGCCGATTTCAGCCAGCCGTACGCCGACTCCTCCCCCGAGAACGACCCTCGACGATCGCCACATCTGAAAGCAGAAGAGGGAAATCAGCGAAAGGTAAGTAAAATCCCTCCTTACACGCGTTCGCGATTGTTTACGGTGGCCGCGTCTTGCCAGAATCGACGAACCCGGTCATACGCGTTTTATACCGGACCGAATTCTCGACTAAAAGGCTTGTGTCATTCAGCCTCCTGGGATACGAATAATTTGTTCGCCAGGACGTGACATAATTTCTGGTGACAGCGGTGGGATATTCGCGTATAACTTATCGGAAATTCTGCTGAATAAGTGTACGAACAGCCATGGCGACGCGCACGCCGACAAAGCGAACGCGGCTTCAGGTACAAAAGGACGCCGCCGCAACCGAATCCGATACTCACCGAACGTTAGATTTTCACGATGCTCTCGCAATCGACGCCGCCGGACCTTCAAACGATAATACGGATAAAGAACAAGCGATCGCTACGTTAAATCGCCAAATAGATTTCATGCGTTGGGAATTGGAATCCTTACGCGCGGCACAATCCGCAAACGCCGACACACTATCTCTTTCGGAACTCCGCACCTGCAACCGACACGTAGCTCAGGGTCCGATTTGCCAAACTCTCAAACAGATAGGTTTATTTTTCGCGAAGCAATAGATAGCATCCCTATATTCGATGGCAAAAACTTGCCAATATTACAGTTCGTGCGGGCCTGTAAACGGGCAAGGGAGTTGATTTCGCCCGAAGGAGAACCCTCGTTCACCAAACTCATTGTCAATCGTTTACGCGGCTGTGCATACCTGGCCGTAGAGGACGAGCAATGCTCTTCGGTCGGACAACTGACCGATATTCTACGAGCCGCATTCGGAAATACAAAGTCAACCGACCATTACAGGGGCGAACTAACTAATACTTTCATGCGCCCAGGAGAACATATCCTCGATTTCATAGGTAGAATTAAAGACCTACGTAACGCAGCAATCGACTGCGAACGGTTCGATTCCGCCGAATTAGTAAATTCACGTTCCGGAATAGACGCGCTTACGCTTAGGTGTTTTTGCGACGAGCTTATCCCGGAAATTCGACATTCGATGAACACGCGATTGTACGAAACATACGCGGACGCGTTCGCTCACGCTAAGGAGTTGTACAGGCGACACGAATTAGACAAAGAGAGACTCTCCTCGTCGCGTCCCCGTACAGAAAATTTTCACTTCGAGCTCCGGCAAGAAACGGTTTGCGCTCGTTGTAATAGTCGCGGTCATGTCACCCGTGATTGCAGGTACCCAAATCATAGACCGTCAGTCACGTAACCACGGGAAGAAACCCCGAGGTATCCTCGACAGGAACGACCGCCTGTAACGGGACCTCCGCGCGGTCAGTACGCACCGCCCGATCGACGGGATCTCGTTTGTAGGTACTGCCGAAACCTGGGACATAGCATAGACGAATGTCGAAAGCGACAATTTAATAATGTCGGAAATAACGTTTCGCGCCCGAATCCGGGAAACGCGAACGGCCTCCCGACCCGCCGCGAGACGGTACGCTAGGCCGGCTACGATCGCCGAGTTCTCGCCTTAACGAACGACGAGTCAATCTCGATAATAGAAGAGCAGCAGTAAACATAACGGGTAAAACTAGCGTCCCCACGGTTGTCATAAATTCTAACGCGTTAATTGAACCCGTAGTAATGATGATCGGCACCGGAGCCGAGATCAACGTGATCAAGGAAAACGCGCTAAAACCTAAAACTCTAATTAACACTGCAGAACGCCTAACTATTACCGGTGTAACTCAGGGAACCGTAGCCACCTTAGGGACGGTTACGTTACCGATATTTTCTCGTGACGTTCCGTTTAATGTTGTCAGTTCCGACTTCCCAATTAAAACCGCCGGGATCCTGGGATCCGGGTTTTGTGCAGACGCGGATATATCTTTTAGAAATAAATATATTCTGTGGCACGGGAATAGGATCCTATTTGCACGTCGCGAAGACGTTTTAAATAAAATAATACTTCCTCCGCGGACTAACTCGGGCATACGCGTCGGAATAATTAATTCAGGCGTAGGCGAAGGAATAATCCCCCGAACACAGATCGCGAAGAGAGTATATTTCGGTCATGCTATCGTTAAAGTGCGAAACGGCCATGCGATAGCACGCATAATTAATGCGACCGATACCGAGATCGAGATCGCGGTGCCCAGAATTCATCTGGACCCGCTTTCCGTTCTCGAATCGCTGAAACGCGAACCAGCGTTATATTCGTTATTTACGAATACTTCTAAATCCACTGTTTCTAATACAAAAATCAATACTAAATCCACTGTTTCAAGCATGCGTACTAATTCTACTAATACTAAATCCACTGTTTCCAGCATGCCTACTAATCCAATTAATACTAAATCCACTGTCTCAAGCATGCGTACTAACTCGACTAATTCCAAATCCACTGTATCCACTCTAAAACGAGTATTCCCAAATCCCACTGTATCTTATGCTAACATTGTTTCAAAATCCACTTCAAATTCTATGAATTCCAACGAAAATCTCTTACCATCGTCACGCGATATTCAACACAAAGTTTCCTACCATGATAAATCTTCCAATAACAACCTCAAAACATCCACAAAAATTTTTTCAAGTGCCATCGAAGGTACGCAACGTAACTTAAACATCCGCGCGAAAGATACACAAAATAAATCTCTTCTCAAAAGCGATAGCGAACGACACTTGAAACGCGACACTCCGCGCGCCACTCAAAATGTAACGCGACCTCAAAGCCGATTCGACGAAATAGTCGCGTCACTCCGTCTAGATCATCTAAACAGCGAAGAAAGAAATAATATATACAAACTGATTTCTAACAATCAAGATTTATTCCATCTCCCAGGCGATAAATTAGGATTTACCAATGTAACCGAGCTCCGTATTCCAACGATAAATGATCAGCCAATAAACGTGAAACAATACCGCTTCCCGCCGATACACAAGGAAGAAATACAACGTCAAATAGATCAATTAATAGAAAACGAAATTATTAAACCGTCAAAATCTCCATATAATTCACCGCTCTGGGTTGTACCCAAGAAAACGGATTCTTTAGGAAATAAAAGATGGAGAGTTGTAATAGACTATCGAAGCCTGAACGAAAAATCCATCGCCGATGCGTACCCGCTCCCGTGTATAACGGAGATACTAGATAAGTTAGGAAGCGCAAAGTACTTCAGTACCTTTGATTTAGCAAGTGGATTCCATCAAATCCCAAAGTCAGGATTTATTGTCTGCCCTACACCAGGACGGTGATCAGGCGTGCTTCCTCACCCAGACTGGTATACGCGACGTAATCTAGCCTCTACCTCCTAGGGTACTCCCACCTCGCTGAAAGGGGCGATGGAAAAATCCAGATGTGCCGGGGCGCCTTTCCCACCGGGCAAGTCCTTCAGCTACTCCGTCGGAGAGGACGAATCCTAACCGCCGGAGTACCCACGGGGAACCTCGGGGAGGTGAACTCGCTACCTGTACGCGAACACGCTCACTCTGACCCTTTTTGAATTATTAAGCATCAGTTTGGCCAAATTTATAGATGCTCCAGACTGCCTGCTCAGTCTATTCATTTTTGCTCTACGAAAAGGATTCGGACTATTTTGGGCAATCGTTGATGCACCAAACCTCCGAGTCTTAAATTAATTCGATTTGGATATGGTAGCCCCAGAGCCCCGTTAGCCACCGGGCAAGCCCGGCGCCCAGGTTCCACCACGAGGAGGTGGGGATGGGTACTTCCTGGACACCCAGGTTCTGAAACCCCCAGGTTCTGGAACCCATCCCAATGTCAGCATCAGATTCCGCTAAAACCGCATTTTCGACCCCTCACGGCCACTACGAATTTCAAAGAATGCCGTTCGGTCTCCGTAACGCCCCAGCCACCTTCCAACGGCTGATGGACAATGTTCTAACAGGTTTGCAAGTCAATGAAATGTTTGTATATCTCGATGATATTGTTCTGTACGCCAGTTCTTTGCACGAACACGAGGTAAAATTTAATAAGTTTGTAGAACGCCTTCGAAACGCGAACCTTGTCCTCCAGCCGGACAAGTGCGAGTTTTTGCGCCGTGAAGTAAATTATTTAGGGCACGTCATTAGCGAAAACGGGGTAAAACCCGATCCTAATAAAATACGAGCAGTCAGAGATTTTCCACGTCCACAGAACCCAAAACAAATAAAACAGTTTCTCGGTCTCGCAGGATACTATCGCAGATTTATTTCAAATTTCTCTTCTATCGTGAAACCACTAACGAATCTCCTTAAAAAAGATATTAAATTCATTTGGCGAAACGATCAGGAAACTGCATTCGTTACACTAAGGGACATGCTCTGTGAAGCACCGATATTGCAGTATCCTGACTTTTCGAAACCGTTTATCATAACCTCAGACGCATCCGCCGACGCTATCGGCGCCGTTCTTAGTCAGGGCCCCATCGGTAGGGACCTTCCAATCGCCTACACGTCGCGCTTGCTGAATAATGCAGAGAAAAATTATTCAACTATAGAAAAGGAGTGTTTGGGCATCATTTACGCCGTTCATTATTTTTAGACCATATATCTACGGTCGATCTTTCAAACTCGTGACAGACCACAGACCGTTGGTCTGGATGAACTCCGTCAAAGATCCGTCCAGTAGATTAGTCCGTTGGCGCCTTAAACTGGCCGAATACGAATATGAAATCGTATACAAGCCAGGAAAGGTGAACATGAACGCAGATGCTTTGTCAAGAAACCCTGTCAGCGTAAAGCCAATTACACACTCCAGCGACTCCGACGAAAACATTTTCGAGTTTCCAGTTCCTAAATCATCCAAACCTCCACCTCCGCCGCCTTCTACACCAGCATCCTCGACAGAAAATGTCGACAGATCGCAATTACCGACAGAAAATCCTAGTTCCTCCTTACCGACAACGGTACCGACAGACTTACCGTCAGTGGACTACCCACCCGAAGTCAGGCAACGCCCCCTGTTCGTTACTACAAGAGACTCGTTATCCGCAAGGCACGATAATTTAGTCGTCTTTATCACGAGAGGAGGCCGCCCGTACGACACAGGCGCACGCGAACTTCAGAATGTAGCAAAATTCCATCAACATAAAGATAACGTTAACTTAGGAAGAGCCAAAGTAAGTTCTCACGGAAATTATATCCAAACTTCATTACCAGTTACGGAACACGAAAAGAAACAAGTCGACAATCAAATCCTTCTAGAATGTTTACAATCTCTATATGACGTAACACGCGAGCTTCAATTAACCGCAATTAATCAATTTACTCTTTCACAAATCAAACGAATCCTAGTAGATCTCTTTCTCGACACCAATATTCAAATTACGTTCTGCCAAGGTCTCGTTCGAACTCCGCGAGAAGAACTTCGAAACAATATAATCCGCGAAAATCACGATACCCCAGTAGCAGAACACAAAGGAGTTAACAAAACTTACAGTAGAATCCGTGAAAAGTACTACTGGCCGAACATGAAATAAGAAATCCAAAAATACATAGAAAAATGCGAAATGTGCCAAAAATTAAAACTAACTAGAGTCAAAACGCGTCAACCTCTAACTCTCACCGATACCCCAGGCACAGCATTCGACAAGATATCCATGGGCGTTATGGGACCATTACCCCCCACTCCAGACGGATATACGAACATACCCACGATATAAGATCTCCTGACAAAGTATTCCCTAGCAATTCCTTTAAAAAGAATCACGGCGGTTGACATAGCCGACGCGTTCATTACGCATTTTATTTGTAAATTCGGATGCCCTAAGGGCATATTAACAGATCAAGGTTCCAATTTTATAAACTCATTGATGAAAACCATCGCCGCTAGATTCAGAATTCAACAATATAAAACAACGGCTTTCCACCCCCAGACCAACGGTTCTGTGGAAAGATCACATCACGTGTTAGCGGAATATTTAAAACAATTCATAGGCAATCGGAACAATTGGGAAAAATGGCTGCCATACGCTATGTTTTCCTACAATACCAGTACACACGAAGGAACACGTTACACGCCATACGAACTGGTTTTTGGGAAAATAGCACGAACTCCCTCTGCCATACTTTTCAGAGACACTTCGGAAAACGAATCGTACGCCGCGTATTTAGATGAACTCAACGATAGAATACGTACTTCACAAGAAATAGCGAAAACAAACTTAGACGGTGCAAAAACACGCGCTAAATTCTATTACGATAAGAAGCTTAATGTAAAGGATTTCCAAGTCGGACAATGGGTTTATTTGCTCCGCGAACCACTTAGACATAAATTCGATTCTCAATACACAGGCCCATATAAGATCTTGGAGATTCTGCCTAATAATAATGTAAAAATTAATGTTAAGGGGAGGCACAAGATTGTGCATTCAAATAAATTAAAAAATTGTAAGCGCCTACAAACGATGAGTGCACGTACGAGAGTTCGATCGAATGTAGGAGACAGTGAAAAGTGTAAGTCAAAATCAAAAACTGAAAATCTTAATGAACAAAGAGTAAAAGAATCGGTGACAGTGACAAACGAACAAAGTGCACCACAGAAGAAAAGTGCAACCAAACAGAGTGCAGCCGTAGCAGCACAACATACGCAGAGACCACAGCATCCACGAGACGAGAGCCCACAGCATCCACGAGATGAGAGACCACAGCATCCACGAGATGAGAGACCACAGCATCCACGAGATGAGAGCAGCATACACGCCAAGGAGGATCAATCTCCTCCACAGCACACGAGACGAGTAGCATCCCACATCGAGCCCACATCAGTCCAGAGATTTCGCTATAGGCGAAATTCTTTCTCTAAGGGGGAAGGTGTGACGTCAGGCGTGCCGCCTGCCACACTCTCAACGCACCACAGCAACCACCCTCACGCGCCTGCACCACAGGCAACACCCAGGCGCAACTCGCCGTCTCACTCAGGCCAAAGGCTACGACCATCGTCTCACTCGCACCCGCAGAGGTGCTCGAAGTCTCTCTCACTCCAAGGGATATACCCTCCGACTCACTCGCACCCGCAGAGGTGCTCGCCGTCTCTCTCACTCCAAGGGACCTACCCTCCACTCAAGGAGCCATCCACCGTCTCACTCTTACCTGCAGGGAAACTCGCCCTCTCGCTCACTCCAGGGACATACCAGGAGAATCAACCTCCACGAGATCCGACGACGGGAACCCTCACCGTACAAAGGACTCTACGATTTCACCATCCCAGATCTGCCATGCCCAAAATACTATTTCTAAGATTATTAATTAACATTATATATATACTCCTACATTCTAAGCTCTGTATTCCTAGCTCATAGAATTTACACGACACTACTTTATAACGACACAAACAACACACATTTTACATTTAAGGCGTAATTTCTAATTTCATACTTGTATCTCTATATTCATAAGTTGCGCTAATTAAGTAACCCGCGACGCGCCAGATCGCGACCGCCTCAGCGGCACGCGCCGCTAACCCCACCACGCAACGCCGAGAACCCACTCGGGCGTCCACATACTCCCACCTACGTTCGCACGCGACCGAAGCGCTCCGAGAGTCGAGGAGGTCGCAGACGCATCTTGGGAGACACAGTCAGTCAGTACCGTCAGTACGGTACAGTTCTATCTCGCCTTCGGGCACTTCCAATTCCAAGTCTCTTCCAAGTCGCGCCTTAGGGCCGTCGCGCAGCCTCGATGAGGTTCCTAGTTCTAAAGTCTTTGTTCTAATTCCTAATTCATAGTTAACCTAGTCTTAATACTTAGAAATAATTGTTCTTGTACTCTTTGATTTAGAATATACTTTATTATTTTTCTACCACATCAAGTTCTAGTTCATTCCAACTCCATTTCTAAATTCAATTATATTTTAATACAAATTCTTCCAAGTTCGCAACAACTTGAGTGTTTATAAACGAACTCTTCGCGCCGGGAGGAAGAGTTTAATCTATTATCTCGTGCGGAATACGTTGGTGAAACGCCAGAATTCTTCGTTCATCGACGGACGGCGACATACATCGCAGCTCCACCGTCACAACGCCGATTTCAGCCAGCCGTACGCCGACTCCTCCCCCGAGAACGACACTCGACGATCGCCACATCTGAAAGCAGAAGAGGGAAATCAGCGAAAGGTAAGTAAAATCCCTCCTTACACGCGTTCGCGATTGTTTACTGTGCCCGCGTCTTGCCAGAATCGACGAACCCGGTCATACGCGTTTTATACCGGACCAAATTCTCGACTAAAAGGCTTGTGTCATACAGCCTCCTGGGATACGAATAATTTGTTCGCCAGGACGTGACACTACTTCCTAGCAAGGAAGTGTCGCAATTACATGCAATTGAAGTGTTTGCGAGGTATACATGACACTTCGCAATGAATATTATATCTTATCATGAAACATAGAAATGAGATGCGATATCGCGTTTTGAGAAGCATTAGAACTCTAATGCTACGATACGTAGACATCTGCAAACGCTATTTCCTAGCAAGGCAGTGTCGCATTTACATTCATTTGAAGTGTATGCGAGGTATACATGACACTTCGCAATGATTATTATATATCATCATGAAACATAGAAATGAGAAGCGATATCGCGTTTTGAGAAGCATTAGAACACTAATGCTACGATACGTAGACATCTGCAAACGCTACTTCCTAGCAAGGGAGTGCCGCATTTACATTCTTTTGAAGTGAATACGAGGTTATGATAACACTCCACAATGTATATTATATCTTATCATGAAACATAGAAATGAGATGCGATATGAAGATATAAGAAGCAATAGATCCCTATTGCTTCGATACGTAGGCATCTGCAAACGCTATTTCCTAGCAAGTAAGTGTCGCATTTACATTCTCTTGAAGTGAATACGAGATAAACATAACACTGCATAATGAATATTATATCTTATCATGAAACATAGAAATGAGATGCGATATCGCGTTTTGAGAAGCATTAGAACTCTAATGCTACGATACGTAGACATCTGCAAACGCTATTTCCTAGCAAGGCAGTGTCGCATTTACATTCATTTGAAGTGTATGCGAGGTATACATGACACTTCGCAATGAATATTATATCTCATCATGAAACATAGAAATGAGGTGCGACATCTCGTTTTAAGTAGCATTAGAACTCTACTGCTACAATACGTAGACATCTGCAAACGCTATTTCCTAGCAAGGAAGTGTCGCATTTACATTCTTTTGAAGTGCATACGAAGTATACATATCACTCCACAATGAATATTATATATTATCATGAAACATAGAAAGGAGTTGCGATATCGCGCTTTGCGAAGCATTAGAACTCTACTGCTACAATACGTAGACATCTGCAAACGCTATTTCCTAGAAAGGAAGTGTCGTATTTACATTCTTTTGAAGAGAAAACGTGGTATACATGATACACCGCAATGAATATTATGTCTCATAATGAAACATAGAAATGAAATGCAATATCGCGTTTTAAGAAGCATTAGAACTCCATTGCTTCGATACCTAGACATCTGCCATTGCTATATCCCAGCAACGAAGTGTCGCACTTACATTCATTTGAAGTGTATGCCAGGTATACATGACATTTCGCAATGAATATTATATCTTATAATGAAACATAGAAATGTGATGCAATATCGCGTTTTGAGATGATTTAGAACTCTAATGCTACGATACGTAGACATCTGCAAACGCTATTTCCTAGCAAGGATGTGTCGCATTTACATTCTTTGAAGTGTATGCCAGGTATACATGACACTTCCCACTGGATATTATATCTTATCATGAAACATAGAAATGAGATGCGATATGGCGATTTAAAAAGCATTAGAACTCTATTGCTTCGATACGTAGACACCTGCAAGCGCTAGTTCCTAGCAAGGAAGTGTCGCATTTACATTCATTTGAAGTGTATGGAGGTATACATGACACTTCGCAATGAACATTATATCTTATAATGAAACATAGAAATGAAATGCAATATCGCGTTTTAAGAAGCATTAGAACTCTATTGCTTCGATACCTAGACATCTGCCATCGCTACTTCCTAGCAACGAAGTGTCGCATTTACATTCATTTGAAGTGTAGACGAGATATACATAGCACTGCACAATTAATATTATATCTTATCATGTAACGTAGAATTGAGGTGCGATATCGCGATTTAAGAAGCATTGGAATACTATTGCTTCGATACGTAGACATCTGCAAACGCTACTTCCTAGCAAGGATGTGTCGCATTTACATTCTTTTCAAGTGAATACGAAGTATACATGACACTACGCAATGAATATTATATCTTATCCTTAAACATAGAAATGAGATGCGATATCGCGTTTTAAGAAGCATTAGAACTCTATCTCTACGATACGTAGACATCTGCAGACGCTATTTCCTAGCAAGGAAGTGTCGCATTTACATTCTTCTGAAGTGAATACGAGGTATACATAACACTCCACAATGAATATTATATCTTATCAGGAAACATAGAAATGAGGATCGATTTCGCGTTTTAAGAAGCATTAGAACTCCATTGCTTCGATACGTAGACATCTACAGACGCTATTTCCTAGCAAGGAAGTGTCGCATTTACAATCTTTTGAAGTGAATACGAGGTATACATGACACTTCGCAATGAATATTATACCTTAGAATGAAACATAGAAATTAGATGCGATCTCGCGATTTAAGAGGCATTAGAACTCTATTGCTACGATACGTAGATAGCTGCAAATGCTATATACTAGCAAGGAAGTGTCGCACTTCCATTCATTTGGAGTGTAGACGAAAAATACATAACACTCCACAATGAATATTATATCTTATCATGAAACATAGAAGTGAGATGCGATATCGCTATTTAAGAAGCAGTTGATCTCTACAGCTTCGATACGTAGACATCTGCCAACGCTATTCCCTAGCAAGGAAGTGTCGCATTTACATTCTTTTGAAGTGAATACGAGGTATACATGACACTTCGCAATGAATATTATATCTTATCATGATACAAAGAAATGAGATGCGATATCGCGATTTAAGGAGCATTAAAACTCTATTGCTTCGATACGTTGACATCTGCAAACACTAATTCCCAGCAATGAAGAGTCCCATCTACATTCTTTTGAAGTAAATGCAAGGTACACATGACACTTCGCAATGAATATTATATCTTGTCATGAGACATACAAGTGAGAAGCGATATCGCGTTTTGAGAAGCATTAGAACTCTATTGCTACGATACGTAGACATCTGCAAACGCTATTTCCTAGGAAGGAAGTGTCGGATTTACATTCTTTTGAAGTGAATACGAGGTATACATGACACTTCGCAGTGAATATTATATCATCATGAAACATAGAAGTGAGGTGCGGTATTGCGTTTTAAGAAGCATTATAAATCTATTGCTACGATACGTAGACATCTGCAGACACTATTTCCTTGCAAGGACGTGTCGCATTTACATTCTTTTGAAGTGAATACAAGGTATACATGACACTTCGCAGTGAATATTATAGCTTATCATGAAACAAAGAAATGAGATGCGATATCGCGATTTAAGGAGCAATAAAACTCCATTGCTTCGATACGTTGACATTTGCAAACACTAATTCCTAGCAAGGAAGTGTCGCATCTACATTCTTTTGAGGTAAATACAAGGTATACATGACACTTCGCAATGAATATTATATCTTGTCTTGAGACATAGAAATGAGATGCGATATGGCGTTCTAAGATGCATTAGAACTCTATTGCTAAGATACGTACACATCTGCAAACGCTAATTCCTAGCAAGGAAGTGTCGCATTTTCAATCTTTAGAAGTGAACACGAGGTATACATAACACTCCAGAATGAATATTATATCTTATCATGAAACATAGAAATAAGATGCGATATGGCGATTTAAGAAGCATTAGAACTCTATAGCTTCGATACGTAGACATCCGTAAACGCCATTTCCTAGCATGGAAGTGTCTCATTTACATTTTTTGAAGTGAATACGAGGTATGCATAACACTCCACAATGAATATTATATCTTATCACGAAACAATGAAATGAAATGCTATATCGCGATTTACGAAGCATTAGAACCCTGTTCCTTCGATACGGAGACATCTGCAAACGCAATTTCTTAACAAGGAAGTGTCACATTTACATTCTTTTGAAGTGAATACGACGTATACGTGACACTTCGCAAAGAACATTATACCTTATCATGAAACATAGAAATGAAATGCGATATCGGGATTTAAGATGCATAAAACACTATTTCTTCGATACGTAGACATCTGCAGACGCCATCTCCTAGCAATGAAGTGTAGCATTTACATTCTTTCGAAGTGTAGACGAGGAATAAATAACACCTCTTAATGAATATTATATATTATCACGAAACATAGAAATGAGATGCGATATCTCGTTTTATGAAGCATTAGAACTCTAATGCTTCGATACGTAGACATTTGGAAACGCTATTTCCTAGCAAGGAAGTGTCGCATTTACATTCAATCGAAGTGTAGATGAGGAATACATTACACTTCGTAATGAATATTATATCTTATCACGAAACATAGGAATGAGATGCGATATAGCTATTTAATAAGCATTAGATCTCTCTTGCTTCGATACGTAGACATCTGGCGACGCTATTACCTAGCAAGGAAGTGTTGCTTTTACATCCTTTCGATGTGAATACGAAGTATACATGACACTTCGCAATTAATATTAAATCTTATCATGAAACATAGAAAAGAGATGCGATATCGCGTTTTAAGAAGCATTAGAACTCTATTGCTTCGATACGTAGACATCTGCAAACGCTACTTCCTAGCAAGGATGTGTCGCATTTTCATTCTTTTGAACTGAATACGAAGTGTACATGACACTCCGCAATGAATATTATATCTTATGCTAAAACAGAAATGAAGTGCGGTATCCCGTTTTAAGAAACATTAGAACCCTATTGCTTCGATACGTAGACATCTGCCAACGCTTTTTCCTAGCAATGAAGTGCCGCCTTTTAATTCGTTTGAAGTGTATGCGTCGTATACAAGACACTTCGCTATGAATATTATACCTTATCATGAAACATTGGAATGAGATGCGGTATCGCATTTTGAGATGATTCAGAACTCTAATGCTATGATACGTAGACATCTGCAATCGCTATTTCCTAGTAAGGAAGTGTCGCATTTACATTCATTTGAAGCGTATGCCAGGTATACATGACACTTCGCAATGAATATTATATTATTATAATGAAACATAGAAATGAGATGCGATATCGCGTTTTGAGAAGCATTGGAACTCTACTGCTACGATACGTAGACATCTGCAGACGCTATTTCCTAGCAAGGAAGTGTCGCATTTACATTCATTTGTAGTGTATGCGAGGAATAAGTGACACTTCGCAATGATTATTTTATCTTACCATGATGCATAGGAATGAGATGCGATATTGCGTTTTACGAAACGTTAGAACTCTATTGCTACGATACGTAGGCTTCTGCAAACGCTATTGCCTAGACAGGAAGTGTCGCATTTACATTCTTTTGAAGTGAATACGAGGTATACATGACACTTCGCAGTGAATATTATATCTTGTCATGAGACATAGGAATGAGATGCGATATTGCGTTTTGAGAAGCATTAGAACTCTATTGCTTCGATACGTAGACACCTGCAAACGCTATTTCCTAGCAAGGAAGTGTCACATTTACACTTATTTGAAGTGTATGCGAGGTATACGTGACACTTGGCAATAAATATTATATCTTATCATGAAACATAGAAATGAGATGCGATATGGCGTTTTGAGAAGCATTAGAAGTCTAATGCTACGATACGTAGACATCTGCAAACGCTATTTCCTAGCTAGGAAGTGTCGCATTTACATTCATTTGAATAAGTGACACTTCGCAATGATTATTTTATCTTATCATGATTCATAGAAATGAGATGCGATATCGCGTTTTTAGAAGCATTAGAACTCAATTGCTACGATACGTAGACATCAGCAAACGCTATTTCCTAGCAAGGAAGGGTTGCATTTACATTCATCTGAAGTGTAGACGAGATATACATGCCACTTCGCAATGAATATTATATCTTATCATGAAACATATAAATGAAATGCGATATCGCGTTTTGCGAAACATTAGTACTTTATTGCTACGATACGTAGGCTTCTGCAAAAGCTATTTCCTAGACAGGAAGTGTCGCATTTACATTCTTTTGATGTCAGTTCGAGGAATACATGACACATCATAATGAATATTATATCTTATCATAAAACATAGAAATGAGGAGCAGTATCTCGTTTTAAGAAGCATTAGAACTCTATTGCTTCGACACGTAGACTTCTGCAATCGCTATTCCCTAGGAAGGAACTGTCGCATTTACACTCTTTTGATGTGAATACGAGGTACACATGACACTTCGCAATGAATATTATATCTTATCGTGAAACGTAGGAATGAAATACGATTTCTAGTTTCAAGAAGCATTAGAACTCTATTGCTTCGATACCTAGTCATCTGCAAATGCTACTTCCTATCAAGAAAGTGTCGCATTTACATTTATGTGAAGTGTATCCGAGGTATACATGACACTTCGCAATGAATATTATATCTTATCATGAAACATAGATATGAGATGCGATATCGCGTTTTGAGAAGCATTAGAACTCCAATGCTACGATACGTAGACACCTGCAAACGCTATTTCCTAGCAAGGAAGGGTTGCATTTACATTCATCTGAAGTGTAGACGAGATATACATAACATTGCACAATGAATATTATATCTTATCGTGAAACGTTGAATTGAGGTGCGATATCGCGATTTAAGAAGCTTTAGAACTCTGTTGCTTCGATACGTAGACATCTGCAAATACAATTTCCTAGCAAGGAAATGTCGCATTTACATTCATTTGAAGTGTATGCGAGGTATACATGACACTTCGCAATGAATATTATATCTTATAATGAAACATAGAAGTGAGATGCGATATCGCGATATAAGAAGCATTAGAACACTATTGCTACGATACGTAGACATCTGCAAACGCTATTTAATAGCAAGGAAGTGTCGCATTTACATTCATTTGAAGTGCAGACGAGATATACATAACACTGCACAGTGAACACTATATCTTATCATGAAACTTAGAAATGAGATGCGATATGACGATTTAAGGAGCATTAGAACTCTATTGCTTCGATACGGAGACATCTGCAAACGCTATTTAATTGCAGGGAAGTGTAGCATTTACATTCTTTAGAGGTGAATACGAGGTATACATAACACTGCACAATGAATATTGTACCTTATCATGAAACATAGGAATGAGATGCGATATCGCAATTTAAGAAGCATTAGAACTCTATTGTTTCGATACGTAGACATCTGCAAACCCTACTTGCTAGCAAGGAAGTGTCGCATTTACACTTTTTTGAAAGTAATGCGAGGTATACATGACACTTCGCAATCAATATTATATCTTATCATGAAACTTAGAAATGACATGCGATATGACGATTTAAGAAGCATTAGAATTCTATTGCTTCGATACGTAGACATCCGCAAACGCTATTTCCAAGCAAGGAAGTGTCGCATTTACATTCAATTGAAGTGTAGACGTGGAATACGTAACACTTCGCAATGAATATTATATCTTATCACAAATCATAGAAATGAAAATCGATATCGCGTTTTAAGAAGCATTAGAATTCTATTGCTTCGATACGTAGACATCTAGAAACGCTATTTCCTAGCAAGCAAGTTTCGCATTTACATTCATTTGAAGTGTATGCGTGGTATACATGACACTACGCAATGAATATAATGTCTTATCATGAAACCTAGAAATGAGATGCGATATCGTGATTTAAGAAGCATAAAACTCTATTTCTTCGATACGTAGACATCTGCAAACGCTGTTTCCTAGGACGGAAATGTAGCGTTTGAAGTGTAGACGAGGAATACATAACAGTTCGTAATGAATATTATATCTTATCATGGAACATCGAAATGAGATGCAATATCGCGGTTTAAGAAGCATAAGAACTCTATTGCTTCGATACGTAGACATCTGCAAACGCTCCTTCCTAGCAAGGAGGTTACGCATTTACATTCTTTTGATGCGAATACGGGGTATACATGACACTTCGCAATGAATATTATATCTTATCATGAAACATAGGAATGAGATGCGATATCTCGTATTAAGAAGCATTAGAACTCTATTGCTACGATACGTAGACATCTGCAAACGCTATTTCCCAGCAAGGAAGAGTGGCATTTACATTCTTTTGATGTGAATACGAGGTATACATGACACTTCGCAGTGAATATTACATCTTATCATGAAACAAGGAAATGAGATGCGATATGACGATTTAAGAAGCATTAGAACTCTATTGCTTCGATACGTAGACATCTGCAAACGCTATTTCCTAGCAAGGATGTGCCGCATTTACATTCATTTGAAGCGTATGCGAGGTATACATGACACTTCGCAATGATTATTATATATTATCATGAAACATAGAAACAAGATGTGATATCGCGTTTTGAGAAGCATTAGAACACTAATGCTACGATACGTAGACTTCTGCAAACGCTTTCCTAGCAAGAAAGTGTGGCATTTACGTTCTTTTGAAGTGAATACGAGGTATACATAACACTCCGCAATGAATATTATACCTTATCACTAACCATAGGAATGAGATGCGATATCCCGATTTAAGAAGCATTTGAAGTCTGTTGCTACGATACGTATACATCTACAAACGCTATTTGCTAGCAAGGGAGTGTCGTATTTACATTCATTCGAAGTGCAGACCAGAAATACATAATACTTCGCAATGAATATTGTAACTTATCATGAGACATATAAATGAGGTGCGATATCCCGTTTTAAGAAGCTTTAGAACTCTATTTCTTCGATACGTAGACATCTGCGAACGCTATTTCCTAGCAAGGAAGTGTATCATTTACATTCTTTTGAAGTGAATACGAGGTATACATAACACTCCACAATGAATATTACATCTTATCATAAAGCATATAAATGAGGAGCGATTTCGCGTTTTAAGAAGCATTGGAACTCTATTGCTACGATACGTAGACATCTGCAAACGCTAATTCCTAGCAAGGAAGTGTAGCATTTTCAATCTTTTGAAGTGAATACGAAGTATACATGACACTTCGCAATGAATATTTTATCTTATCATGAAACAGAAATGAGATGCGATATCGCGTTTTGAGGAGCATTAGAACGCTACTGCTACAATACGTAGACATCTGCAATCGCTACTTCGCAGCAAGGAGGTGTTGTATTTACATTCTTTTGAAGCGAGTACGTGGTATACATAACACTGCACAATGAATATTATATCTTATCATAAGACATAGAAATGAGATGCGATATGGCGATTTAAGTAGCATTAGGACTCTCTTGCTACGATACGTAGACATCTGCAAACGCTATTTCCTAGGAAGAAAATGTCGTATTTACATTCTTTTGATGTGAATACGGGGTATACATAACACTGCACAATGAATATTATATCTTATCATGACACATAGAAATGGGATGCGATATCGCGATATAAGAAGCATAAGAACTCTATTGCTTCGATACCTAGACATCTGCAAACGCTATTTCCTCGCAAGGAAGTGTCGCATTTACATACTTTTGAAGTGAATACGAGGTATGCATGTCACTTCGCAATGAATATTACATCTTATCATGAAACATAGAAACGTGACGGGACATCCCGTTTTAAGAAGCTTTAGAACGCTATTGTTTCGATACGTAGACATCTGCAAACGCTCTTTCCTAGCAACGAAGTGTCGTATTTACATACTTTTGAAATGAATACGAGATATACATAACACGGCACAATAAATATTATATCTTATTATGAAACATAGAAATGATATGCGACATCGCGATTTAAGAGGCATTAGAACTCTACTGCCCCGATACGTAGACAACTGCAATCGCTACTTTCTTGCAATGAAGTGTCGCATTTACATTCTTTTGAAGTGAATACGAGGTATACATGAAACTTCGCAATGAATATTATATCTTATCGTGAAACATAGAAATGAGATGCAACGTCTCGCTCAAGAAGCATTAGAACTCTATTGCTTCGATACGTAGACATCTGCCAACGCTATTTCCTAGCACGGAAGTGTAGCACTTACATTCATTTGAAGTGTATGCGAGGCATAAGTGACACATCGCAATGAGTGTTATATCTCATCATGAAACATAGTAATTAGATGCGATATCGCGTTTTAAGAAGCATTTGAAGACTATTGCTACGATACGTAGACATCTGCAAACGCTATTTCCTAGCAAGGAAATGTCGCATTTACATTCAGTTGAAGTGGATACGAGGTATTCATGACACTTCGCAATGAATATTATATCTTATCGTGAAACATAAAGATGAGATGCGATATCGCGTTTCAAGAAGCATTAGAACACTGTTGCTTCGATACGTAGACATCTGCAATCGCTATTTCCTAGGATGGAAGTGTCGCATTTATATTCTTCTGAAGTGTATGCGGGGTATAAGTGATACTTCGCAATGCATACAATATCTTATCATGAAACATAGAAACGAGATGCGATATCCCGCTTCAAGAAGCATTAGAACTTTATTGCTTCGATACGTAGACATCTGCAAACGCTATTTCCTAGCACGGAAGTGTCGCATTTACATTCATCTGAAGTGAATACGAGGAATACATGAATATTCGCAATGAATATTATATCTTATCATGAAACATAGAAATGTGATGTGATATCGCGTTTTAAGTAGCTTTAGAACTCTATTGCTACGATACGTAGATATCTACAAACGCTACTTCATAGCAAGGACGTGTCGCATTTACATTCTTTTGAAGTGAATGCGAGGTATACATAACATTGCGCAATGAATATTATATGTTATCATGAAACATAGAAATGAGATGCGATATCACGATTTAAGATGCATTAGAATCTTATTGCTTCGATACGTAGACATCTGCAAACGCTATTTCATAGCAAGGACGTGTCGCAGTTACATTCTTTTGAAGTGAATGCGAGGTATACATAACATTGCACAATGAATACTATATGTTATCATGAAACATAGAAATGAGATGCGATATCACGATTTATGATGCATTAGAACTTTATTGCTTCGATTCCTAGACATCTGCAAGCGCTATTTCCTAGCAAGGAAGTGTCGCATTTACATTCATTTGAAGTGAAGACGAGGAATACATGACACTTCGCAATGCATATTATATCTTATCATGAAACATAGAAATGTGATGTAATATCGTGTTTTAAGAAGCATTAGAACTCTATTGCTACGATACGTAGACATCTGCAAACGCAATTTCCTAGCAAGGAAGTGTCGCATTTGCATTCTTCTGAAGTGAATAGAGGGTATACATGAAACTGCGCAGTTAATATTATATATTTTCATGAAACATAGAAATGTGATGTGATATCGCGTTTTATGAAGCATTAGAACTCTATTGCTACGATACGTAGACATCAGCAAACGCTATTTCCTAGTAGGGAAGTGTCGCATTTACATTCACTTTAAGCGAATACGAGGAATACATGAAACTTCGCAATGAGTATTATATGTTATCATGAGACATAGAAATGAGATGCGATATCTCTTTTTAAGAAGCATACAACACGCTTGCTACGATATGTAGACACCTTCAAACGCTATCTCCTAGCAAGGAAGTGCCGCATTTACACTCATTTGAAGTGAATAGGTGGAATACATGGAACTTCGCAAAGAATATTATATCTTATCATGAAACATAGAAATGAGAAGCGATATCTCGTTCTAAGAAGAATTATAACTCTATTCCTACGATACGTAGACATCTGCAGGCGCTACTTCCTAGCAAGGAAGTATCGCAATTACATTCTGTTGAAGTGAATACGAGGTATACATGACACTTAGCAATGAATATTATATCTTATCATGAAACATAGAAATGAGGTACGATATCGCGTTTTAAGAAGCATAAGAACTCCATTGCTACGATACGTAGATATCTGGAAACGCTATTTCCTGTCAGGGAAGTGTCGCATTTACATTCTTTTGAAGTGAATACGTGGTATACGTGACACTTCGCAATGAATATTATATCGTGTCATGTAACATAGAAATGAGGTACGATATCGCGTTTTAAGAAGCATAAGAACTCTATTGCTACGATACGTAGATATCTGGAAACGCTATTTCCTATCAGGGAAGTGTCGCATTTACATTCTTTTGAAGTGAATACGTAGTATACGTGACACTTCGAAATGAATATTATATCGTGTCATGATACATAGAAATGAGATGCGATATCCGGATTTAAGAAGAATAAAACTCTATTTCTTCGATACGTAGACATCTGTAATCGTAATTTTCTAGAAAGAAAGTGTCGCATTTACAATCATTTGAAGTGTGTGCGGGGTATACATGACACTACGCAATGAATATTATATCTTACCATGAAACATAGAAATGAGATGCGATATCGCGTTTTAAGAAGCGTTAGAACTCTATTGCTACGATAAGTAGACATCTGCAAACGCTATTTCCTAGCAAGGAAGTGTCGCACTTACATTCTTTTGAAGTGAATACGTGGTATACATGACACTTCGCAATGAATATTACATCTTATCATGGAACATAGAAATGAGATGCGAAAGCCCGTTTTAAAAAGCATTTGAACTTTATTGCTTCGATACGTAGACATCTGCAAACGCTATTTCCTAGGAAGGAAGTGCCGCATTTACATTCATTTGAAGTGAATACGAGGAATACGTGAAACTTCGCAATGAATATTATATCTTATCATGAAACATAGAAATGTGATGTGATATCGCGTTTTAAGAAGCTTTAGAACTCTTTTGCTACGATACGTAGACATCTGCAAACCCTGTTTCCTAGCACGGAAGTGTCGCATTTACATTCATTTGAAGTGTATGCGATGTATACGTGACACTTCGCAATGAATAATATATCTTACCATGAAACATAGGATTGAGATGCGATATCTCGTTTTAAGAAGCATTAGAACTCTATTGCTTCGATTCATAGACATCTGCAAACGCTATTTCCTAGCAAGGAAGTTTCGCATTTACATTCATTTGAAGTGAATGCGAGGTATACGTGACACTTCGCAATGAATATTATATCTTATCATGAAACATAGAAATGAGATGCGATATCGCGATTTAAGAAGCATTAGAGCTCTATTGCTACGATACGTAGACATCTACAAACGCTATTTCCTATCAAGGAAGTGTCGCATTTACATTTATTTTAGTGTAGACGAGAAGTACATAACACTTCGCAATGAATATTATATCTGATCATGAAACATAGAAATGAGATGCGGTGTCCCGTTTTAAGAAGCATTAGACCTCTATTGTTTCGAAACGTGGACATCTGCAAACGCTATTTCCTAGCAATGAAGTGTCGCACTTACATTCATTTGAAGTTTATGCGAGGTATAAGAGATACTTCGCAATAAATATTATATCTTATCATGAAACATAGACGCGAGACGCGATGTCGCGTTTTAAGAAGCATTAGATCCCTATTGCTTCGATACGGAGACATCTGCAAACGCAATTTCCTAGCAAGGAAGTGTCGCATTTACATTCTTTTAAAGTGAATACGAGGTATACATAACATTTCACAATGAATATTATATCTTATCATGAACCATAGAAAAGAGATGCGATATGGCGATTTAAGAAGCATTAGAACTCTATTGTTTCGATACGTAGACATCTGCCAACGCTATTTCCTAGCATGGAAGTGTCGTATTTACATTCATTGGAAGTGAATACGAGGTATACATGACACTTCGCAATGAATATTATAACTTATCATGAAACATGGAAATGAGATGCGATATCGCGTTTTAAGAAGCATTAGAAATCTGTTGCTTCGATACGTAGACATCTGCCAACGCTACTTCCTAGCAAGGAAGTGTCGCATTTACAATCATTTGAAGTGTATGCGAGGTACACATGACACTTCGCAATGAATATTATATCTTATACTGATACATAGAAATGTAATGCTACATCTCGTTTTAAGAAGCATTAGAAATCTATTGCTACGATACGTAGACATCTGCAAACGCTATTTCCTAGAAAGGATATCTCGCATTTACATTCATTTGATGTGTATGCGAGGTATGCACAACACTCCACAATGAATATTATATCTTGTCATGAAACACAGGAACGAGATGCGATATCGCGATTTAAGAAGTATTAGAATTCTATTGCTACGACACGTAGACATCTGCAAACACTATTTCCTAGCAAGGAAGTGTCGCATTTACATTCTGTTGAGGTGAATATGAGGTATACATGACACTTCGCAATGAATATTATCTCTTATCATGAAACATAGAAGTGAGATGCGATATCACGTTTTAGGAAGCATTAGAACTCTATTGCTACGACACGCAGACATCTGCAAACTATTTCCTAGCATGGAAGTGTCGCATATACATTCTTTTGAAGTCAATACGAGGTATACATGACACTTCGCAATGAAAATTATATCTTATCATGAAACATGGAAATGAGATGCGATCTCGCGGTTTAAGAAGCATTTGAGCTCTACTTCGACGATACGTAGACATCTGCAAACTCTACTTCCTAGCAAGGAAGTGTCGCATTTACATTCTTTTGAAGTGAATACCTGGCATACGTGACACTTCGCAATGAATACTATATCTTATCATGAAACATAGAAATGAGATGCGACATCGCTTTTTAAGAAGCATTAGAACTAATTTGCTACTATACGTAGACATCTGCAAACGCTATTTCCTAGCAAGGAAGTGTCGCATTTACATTCTTTTGAAGTGAATACGAGGCATACATAACACTCCACAATGAATATTATATCTTATCATGAAACCAAGAAGTGAGGATCGATTTCGCGTTTTAAGAAGCGTTAGAATTCCTTTGCTACGAATCGTAGACATCTGCAGACGCTATTTCCTAGCAAGGAAGTTTCGCATTTACATTCCTTTGAAGTGAATACGAGGTATTCATAACAATCCACAATGAATATTATATGTTATCATGAAACATAGAAATGGGGATCGATTTCGTGTTTTAAGCAGCATTAGAATTCCTTTCCTACGATTCGTAGACATCTGCAAACGCTATTACCTAGGAAGGAATTGTCGCATTTACATTCATTTGAAGTGTATACGAGGTACACATAACACCCCGCAATGAATATTATATCTTATCATGAAACATAGAAATGAGATGCGATATCGCGATTTAAGAAGCATTAGAACTCTATTGCTTCGATACGTAGACGGCTGCAAACGCTATTTCCTAGCAAGGAAGTGTCGCATTTATATTCTTTTGAAGTAAATACGAGGTATACATAACAATCCACAATGAATATTATATCTTATCATGAAACATAAGAAGTGAGATGCGATATCGCGTTTTGAGAAGCATTAGAACTCTCTTGCTTCGATACGTAGACGTCTGCAAAAGCTATTTCCTAGCAAGGAAGTTTTGCATTTACACTCATTTGAAGTGTATGCGAGGGATACATATCACTCCACAATGAATATTGTATCTTAACATGAAACATTGAAATGAGATGCGATATCGCGTTCTAAGAAGTGTTAGAATACTATTGCTACGATAGGTACACATCTGCAAACGCTATTTCCTAGGAAGGAAGTATCGCATTTATATTCTGTTGAAGTGAATACGAGGTATACATAACACTCCACAATGAATATTATATCTTATCATGAAACCAAGAAGTGAGGATCGATTTCGCGTTGTAAGAAGCGTTACAATTCCTTTGCTACGAATCGTAGACATCTCCAGACGCTATTTCCTAGCAAGGAAGTTTCGCATTTACATTCCTTTGAAGTGAATACGAGGTATTCATAACACTCCACAATGAATATTATATGTTATCATGAAACATAGAAATGAGGATCGATTTCGTGTTTTAAGCAGCATTAGATTTCCTTTGCTACGATTCGTAGACATCTGCAAGCGCTATTACCTAGGAAGGAATTGTCGCATTTACATTCATTTGAAGTGTATACGAGGTACACATAACACTCCGCAATGAATATTATATCTTAACATGAAACATAGAAACGAGATGCGATATCGCGTTCTAAGAAGAGTTAGAATACTATTGCTACGATAGGTACACATCTGCAAACGCTATTTCCTAGGAAGGAAGTGTCGCATTTACATTCTTTTGAAGTGAATACGAGGTATACATAACACTCCACAATGAATATTATATCTTATCATGAAACATAGAAATGAGATGCGATATGGCGATTTAAGAAGCATTAGAAATCTGTTGCTTCGATACGTAGACATCTGCCAACGCTACTTCCTAGCAAGGAAGTGTCGCATTTACAATCATTTGAAGTGTATGCGAGGTACACATGACACTTCGCAATGAATATTATATCTTATACTGATACATAGAAATGTAATGCTACATCTCGTTTTAAGAAGCATTAGAAATCTATTGCTACGATACGTAGACATCTGCAAACGCTATTTCCTAGAAAGGATATCTCGCATTTACATTCATTTGATGTGTATGCGAGGTATGCACAACACTCCACAATGAATATTATATCTTGTCATGAAACACAGGAACGAGATGCGATATCGCGATTTAAGAAGTATTAGAATTCTATTGCTACGACACGTAGACATCTGCAAACACTATTTCCTAGCAAGGAAGTGTCGCATTTACATTCTGTTGAGGTGAATACGAGGTATACATGACACTTCGCAATGAATATTATCTCTTATCATGAAACATAGAAGTGAGATGCGATATCACGTTTTAGGAAGCATTAGAACTCTATTGCTACGACACGCAGACATCTGCAAACTATTTCCTGGCATGGAAGTGTCGCATTTACATTCTTTTGTAGTCAATACGAGGTATACATGACACTTCGCAATGAAAATTATATCTTATCATGAAACATAGAAATGAGATGCGACATCGCTCTTTAAGAAGCATTAGAACTAATTTGCTACTATACGTAGACATCTGCAAACGCTATTTCCTAGCATGGAAGTGCCGCATTTACATTCTCTTGGAGCGAATGCGAGGTATACATAGCACTGCACAATGAATATTATATCTTATAACGAAACATAGAAATGGGATGCGATATCGCGTTTTAAGAAGCATTAGAACTTTGTTGCTTCGATACGTAGACATCCGCAAACGCTATTTCCTAGCCAGGAAGTGTAGCATTTACATTCTTTTGCAGTGAATACGAGGTATACATGACACTTTGCTATTAATATTGTATCTTATCATGAAACATAGAAATGAGATGCGATATGGCGATTCAAGAAGCATTAGAACTCTATTTCCTCGTAGACATCTGCAAACGCTATTTCCTAGCAAGGAAGTGTCGCATTATATTCATTTGATGTGTATGAGTTGTATACGTGACACTTCGCAATGTATAATATATCTTACCATGAAACATAGGAATGAGATGCTATATCTCGTTTTAAGAAGCATTATAACACGCTTGCTACGATACGTAGACATCTGCAAACGCTATTTCCTAGCAAGGAAGTGTCGCATTTACATTCATTTGAAGCGAATACGAGGAATACATGAAACTTCGCAATGAATATTATATCTTATCATGAAACATAGAAATGTGATGCGATATCCCGTTTCAAGAAGCATTAGAACTCTATTGCTTCGATACGTAGACATCTGCAATCGCTATTTCCTAGCAAGGAAGTGTCGCATTTACATTAATTTGAAATGTATGCGAGGTATAAGTGGCACTTCGTAATGAATATTATATCTTATCATGAAACATAGAAATGGGATGCTGTATCGTGTTTTAAGAAGCATTAGAACTCAATTGCTTCGATACGTAGACACCTGCAAACGCTATTTCTTAGCATGGAAGTGTCGCATTTACATTCATTTGAAGTGTAGGCGAGATATACATAACACTGCACAATGAATATTATATCTTACCATGAAACATAGGAATGAGTTGCGATATCGCGTTCTAGGAAGCATTAGAACACTATTGCTACGATACGTAGACATCTGGAAAATTTATTTCCTAGCATGGAAGTATCGCATTTACATTCTTTTTAGGTGTAGACGAGGAAAACATAACACTTCGCAATGAATATTATATCTTATTATAAGACATGGAAAAGAGATGCGATATCGCGTTTTAAGATGCACTAGAACTCAATTGCTTCGATACGAAGACATCTGCAAACGCTACTCCGTAGCAAGGAAGTGTTGCTTTTACAATCTTTTGAAGTGAATACGAGGAATACATGACACTCCACAATGAATATTATATCTTATCATGAAACATAGCAATGAGATGCGATATTTCGTTTTAAGAAGCATTATAGCTCTATTGCTTCAATACGTAGACATCTGGAAACGCTATTTCCTAGAAGGGAAGTGTCGCATTTACGTATGTTTCATGTGTAGACGACGAATACATAACACTTCGCAATGAATATTATATCTTATCATGAAACATAGAAATGAAATGCGATGTCGAGTTTTAAGTAGCATCAGAACTCAATTGCTACTGTACGTAGACATCTGCAAACGCCATTTACTAGCAATGTAGTGTCGCATTTACATTCTTTTGAAGTGAATACGAGGTATACATGACACTTCGCAATGAATACTATATCTTATCATGAAACATAGCAATGAGATACGATATCTCGTTTTAAGAAGCATTGGAACTCTATTTCTACGATACATACACATCTGCAAACGCTATTTCCTAGCATGGAAGTAACGCATTTACATTCTTTTGAGGTGTAGACGAGGAAAACATAACACTTCGCAATGAATATTACATCTTATCATGAAACATATAAATGAGATGCGATATCGCGTTTTCAGTAGCATTAGAACCCTATTGCTACGATACGTAGACATCTGCAAACGCTATTTCCTAGCAAGGAAGTGTCACATTTACATTCGTTTGAAGCGAAAACGAGGTATACATGACACTCCGCAATGAATATTACATCTTATCATAAAACATAGAAATCATATGCGATATCGCGATTTAAGAAGCATTAGAACTGTAATGCTTCGATACGTAGACATTTGGAAACGCGAATTCCAAGAAAGGAAGTGTCGCATTTACATTCAATTAAAGTGAATACGAGGTATACATGACGCTTGCAATTAATTTTATATCTTATCATGAAACATAGAAATGAGATGCGATATCGCGTTTTGAGAAGCAGTGGAAATCAATTGCTACGATACGTAGACATCTTTAAACGCTATTTCCCAGCAAGGAAATGTAGCAGTTACATTATTTTGAAGTGTAGATGAGGAGTACATAACACTTCGCAATGATTATTGTATCTTATCACAAGACACAGAAATGAGATGCGATATCGCGTTTTAAGAAGCATTAGATCTCTATTGCTTCGATACGTAGACATCCGGAAAAAGCTATTTCCTAGCATGGAAGTGTCGCATTTACATTCTTTTGAAGTGAATGCGAGGTATACGTGACACTTCGCAATGAATATTATATCTTATCATGAAACATAGAAATGAGATGCGATATCTCGTTTTAAGATGCATTAGAACCCTATTACATCGATACGTAGACATAAGCAAACGCTATTTCCTAGCAAGGAAGTGTCGCATTTACATTCATTTGAAGTGTATGCAAGGTATACAAGACACTTCGCAATGAATATTATATCTTATCATGAAACATAGAAATGAGATGCGATATCGCGTTTTGAGAAGTATTAGAACTCCAATGCTACGATACGTAGACATCTGCAAACGCTATTTCCTAGCAAGGAAGTGTCGCATTTACATTCTTTTGAAAGGAATACAAGGTATACATGACACTCCACAATGAATATTATGTCTTATCATGAAACATAGACATGGGATGCGATATCGCGTTTTGAGAAGCATTGAAACTCTATTGCTTCTTACGTAGACAATTGCAAACGCTACTTCCTAGCAAGGAAGTATCGCATTTTCATTCATTTGTAGTGTATACGTGGTATACATAACATTGCACGATGTATATTATATCTTATCATGAAACATTGAAATGAGATGCTATATGGCGATTTAAGAATCATTAGAACCCTATTGCTTCGATACGTATACATCTGCCAACGCTATTTCCTAGCAAAGAAGTGTCGCATTTAAATTCGTTTGAAGTGTATGCGAGGTATACAGGACACTTCGCAATGAATATTATATCTTATCACGAAACATAGAAATGAGATGCGATATCGCGATTTAAGAAGCATTAGAACTCAATTTCTTCGATACGTAGACATCTGCAAACGCTATTTCCTAGCAATGAAGTGTCGCATTTCCATTCATTTGAAGTGTATGCGAGGTATAAGTGACACTTCGCAATGATTATTTTATCTTACCATGAAACATAGGAATGAGATGCTATATCGCGTTTTAAGAAGCAATAAAACACTACTGCTTCGATACGTAGACATCTGGAAACGCTACATCCTATCAAGGAAGTGTCGCATTTACATTCATTTGAAGTGTAGACGAGGAATACATAATACTTCGGAATGAATATTATATCTTTTCATGAAACATAGAAGTGAGATGCGATGTCGCATTTTATGAAACATTAGAACACTTTTGCTTCGATACGTCGACTTCTGCAAACGCAACTTCCTAGCAAGGAAGTTTCGCATTTACATTCTTTTGAAGTGAATACGAGGTATACAAGACACTTCGCAATGAATATTATATCTTATAATGAAACATAGAAATGAGATGCGATATCGCGTTTTAAGTAGCATTAGAACATTATTGCTGCGATACGTAGGTATCTGCAGGCGCTATTTCCTAGCAAGGAAGTGTTGCATTTACATTCTTTTGAAGGGAACACGAAGTATACAAAACACTCCACAATGAATATTATATCTTATCATGAAACATATAAATGTGATGCGATATCGCGTTTTGAGAGGCATTGGAACTCTGCTGCTACGATACGTAGACATCTGCAGACGCTATTTCCTAGCATGGAAGTGTCGCATTTACATTCATTTGAAGTGTAGACGAGATATACATAACACTGCACAATGAATATTATATCTTATCATAAAACATAGAAATGAGATGCGATATCGCGATTTAAGATGCATTAGAACCCTATTGCTATGATACGTAGACATCTGCAAACACTATTTCCTAGCAAGGGAATGTCGCATTTACATTCCTTGAAGTGAATACGATGTATACATTACATTTCGCAGTAAATATTATATCTTACCATGAAACATAGAAGTGAGATGCGATATCGCTATTTAGGATACATTAGAACCCTATTGCTTCGATGCGTAGACATGTGCAAACGCTATTTCCTAGCAAGGAAGTGTCGCATTTACATTCTTATGAGGTGAATACGAAGTAGACATAACACTCCACAATGAATATTATATCTTATCACGAAACATAGAAATGAGATGCGATATCGCGATTTAAGATACATTAGAACCCTATTGCTTCGAAACGTAGGCATCTGGAAACGTAGGTTCCTAGAAAGGAAGTGTCGGATTTACATTCTTTTGAAGTGAATACGAGGTATTTATAACACTTCGCAATGAATATTATATCTTATCATGAAACATAGAAGTGAGATGCGATATCTCGTTTTATGAAGCATTACAACACAATTGTTTCGATACGTGGGCATCTGCCAAGGATATTTCCTAGCAAGGAAGTGTCGCATTTAGATTCATTTGAAGTGTAGACGAGGAATACATAACACTTCGCAATGTATATTATATCTTATCATGAGACACATAAATGAGATTCGATATCGCGTTTTGAGAAGCATTAGAACTCTAATGCTACGATAAGTAGACATCTGTAAACGCTATTTCCTAGCAGGGTAGAGTCGCATTTACATTCATTTGAAGTGCGGACGAGATACACATAACACTGCACAATGAATATAATATGTTATCAAGAAACATAGAAATGAGATGCGATATCGCGATTTAAGAAGCATTAGAAATCTATTGCTACGATACGTAGACATCTGCAAACGCTATTTCCTAGCATGGGAGTATTGCATTTACATTCTTTTGAAGTGAATACGAGGTATAGATAACACTCCATAATGAATATTATAGCTTATCATGAAACATAGAAATGAGATGCGATATGACGATTTAAGAACCATTAGAACTCTATTGCTTCGATACGTAGACATCTGCAAACGCTATTTCCTAGCAAGAAGGTGTCGCTTTTACATTGTTTTGAAGTTAATACGAGGTATACATGACACTTCGCAATGTATATTATATCTTATCATGAAACATAGAAATGATATGCGATATCCCGTTTTAAGACGCATTAGAACACTATTGCTGCGATACGTAGACATCTGCAAACGCTAATTCCTAGCAAGAAAGTGTCGCATTTACATTCATTTGAAGTGAAGACGAGGAATACGTGAAACTTCACAATGAATATTATATCTTATCATGAAGCATAGAAATGTGATGTGATATCGCGTTTTAAAAAGCTTTAGAACTCTATTGCTATGATACGTAGACATCTACAAACGCTATTTCATAGCAAGGACGTGTCGCATTTACATTCTTTTGAAGTGAATACGAGGTATACATAACATTGCACAATGAATACTATATGTTATCATGAAACATAGAAATGAGATGCGATGTCGCGATATAAAGTGCATTAGAACATTATTGCTACGATACGTAGACATCTGCAAACGCTATTTCCTAGCACGGAAGTGTCGCATTTACATACTTTTGAAGTGAATGCGAGGTACGCATAACATTGCACAATGAATATTATATATTATCATGAAACATAGAAATGAGATGCGATTTCGCGATATAAGATGCATTAGAACTTTATTGCTACGATACGTAGACATCTGCAAACGCTATTACCTAGCACGGAAGTGTCGCATTTACATTCTTTTGAAGTGAATGCGAGGTATGCATAACATTGAACAATGAATATTATATATTATCATGAAACATAGAAATGAGATGCGATATCGCGATATGAGATGCATTAGAACATTATTGCTTCGATACGTACACATCTGCAATCGCTATTTCCATGCAAGGAAGTGTCGCATTTACATTCATTTGAAGTGTATGTGAGGAATACGTGAAACTTCGCAATGAATATTATATCTTATCATGAAGCATAGAAATGTGATGTAATATCGCGTTTGAAGAAGCATTAGAACTCTATTGCTACGGTACGTAAACATCAACAGTCGCTATATCATAGCAAGGACGTGTCGCATTTACATTCTTTTGAATTGAATGCGAGGTATAAGTGTTACTTCACAATGAATACTATATCTTATCATGAAACATAGAAACGAGATGCGATATCCCGTTTCTGGAAGCATTAGAACCCTATTACTTCGATACGTAGAAATATGCAATCGCTATTTCCTAGCAAGGAAGTGTCGCATTTACATTCATTGTAAGCGTATGCGTGGTATACATAACACTTTGCAATGGATATTACAACTTATCATGAAACATAGAAATGAGATGCGTTATCGCGTTTTAGGAAGCGCTAGAACTCTATTGCTTCGATACGTAGACATGTGCAAACGCTATATCCTAGCAAGGAAATATCGCATCTACATTCATGTGAAGTGTATGCGAGCTATACATGACACTTCGCAATGAACATTATATCTTATAATGAAACATAGAAGTGAGATGCGATATCGCGTTTTAAGAAGCATTAGATCTCTATTGCTTCGATACGTAGACATCCGGAAAAAGCTATTTCCTAGCATGGAAGTGTCGCATTTACATTCTTTTGAAGTGAATGCGAGGTATACGTGACACTTCGCAATGAATATTATATCTTATCATGAAACATAGAAATGAGATGCGATATCTCGTTTTAAGATGCATTAGAACCCTATTACATCGATACGTAGACATAAGCAAACGCTATTTCCTAGCAAGGAAGTGTCGCATTTACATTCATTTGAAGTGTATGCAAGGTATACAAGACACTTCGCAATGAATATTATATCTTATCATGAAACATAGAAATGAGATGCGATATCGCGTTTTGAGAAGTATTAGAACTCCAATGCTACGATACGTAGACATCTGCAAACGCTATTTCCTAGCAAGGAAGTGTCGCATTTACATTCTTTTGAAAGGAATACAAGGTATACATGACACTCCACAATGAATATTATGTCTTATCATGAAACATAGACATGGGATGCGATATCGCGTTTTGAGAAGCATTGAAACTCTATTGCTTCTTACGTAGACAATTGCAAACGCTACTTCCTAGCAAGGAAGTATCGCATTTTCATTCATTTGTAGTGTATACGTGGTATACATAACATTGCACGATGTATATTATATCTTATCATGAAACATTGAAATGAGATGCTTTATGGCGATTTAAGAATCATTAGAACCCTATTGCTTCGATACGTATACATCTGCCAACGCTATTTCCTAGCAAAGAAGTGTCGCATTTAAATTCGTTTGAAGTGTATGCGAGGTATACAGGACACTTCGCAATGAATATTATATCTTATCACGAAACATAGAAATGAGATGCGATATCGCGATTTAAGAAGCATTAGAACTCAATTTCTTCGATACGTAGACATCTGCAAACGCTATTTCCTAGCAATGAAGTGTCGCATTTCCATTCATTTGAAGTGTATGCGAGGTATAAGTGACACTTCGCAATGATTATTTTATCTTACCATGAAACATAGGAATGAGATGCTATATCGCGTTTTAAGAAGCAATAAAACACTACTGCTTCGATACGTAGACATCTGGAAACGCTACATCCTATCAAGGAAGTGTCGCATTTACATTCATTTGAAGTGTAGACGAGGAATACATAATACTTCGGAATGAATATTATATCTTTTCATGAAACATAGAAGTGAGATGCGATGTCGCATTTTATGAAACATTAGAACACTTTTGCTTCGATACGTCGACTTCTGCAAACGCAACTTCCTAGCAAGGAAGTTTCGCATTTACATTCTTTTGAAGTGAATACGAGGTATACAAGACACTTCGCAATGAATATTATATCTTATAATGAAACATAGAAATGAGATGCGATATCGCGTTTTAAGTAGCATTAGAACATTATTGCTGCGATACGTAGGTATCTGCAGGCGCTATTTCCTAGCAAGGAAGTGTCGCATTTACATTCTTTTGAAGGGAACACGAAGTATACAAAACACTCCACAATGAATATTATATCTTATCATGAAACATATAAATGTGATGCGATATCGCGTTTTGAGAAGCATTGGAACTCTACTGCTACGATACGTAGACATCTGCAGACGCTATTTCCTAGCAAGGAAGTGTCGCATTTACATTCTTTTGAAAGGAATACAAGGTATACATGACACTCCACAATGAATATTATGTCTTATCATGAAACATAGACATGGGATGCGATATCGCGTTTTGAGAAGCATTGAAACTCTATTGCTTCTTACGTAGACAATTGCAAACGCTACTTCCTAGCAAGGAAGTGTCGCATTTACATTCATTTGATGTGTAGACGAGATATACATAACACTGCACAATGAATATTATATCTTATCATAAAACATAGAAATGAGATGCGATATCGCGATTTAAGATGCATTAGAACCCTATTGCTATGATACGTAGACATCTGCAAACACTATTTCCTAGCAAGGGAATGTCGCATTTACATTCCTTGAAGTGAATACGATGTATACATTACATTTCGCAGTAAATATTACATCTTACCATGAAACATAGAAATGAGATGCGATATCGCGATTTAAGAAGCATTGGAACTCTATTGCTTCGATACGTAGACATCTGCAAACGCTACTTCCTAGCAAGGAAGTGTCGCATTTACATTCTTTTGAAAGGAATACGAGGTATACATGACACTTCGCAATGAATACTATATCTTATCATGAAACATAGAAATGAGATGCGACATCGTGTTTTAGGAAGCACTAGACCTAAATTGCTACTATACGTAGACATCTGGAAACGCTATTTCCTGGCAACGAAGTGTCGCATTTACATTCTTTTGAAGTGAATACGAGGTATATATGACACTCCACAATGAATATTATATCTTATTATGAAACATAGAAATGTGATGCGATATACCGATTTAAGAAGCATTAGAACTCTATTGCTTCGATACGTAGACATCTGCAAACACTACTACCTATCATGGAAGTGTCGAATTCACATTCTTTTGAAGTGAATACGAGGTATACATGACAATTCGCAATGAATATTATACATTATCAAGAAACATAGAAATGAGATGCGATATCTCGTTTTAAGAAGCATTAGAACCCTGTTGGTACGATACGTAGCAGTCTGCAAAGGCTACTTGCTAGCACCGAAGTGTCGCATTTACATTCATTTGAAGTGAATGCGAGGTATACGTGACACTTCGCAACGAATATTATATCTTATCATGAAGCATAGAAATGACATGCGATATCGCGTTTTAAGAGGCATTAGAACACTATTGCTACGATACGTAGACATCTGCAAACACTATTTCCTGGCAAGGAAGTGTCGCATTTACATTCTTTAGAAGTGTAGACGAGATATACATAACACTGCACAATGAATATTATATCTCATCATGTAACGTAGAATTGAGGTGCGATATCGCGATTTAAGAAGCATTGAAATACTATTGCTTCGATACGTAGGCATCTGCCATCGCTATTTCCTAGCAAGGAAGTGTCTCATTTACATTCATTTCAAGTGTATGCGAGGTATACA
The DNA here is from genome assembly GCF_050948175.1 of Xylocopa sonorina. Classification (NCBI taxonomy): domain Eukaryota; kingdom Metazoa; phylum Arthropoda; class Insecta; order Hymenoptera; family Apidae; genus Xylocopa; species Xylocopa sonorina. Next base: position 338,689 of record NW_027490199.1, read on the forward strand.
AGACACTTCGCAATGAATATTATATCTTATCATGAAACGTAAAAATGAGATGCGATATCGCGTTTTAAGAAGCATTAGAACGCTATTGCTTCGATACTTTGACATCTGCAAACGCTACTTCCTGGCAAGGAAGTGTCGTATTTACATTCTTTTGAAGTGAATACGAGGTATACATGTAACTTCGCAATGAATATTATATCTGATCATGAAACATATAAATGAGATGCGATATCGCGATTTAAGATGCACAAGAACTCTACTGCTTCGATAGGTAGACATCTGCAAAACGTTACTCCCTGGCAAGGAAGTGTCATATTTACACTCTTCTGAAGTGAATAAGAGGTATACATGACACTTCGCAATGAATATTATATCTTATAATGAAACATAGGAATGAGATGCGATATCGCGTTTTAAGTAGCATTAGAACTCTATTGCTACGATACGTAGGTATCTGCAGACGCTATTTCCTAGCAAGGAAGTGTCGCATTTACATTCTTTTGGAGTGAATACGAAGTATACATAACACTCCACAATGAATATTATATCTTATCATGAAACATAGAAATGTGATGCGATATCGCGATTTCAGAAGCATTAGAACTCTATTGCTTCGATACGTAGACATCTGCAAACGCTACTTCCTAGCAAGGAATTGTCGCATTTACATTCATTTGAAGTGTATGCGAGGTATGCATGACACTTCGCAATAATTATTATATATTATCATGAAACATAGAAATGAGGTGCTATATCGCGTTTTGAGAAACAGTAGAACTCTAATGCTACGGTACGTAGACATCTGCAGACGCTATTTCCTGGGAGGGAATTATCGCATTTACATTCATTTGAAGTGTATGCGAGGTATACGTAACACTCTGCAATGAATATTATATCTTATCATGAAACATAGAAATGACATGCGATATTGCGTTTTAAGATGCATTGGAATTCTGTTGCTACGATACGTGAACATCTGCCAACGCTATTTCCTAGCAAGGAAGTGTCGCATTTACATTCATTTGAAGTGCAGACGAGATATACATTACACTGCACAATGAATATTATATCTTATCATGAAACGTAGAAGTGAGATGCTATAACGCGATTTAAGATGCATTTGAAATCTATTGCTTCGATACGTATACATCTGCACACGCTACTTCCTAGCAAGGAAGTGTCGCACTTACATTCATTTGAAGTGTATGCGAGGTATACATGACACTTCGAAATGAATGTTATATCTTATCATGAAACATAGAAATGAGATGCCATATCGCGTTTTAAGAAGCATTAGAACTATATTGCTTCCATACGTAGACATCTGCTATCGCTATATCCTAGCAAGGAAGTGTCGCATTTACATTCATTTGAAGTGAATGCGAGGTATACATGACACTTCGCAATGAATATTGTATCTTATCATGAAACATAGATATGAAATGCGATATCGCGTTTTAAGAAGCATTAGAACCCTGTTGCTACAATTCGTAGATATCAGCAGACGCTATTTCCTAACAAGGAAGTGTCGCATTTACATTCGTTTGATGTGAATACGAGATATACATAACAATCCACAATGAATATTATATCTTATCATGAAACATAGAAATGAGATGCGATATCGCGATTGAAGAAGCATTAGAACTCTAATGCTTCGATACGTAGACGTCTGCAAACGCTATCTCCTAGCAAGGAAGTGTCGCATTTACATTCATTTGAAGTGTATGCGAGGTATACATATCACTGCACAATGAATATTATATCTTATCATGAAACAAGAAATGGGATGCGATATCGCTATTTATGAAGCATTAGAACTCTATGTCTTCGATACGTAGACGACTGCAAACGCTATTTCCTAGCACGGAAGTGTCGCATTTACATTCGTTTGAAGTGTATGCGTGGTATACATGCCACTACGCAATGAATATTATATCTTACCATGAAACATAGAAATGAGTTGCGATATCTCGTTTTAAGAAGCCCTAGAACTCTATTGCTTCGATAAGTAGACACCTGGAAACGCATTTTCAAGCAAAGAAGTGTGGCATTTACAATCTTTTGAAGTGCTGAAGAGGTATACAAGGACGTGTGACATTTACAATCTTTTGAAGTGCAAACGAGGTAAACATAACACTTCCCAATGATTATTATATCTTATCATGAAACATACAAATGAGGTGCGATATCGCGTTTTAAGAATCATTAGAACTCTATTGCATCGATACGTAGACATCTGAAAACGCTATATCCTAAGAAGGAAGTGTCGCATTTACATTCATTTGAAGTGTATGCGAGTTATAAGTGACACTTCGCAATGAATATTATATCTTATCATGAAACATAGAAATGACATGTGTCACGTCACGAGGGTGGAAAATTTCCGCTTTACTCGGAGGCGACACGCAGCCAATTCGCGGAAACGGCTCGCTTAATTGCGACTAATGCCGGGTTCCTTCCGTGGGACAACGAACGCTTTTACGAACACGCTAACGCGGTAAATGTGGAAAAATACTACCTTTGCCGTCTTGATAGCGAACAAATCAATATTCTTTCCTGAGGTATCTCTGCTTCCGTGGATCGTAGTCTGGTATCGATGCTGCGTAAGGACTGCGAGGCTGAATGTCCAAAGTAATGAGCGCTCAGCGTTGCGGGGATTCAGCAATGTTCGGCTTCCCTGGATCGGATAAGGTTGTCGGCGTGGAACGTTGAGAAGCCACGAGGACGGTGGCGGATGCACAGATCGACGGTAAGGCTTTGGTGCCCACGTATTCACGTACGAGACGGCGTAGGAAGTTCTTCCTTCCCGCACGTCGAGCCTTTCGCTTCGAATTACTGCACATTCGCGTCTAATTTCAGCAGACTAGATACGACTCGGGTAAGCGGCGGTCCGCTCTAGCCTGTCGGTCCAGAGAGTGAAATGTCGACGTTATCTGCACGCAGTCTCACGTATGGGTCAGCGAAGCTAAGCGGCGGTCCGCTCTAACCAGCTGATTACCAATGATCGACTAACGATTGGATTGAATGTAGAATGTCCATGCGTTGGCTCGTGGAAGAACTCGTAGGATAAGAATGAAGTTAATGGAAATTATCAATAACTGAACTAGTAGTTAGGAGGTAAAATCAAAGTATATTCTAAGTTAATCCTAAGCTTACACTGTACTTTCCCTAAGACTAAGTTAAATGTAGACTTAATTGTTTAGAATTGGAATTAGAACTAGACTCTATGATTGGAATTGTACTTGAATTTAGAATAGAATTACGAACACCTCTGACTAAGGTGGATTAGAGCTGTCTAATGATCAGCTTGGAACGAAGCTCGGAGAAGACTGACTCTCCGATCGCGGGTCCGCGACCTCCTTAGGTCGCGTGGCGCGCGAGTCGCTGGAGCCCGGAGTGGGGTGGCCGCTCGGCCCGCGCAGTGGGGCGGCCGGTCGGAGTGGGGCGCGGCTCGTCGGACGCCCGCTCGAGCGTATCGCAACTTATAATTATAGATATTTACGTTGATCTTAGAAGCTATGTGTGTGTTGTCTGCGTATGTACAATGTATGTGTCGAGTACTTAGATCTAGAGTACGATTTACGAATATATACTTTGGAAATAGGAATAACGCTGTAATGGTGTAGGTGATTCGCTGCTGTGCCCAGTGGTCCAGTCGTCTGTTTGGATGCTGCATCTTTCCTGGCTTTGGAAATGCTGCACGTTGTCACACGGTCGATCGGTCGAACTCCTAGATCTTCGTACCTTGATAGCAGCCTTGGCTCGGCGGACGTGGTGTATGTTTGGTTGTGGTGGCGCTCGTCCCGTGTACTTAGGTGCTGTTGACAGTGAGTACGTCGCTGCCGCATGCTGTGGGAGGCGCTGGGGGATGGAAGGCGGTACGCCAGACGTTACACCTCCCCCCATACGAAAGGAATCTTGGCCATGCCAAGATCTCCTGTCTGGAATCTGCGAATTAGTGGGTGGCTGCACACCTGTTGTCCTGCCGGTTGGCTGTTGTCGTACTGACGAATCCCTGCCGGATAAGCTGTGGCGGGCTCGCTTTGCATCTCTTGGGTGACCATTTCCGTAGCGTTCGCTGGTACTGGGTTCACTGGCACTTTCACTGCTCGTAGAGTTTTGAGAACATTTCTCACCTTTGGCTATCACATTTTCAGTCTCTATCTGTTTCAGTCCACTCATTCTTTTACATAACTTAATCTTATTGGTATGCACTATTTTATGTCGTCCCTTAATAGCTAACTTAACGTTATTATCATTCAGAACTTCGATTATTCTATAGGGGCCCGCGTATTGGGAATAAAATTTATGTTTATTGGGCTCCCTTAGCAAAAAGACCCATTGGCCGGCTTCGAACTTCTGAATGTTAAGCTTTCTATCGTAATAGTGTTTCGCACGACGTTTGGCATTATCAAGATTCTCCCTGGCGATCGCTTGTGATTTCGAAATTTTCTCGTTTAAATTAATGAGATAGTCCGAATAAGTCTCATTCTCTGTATTGTCTTGGAATGGTGTGTCGGATGGTACTCTCGCAATTCGACCGAAAACGAGTTCGTGCGGTGTGTATAATGTGCCCTCGTGGACACTCGTATTATAAGATAGCATTGCGTAAGGTAGCCATCGTTCCCAATCGCCACTGGTGTGTATGAAATGTTTGAGGTATTCCGCTAAAACATGGTGGGATCGTTCCACCGAACCATTTGTCTGTGGGTGGAAGGCTGTAGACTTGAATTGCTTTATCCTGAATTTAATCGCGATGGCCTTGATGAGGCTATTGATAAAGTTGGATCCCTGATCTGTTAAGATCCCTTTTGGGCAACCAAATTTGCAAATGAACCCGGTTATAAGTGCGTCTGCAATATCTACTGCCGAAGTTTGCTTTAATGGTATCGCGACTGAGTATTTCGTTAACAGGTCCTGGATGGTAAGTATGTTTTTGTAGCCGTCAGGAGTTGTAGGAAGTGGACCCATAACGTCCATCGAAATCTTATCAAATGCGGAACCCGGTGTGTCTGTCAAAGTTAGAGGTTGTTTCGTTTTTACACGAACTAATTTTTCCAATTGGCAGCTCCTACATTTCCTAATATAATCCTGTATCTGGTTTTTCATGTTGGGCCAAAAATACTTTTCTCGGATGCGCGAATAAGTTTTATTTACGCCCTTATGTCCCCCTACTGGCGTGTCGTGATTCTGCTGTATTATTTTTAATCTATGTTCTTCCGGTGGTATATGGATTAGTCCCTGGCAAACCGTTATTTGAACCTGAATTTCATAAAACAAATCATCTAGAATTCTCTTAATTTGCGACCACGGCAAGGAGTCTAGTGACGTCTGCGCGATGCTGAATGTACTTAGTTGTAGCTCGGTGATTACATCGAACAGTGAACGTAATGTCTCTACTACTGTCTGATAATCTATGGCTCGACTGTCGTGCTCGATTACTGGAAGCTGAATTTGGTAATAGTCATCGATTTTCGTTACTCTAGCTTTCGTGAGATGGACGTCTTTCCTATTGAAAAAAAATTTTCCGCATTTTTGAATTTCCTTCGCGCCTGCATCGTATGGGTTTCCCGATTGTGTAATAAAAATGACAATGTTATCGCGTCTGGTAGCTATAGTGTCTCTTGAGAATTTGAATAATGGTTCGTATCGTACGTGTTCACCCTCTGCCAGTACGTAGATATCGGTCGATAATGGCGGTAGGTTGTCATCGGAGCTAGGTGACGGTGGTGGTGCGGGTGGAGCTTGGGGCTCTCTCCGCTGGGAGGATTTCGGAATTGGATCGAAAATGTTTTCGTCAGAAGATGATTTCGTGAGAGCGCGTCGGCGTTTGAATTCGTTTTCCCGGCTTTATAAATCATCTCATAGTCGTACTCGGCAAGCTTCAGCCTCCACCGCACAAGACGGCTGGATGGATCCTTTACGGAATTCATCCACACCAGTGGACGATGGTCGGTGACTAGCTTAAATTGTTTGCCATATATGTATGGTCGGAAATGATGGACTGCGTAGATTATAGCTAAACACTCCTTTTCAATCGTTGAGTAGTTTCTTTCGGCCGAATTCAGGAGTCGCGAAGTATATGCAATCGGTAGATCACGGCCGATCGGCCCTTGGCTTAACACACCGCCTATCGCGTCTGCCGATGCATCCGTGGTAATTACGAACGGTAAATTAAAGTTCGGATACTGCAGGATTGGCGTCTCGCATAGCGCGTCGCGTAACTTAACAAAAGCATTCTCCTGCTCATTACGCCATACAAAAGTAGTATCCTTCTTTAATAAGTTCGTGAGAGGTTTAGCGACGTTGGAGAAATTTGATATGAATCGCCGATAGTATCCGGCAAGGCCTAAGAATTGTTTTATTTGTTTCGGATTAGTTGGTCGGGGAAAATCTCGAACCGCGCTTATCTTTGCCGGGTCCGGTTTCACGCCACTCTCACTGATTACGTGCCCAAGGTAACTCACTTCGCGCCTCAAAAACTCGCACTTATCGGGTTGGAGGACCAGATTGGCCTCTCTTAGTTTACGCGTTAATCTTTCGTACTTGACTGCGTGCTCTTGAAGGGAGCTAGCGTAGAGGACGATATCGTCCAAATAAACAAAGAGCTCGTTACCCTGTAGCCCCGCGAGCACGTTATCCATTAGCCTCTGAAATGTGGCAGGCGCATTCTTAAGGCCGAACGGCATTCTCGTGAATTCGTAGTGGCCATGCGGTGTGGAGAATGCCGTTTTATGTGCGTCAGCGGCTTCCATCGGGATTTGATGGAAACCGCTGGCCAAGTCGAATGTGCTAAAGTACTTAGCACTGCCCAACTGATCCAAAATCTCCGTAATACACGGCAAGGGATAGGCGTCGGCGATCGACTTCTCGTTTAGTGCACGATAATCGATCACTACACGCCAGCGCTTTTTCCCTTGAGAATCGGCCTTTTTGGGAACTACCCACAACGGCGAGTTGTACGGAGACTTTGAATCGCGGATAATACCATTTTGAAGAAGTTTATTAATCTGGTCCCGAATCTCCTCTTTATGTACGGGCGGAAATCTATACTGCTTGACGTTAATTGGTCGGTTGTCGACCGTGGGTATTTTGTGCGTAGCTGCGGTAGTGTGGCCTAAAGTATCGCCTTCTATGTAAAACAAATCTTGCGTCTTATCTACTAGGTTTATTACATGCTGTTTTTCCTCTTCGTTGAGGTGATCCAATCTTAGCGTATTAATTACATTTTCTAAACGAGATTTTGGCGTAGTTACAGATGTTCGGGTTAACATGACTTTAGCGGCTGTTTTGGCTACCTGAGCGTACGTTGGTTTTATTGCGGTGTTAAGAGGAGTTTCGTACCTGAAAACTATGTTTGAACGGGAAATGGATTGACTCGATTTCCCCTTTTGGGTTGTGCCGGACGAAGCGGCGGAAACGTTACCGATTTTTGGACGCGCTACTTGATTTGATTCGAACTTCTTCGAAGTGGTAAAAATCGAAAACAACGAATGGCTATCTTCCTCGGACTTGGATGGCTTGATCGCCACTGATTCGAGTTTTATGGAGGGCAGAACGATTTTAACCGCTTGATCGGTCGAGTTTATTACCCGAGTAATCGCCGTGCCTTCGTTGACTTTAACCAGCGCATTGCCAAAGAATAATCCCGGCCCGATATTTAATCGAGGAATTATTCCCTCCGAGATTTCAGAATTTACTACTCTGACCTTGACGCCGATATTCATACGCGGCGGAACTGTGACCGTTTCGTCGGTCTTAGAAAAATCGCGAACAGGTAGTTTGACCCTTCCGGAGGTTTTCGGATTTCCCTCCTGTATTTTATTTGGCGGATCGACCTTACTGAAAGTTTTAGAGGGTTTGGTTTTCGGCGGAATGACCTGTTCGGAGGTCCTAGATGCTTTGGTTTCGAAACTAGCGATTTCGCGGCGGAACGGAATTGTCTTTCCGTGCCACTTGATTTCGCATTTAGGAAAGGATATTTCCGCGTCGGAACAGAATCCAGATCCTAGGATCCCATCTGGACCGAGAGGGAAATCGTCACTTACAACATTGAATGGGACTACGCGGTCAAATAACACTAAGTTTACTGTACCGATAGTCGTAGTCTTGCCATTTGTCACGCCCGTAATTACTACTACTTCGTCGGTATCGATTCGAGCGGAAGAAGATAGTGCGGAACGTTTTATTATGTTAATCTCAGCGCCGGTATCTATCATAAATTCGGTTGGTTTAAGTAACGTATCCGATTTTAAGACGACGCTGGGAGTGTTAGTCTTACCCGTTAAATTTACTGCGGCTCTGTATTTTCGATTTCCGTGGTTTGATAGTTTGACGCGAGAGAACGAACTTGGCGAGTGGCCTCGCGTCCCGTCTCGCGGCGCGGAGGGAGGCCATTCCCGTTTCCCGATGCCCGGATGTTATTATAATATTGCCGCTTTCGGCATTCCTCAATCTCATGTCCCGGCGTTCGACAATATCTACAATATTTTTCGCGAGGAATTAACGGTCGCGGTTGGCTATACGCGGCCCTGGGAGCAGGTGTTTCGCGCTGGGTAAGTGGATTGTACGCGTTAGGTTCTGGTCGTAACGGAGTTGACCTGGCGCGGCAATCCCTAGCGTAATGACCTGTATTATTGCATGCGGAACAAATTATTTCGTTTCGTTTTACCCGGTTTTCTACCTGAGTTCGAGGATTTGTCAGGCGTTCGCGATCTAATTCGTACCTCTTGTATAATCCTCTAGCTCGCGAAAACGCTTCTTGGTGCGACTGGATCGTGTGTAAAGGAATTTGAACGCGAAGTTCTGGAATTAAACCGTCTGTGAAACATCGTAATGTAAGTTCGTCTACGTTGGATGAACCGCGTCCGGAAGCGTATGGATCTAACCTCTCGCAATCTATGATTGCAGTCCGCAGGTCCTTTACGCGGCTAATATAATCTAATATGTGCTCTCCTGATTTCATATAAATGTTGGTTAACTCTCCGCGGTAGTGATCCGCGGATCTGACGGCACCGAAAGAACTTCGCAAAATATCTGTTAACTCTAATATAGATTGGCACGGTTCGTCCTCCAATGCCAAATACGCGCGTCCCTTCAATTTACTTTTAATTAAACGGGTGAAAGTACGCTCGCAACCGCCCGGAATCAGCTCGTAAGCTCGCTTACACGCTCGCGTGAATTGCAGAACAGGCATGTTTTGCCCATCGTAGTGAGGAACGGCCTCCAAGGCTTGTTTTAGCGACAGTTCATCGTGTTGTGGATTCCCGGATTCGATATTCGAGTCCTGCGGCGTCGACGCGTTAAATTGTGGAATATCTAATGGGACGGTGTCGGCCCCTGAAACTGTTTGTGAATGACGCAAGGCCTCCAATTCACGGCGCATATGTTCTATCTGTTGCATTAGAGACACTGCATTGTCGGCGGGTCTATTACTTTCACAGGTCTCGGCAGTTCGTGGAACGGTGTCGGCAAGCGCGTCTTGAAACTCTATATTTCGGGCTACTCTTTTATCGCGATCCGCATCTACACCTGCGGCGGCGGCTGTAGACGATTGAAGGCGCGTTTTTGTAGGCGTCCGTGTCGCCATGGCTGATCGCGTAAGTTCAAAGCTGAATTTCTCGACTTAACGCGAAGCAATCCCACCGCTGTCACCAATTTTGTGTCACGTCACGAGGGTGGAAAATTTCCGCTTTACTCGGAGGCGACACGCAGCCAATTCGCGGAAACGGCTCGCTTAATTGCGACTAATGCCGGGTTCCTTCCGTGGGACAACGAACGCTTTTACGAACACGCTAACGCGGTAAATGTGGAAAAATACTACCTTGCCGTCTTGATAGCGAACAAATCAATATTCTTTCCTGAGGTATCTCTGTTTCCGTGGATCGTAGTCTGGTATCGATGCTGCGTAAGGACTGCGAGGCTGAATGTCCAAAGGAATGAGCGCCCAGCGTTGCGGGGATTCAGCAATGTTCGGCTTCCCTGGATCGGATAAGGTTGTCGGCGTGGAACGTTGAGAAGCCACGAGGACGGTGGCGGATGCACAGATCGACGGTAAGGCTTTGGTGCCCACGTATTCACGTACGAGACGGCGTAGGAAGTTCTTCCTTCCCGCACGTCGAGCCTTTCGCTTCGAATTACTGCACATTCGCGTCTAATTTCAGCAGACTAGATACGACTCGGGTAAGCGGCGGTCCGCTCTAGCCTGTCGGTCCAGAGAGTGAAATGTCGACGTTATCTGCACGCAGTCTCACGTATGGGTCAGCGAAGCTAAGCGGCGGTCCGCTCTAACCAGCTGATTACCAATGATCGACTAACGATTGGATTGAATGTAGAATGTCCACGCGTTGGCTCGTGGAAGAACTCGTAGGATAAGAATGAAGTTAATGGAAATTATCAATAACTGAACTAGTAGTTAGGAGGTAAAATCAAAGTATATTCTAAGTTAATCCTAAGCTTACACTGTACTTTCCCTAAGACTAAGTTAAATGTAGACTTAATTGTTTAGAATTGGAATTAGAACTAGACTCTATGATTGGAATTGAACTTGAATTTAGAATAGAATTACGAACACCTCTGACTAAGGTGGATTAGAGCTGTCTAATGATCAGCTTGGAACGAAGCTCGGAGAAGACTGACTCTCCAATCGCGGGTCCGCGACCTCCTTAGGTCGCGTGGCGCGCGAGTCGCTGGAGCCCGGAGTGGGGTGGCCGCTCGGCCCGCGCAGTGGGGCGGCCGGTCGGAGTGGGGCGCGGCTCGTCGGACGCCCGCTCGAGCGTATCGCAACTTATAATTATAGATATTTACGTTGATCTTAGAAGCTATGTGTGTGTTGTCTGCGTATGTACAATGTATGTGTCGAGTACTTAGATCTAGAGTACGATTTACGAATATATACTTTGGAAATAGGAATAACGCTGTAATGGTGTAGGTGATTCGCTGCTGTGCCCAGTGGTCCAGTCGTCTGGTTGGATGCTGCATCTTTCCTGGCTTTGGAAATGCTGCACGTTGTCACACGGTCGATCGGTCGAACTCCTAGATCTTCGTACCTTGATAGCAGCCTTGGCTCGGCGGACGTGGTGTATGTTTGGTTGTGGTGGCGCTCGTCCCGTGTACTTAGGTGCTGCTGACAGTGAGTACGTCGCTGCCGCATGCAGTGGGAGGCGCTGGGGGATGGAAGGCGGTACGCCAGACGTTACACCTAACACTCCCCAATGCATATCATACCTTATAAAGAAACATAGAAATGAAATGCGATATCGCGGATTAAGGAGCATTAGAGCTCTATTGTTACGATACGTAGACATCTGCTAATTCTATTTCCTGGCAAGGAAGTGTCGCATTTACATCCTTTTGAAGGAAATACGAAGTATACATGTAACTTCGCAATGAATATTATATCTTATCATGAAACATAGAAATGAGATGCGATATCGCGTTTTGAGAAGCATTAGAACTCTACTGCTACGATACGTAGACTTCTGCAAACGCTTTCCTAGCAAGGAAGTGTCGCATTTACATACTTTTGAAGTGAATACGAAGTATACATGTAACTTCGCAACGAATATTATATCTTATCATGATACATAGAAATGAGGTGCGGTATCCCGTTTTAAGAAGCATTAGAACACTATTGCTACGATACGTAGACTTCTGCAAACGCTATTTCCTAGCATGGAAGTGTCGCATTTACATTCATTTGAAGGGTATGCGAGGTATAAGTGACACTTCGCAATGATTATTTTACCTTACAATGAAACATAGATGTGAGATGCGATATCACGTTTTAAGAAGCATTAGAACTCTATTGCTACGATACGTAGACATCTGCAAACGCTATTTCCTAGCACGGAAGTGACGCATTTACATTCTTGTGAAGTGAATACAAGGTATGCATGACACTCCACAATGATTATTATATCTTAACGTGAAACATAGAAAGGAGATGCGATATCGCGATTTAAAAAGCATTAGAACTCTATTCCTACGATACATAAACATCTGCAAACACTATTTAATAGCAAGGAAGTGTCGCGTTTACATTCTTTTGAAGTGAATACGATGTATACATGACACTTCGCAATGAATATTATATCTTGCCAGGAAACATAGAAATGAGATGCGATATCGCGATTTAAGAAGCATTAGAACTCTATAGCTTCGATACGTAGACATCTGGAAACTCTATTTCCAAGCAAGGAAGTGTCGCATTTACATTCAACTGAAGTGCAGACGAGATATACATAACACTGACCAATGAATATTATATCTTATCATGAAACATAGAAATGAGATGCGATATCGCATTTTAAGAAGCATTAGAGCACTATTTCTGCGATACGTAGACATCTGCAGACTCTATTTCCTAGCAATGAAGTGTCGCATTTACATTCATTTGAAGTGTATGCGAGGTATATGTGATACTTCGCAATGATTATTTTATCTTACCATGAAACATAGAAGTGAGATGCGATATCACGTTTTAAGAAGCATTAGAACTCTATTGCTGCGATACGTAGACTTCTGCAAACGCTATTTCCTAGCACGGAAGTGACGCATTTACATTCTTGTGAAGTGAATACAAGGTATGCATGACACTACACAATGAGTATTATATCTTAACGTGAAACATAGAAACGAGATGCGATATCGCGATTTAAAAAGCATTAGAACTCTATTCCTACGATACATAAACATCTGCAAACACTATTTAATAGCAAGGAAGTGTCGCGTTTACATTCTTTTGAAGTGAATACGAGGTATACATGACACTTCGCAATGAATACTATGTTATCATGAAACATAGAAATTAGGATCAACTGCGCGTTTTAAGAAGCATTAGAACCCTATTGCTACGATACGTAGACAACTGCAGACGCTATTTTCTAGCAAGGAAGTGTCGCATTTACATTCAGTTGAAGTGTATGCGAGGTATATATGACATTTCGCAATGTATATTATATCTTACCATGAAACATAGAAATGAGATGCGGTATCGCGTTTTAAGAAGCATTAGAACTCTATTTCTACGATGCGTAGATTTCTGCGGACGCTATTTCTTAGCAAGGAAGTGTCGCATTTACATTCTTTTTATGCGAATGCGAGGTATACATAGCACTCCACAATGAATATTATATCTTATAACGAAACATAGAAATGAGATGCGATATCGCGTTTTAAGAGGCATTAGAACTCTGTTGCTTCGATACGTAGACATCTGCAAACGCTATTTCCTTGCAAGGAAGTGTCGCATTTACATTCATTTGAAGTGTATGCGAGATATACATGACACTTCGCAATGAATATTATATCTTATCATGAAGCATAGAAATGAGATGCGATATCGCGTTTTAAGAAGCTTTAGAACTCTATTGCTTCGATACAGAGACATCTGCAAATGCTATTTTCTAGCAAGGATGTGTCGCATTTACATTCTTTTGAAGTGAATACGAGGAATACAAAACAATCCACAATGAATATTATACCTGAACTCGAAACATAGAAATGATATGCGATAACGCGGTATAAGAAGCATTAGAACTCTATTACTTCGATACGTAGACATCTGCAAACGCTATTTCCTAGCAAGGTAGTGTCGCACTCAGATTCATATGAAATGTATGCGCGGTGTAAGTGACACTTCGTAATGAATATTATATGTTATCACGAAACATAGAAATGGGATGCTATATCGCGTTTTAAGAAGCATTAGAACTCTATTCATACCACACGTAGACATCTGCAAACGCTATTTCCTAGCAAGGAAGTGTCGCATTTACATTCACTTGAAGTGTAGACGAGGAATACATAACACTTCGCAATGAATATTATATCTTATTATGAGGCAGAAATGAGATGCGATATCGCGTTTTAAGAAGCATTAGAACTCTATTGCTTCGATACGTAGATATCTGCAAACGCTATTTCCTAGAGAGGAAGTGTCGCGTTTCCTTTCATTTGAAGTGTATGCGAGGAATACATGACTCTTCGCAATGTATATTATGTCTTATCATGAAACATTGAAATGAGATGCGATATCGCGTTTTGAGAAGCATTAGAACTCTTTTGCATTGATACTTAGACATCTGGCACCGCTATTTCCTAGCAAGGAAATGTCGCATTTTCATTTATTTGAAGTGAATACGAGGATTACATGACACTTCGCAATGAATATTATATCTTATCATGAAACATAGAAATGAGATGCGAAGTCTCGTTTTAAGAAGCATCAGAACCCTATTGTTTCTATACGTAGACATTTGGAAACACTATTTCCTAGCAAGGAAGTGTCGCATTTACATTCTTTTGAAGTGAGGAATACGAGGTATACATAACACTCCACGATGAATATTATACCTTATCACGAAACATAGAAATGAGATGCGATATCGCGATGTAAGAAGCAGTAGACCTCTATTGCTACGATACGTAGACATCTGCAAACGCTGCTTCCTAGCAAGGTAGTGTCGCACTTACTTTCTTTTGGAGTGAATACGAGGTATACATGACATTTCACAATGAATATTATATCATATCATGAAACATAGAAATTAGATGCGATATTTGGTTTAAGAAGCATTAGAACTATACTGCTTCGATACGTAGACATCTGACAACGCAATTTCCTAGCAAGGAAGTGTCGCATCTACATTCATTTGAAGTGTATTGCAGGTATACCTGACACTTCGCAATGAATATTATATCCTATCATGAAACATAGAAATGAGATGCGATATCGCGTTCTAAAAAGCACTAGAAATCTATTGCTGCGGTACGTAGACATCTGCAAACGCTATTTCCTAGCAAGGAAGTGTCGCATTTACGATCTTTATAAGTGTAGTCGAGATATACATGGCCCTCCTCAATGAATATTGTGTCTTATCATGAAACATCGAAATGAGATGCGATATCGCGGTTTAAGAAGCATTAGAAATCTATTGCTTCGATACGTAGACATCTGCAAACGCTATATCCTAGCAAGGAAGTGTCGCATTCACATTCATTTGATGTGTATGCGTGGTATACATGACACTTCGCAATGAATATTATATCTCATCATGAAGCATAGAAATGAAATGCGATATTTCGTTTAAGAAGCATTAGAACTCTACTGCTCCGATACGTAGACATCTGCCAACGCTATTTCCTAGCAAGGAAGTGTCGCATTTACATTCATTTGAAGTGTATTCCAGGTATACATGACACTTCGCAATGAGTATTATATCCTATCATAAAACATAGAAACGAGATGCGATATTCAGTTTAAGAAGCATTAGAACTCTATTGCTTCGATACGTAGACATCTGGAAAAGCTATTTCCTAATAAGGAAGTGTGGCATTTGCATTCTTTTGAAGTGTAGACGAGGCATACGAAACATTTTGCAATGCATATTATATCATTTCATGCAACATAGAAATGAGATGCGGCATCGCGTTTTAAGGAGCATTAGAACCTTATTGCTTCGATACGTAGACATCTGGAAACGCATTTCCTAGCAAGTATGTGTGGCATTTACATTCTTTTGTAGTGTAGACGAAGTATACATGCCACTCCGTAATGAATATTATATCCTACCATGAAACATAGAAGTGGGATGCGATATCGCGTTTTAAGAAGCATTAGAACTCTATTGCTTCGATATGTAGACATCTGGAAACGTAATTTCCTAGAAAGGAAGTGTCGCATTTACATTCATTTGAAGTGAATACGTGGTATATATACCCCTTCGCAATGAATATTACATCTTATCATGAAACATAGAATTGGGATGCAATATCGCGTTTTGAGAAGCATTAGAACTCTGTTGCTACGATACGTAGACATGTGCAAACGCTATTTAATAGCAGGGAAGTGTCGCATTTACATTCTATTGAAGTGAATACGAGGTATACATGACACATAGCAATGAGTATTATTTCTTATCATGAAACATAGAAATGAGATGCGATATCATGCTTTAAGAAGCATTAGAACTCTACTGCTACGATACGTAGACATCTGCAAACGCTATTTCCTTGGAAGGAAGTGCCGCCTTACATTCTTTTGAAGTGAATACGAGGTATACATGACACCTCGCAATGAATATTATATCTTATCATGAAACATATAAATGAGATGCGTCCTCTCGTTCTAAGAAGCATTAGAACTCTATTGTTTCGATACGTAGACATCTGGAAACGCTATTTGCTAGCAAGGAAGTTTCGCATTTACATCCTTTTGAAGTGAATACGAGGTATTCATGACACTTCGCAATGAATATTATATCTTATCATGAAACATAGACATAAGATGCGATATCGCGTTTTAAAAAGCATTAGAACTCTATTGCTACGATACGTTGTCAGCTGCAAACGATATTTAATAGCAAGGTAGTGTCGCATTTACATTTCTTTGCAGTGAATACGAGGTATACATAACACTCCGCAATGATTATTATACCTTCTAAAGAAACATAGAAATGAAATGCGATATCGCGTTTTAAGTAGCATTAGAACTCTATTGCTACGAGACGCAGACATCTGCAAACGCCATTTCCTAGCAAGGAAGCGCCGCATTTAAATTCTATTGATGAGAATACGAGGTATACATAACACTCCACAATGAATATTATATCTTATCATAAAGCATATAAATGAGGAGCGATTTCGCGTTTTAAGAAGCATTAGAACTCTATTGCTACGATAGGTAGACATATGCAAACGTTAATTCCTAGCAAGGAAGTGTGGCATTTTCAATCTTTTGAAGCGAATACGAGGCATACACAACACTCCACAATGAATATTATATCTTATCATGAAGCATAGAAATGAGGAGCGATTTCGCGTTTTAAGAAGCAGTAGAACTCTATTGCTACGATGCGTAGACATCTGCAGACGCTAATTCCTAGCAAGGAAATGTCGCATTTTCAATCTTTAGAAGTGAATACGAGGTATAGATAACACTCCAGAATGAATATTATATCTTATCATGAAACATAGAAATGAGATGCGATATGGCGATTTAAGAAGCATTAGAACTCTATTTCTACGATACGTAGATATCTGCAGACGCTATTTCCGAGCAAGGAAGAGTCGCATTTACATACTTTTGAAGTGAATACGAGGTATGCACAACACTCCACAATGAATATTATATCTTATCATGAAGCGTAGGAATGAGGAGCGATTTCGCGCTTTAAGAAGCAGTACAACTCTATTGCTACGATGCGTAGACATCTGCAGACGCTAATTCCTAGCAAGGAAATGTCGCATTTTCAATCTTTAGAAGTGAATACGAGGTATACATAACACTCCAGAATGAATATTATATGTTATCATGAAACATAGAAATGAGATGCGATATGGCGATTTAAGAAGCATTAGAACTCTATTGCTACGATACGTAGATATCTGCAGACGCTATTTCCTAGCAAATAAGTGTCGCATTTACATTCATTTGAAGTGAATACGAGGTATACCTAACACTCCACAATGAATATCTTATCTTATAATGAAACATAGAAATGAGATGCGATATGGCGATTTAAGAAGCATTAGAACCCTGTTGCTTCGATACGTAGACATCTGCCATCGCTATTTCCTAGCAAGGAAGTGTCGCATTTACAATCAAGTGAAGTGTATGCGATGTATAAGTGACACTTCGCAATAAATATTATATCTTATCACGAAACATAGAAATGAGATGCGATATCGCGTTTTGAGATGCAATAGAAATCTAATGCTACGATACGCAGAAATCTGCAAACGCTATTTCCTAGCAAGGAAGCGTCGCATTTACATTCTTTTGAGGTGAATACGAGGTATACATAACACTCCACAATGAATATTATACCTTATCGTGAATCATAGATTTGAGATGCGATCTCGCGATATAAGAAGCAACAGAACTCTATTTCTACGATACGTAGACATCTGCAATCGCTATTTCCTAGCAAGGAAGTGTCGCATTTATATTCTTTTGAAGTGAATGCGAGGTATACATAACATTGCACAATGAATATTATATATTATCATGAAACATAGAAATGAGATGCGATATAGCGGTATAAGATGCATTAGAACTTTATTGCTTCGATACGTAGACATCTGCAAACGCTATTTCCTAGCAAGGAAGTGTCGCTTTTACATTCATTTGAAGTGAATACGAGGAACACATGAAACTTCGCAATGAGTATTATATCTTATCGTGAAACACAGAAATGAGATGCGCTATCGCGTTTTAAGAAGCTTTAGATCTCTATAGCTTCGATACGTAGACATCTGGAAACGTAATTTCCTAGAAAGGAAGTGTCGCATTTACATTCGTTTGACGTGTGGAGGAGGAATACATAACGCTTCGCAATGAATATTATATCTTATCATAAATCCTAGAAATGAGATGCGATATGGCGTTTTAAGAAGCATTAGAACTCTATTGCTTCGATACGTAGACATCTGCAAACGCTATTTCCTAGCATGGAAGTGTTCCATTTACATTCTTTTGAATTGAATACGAGGTATACATGACACGTCGCAATGAATATTATATCTTATCATGAAACATAGAAATGAGATGCGATATCATGTTTTAAGAAGCATTAGAACTCTATTACTACGATACGTAGAAATCTGCAAAGGCTATTTCCCAGCAAGGAAGTGTCGCATTTACATTCTTTTGAAGTGAATACGAGGTATACATAACACTCCACAATGGATATTATATCTTATCTCGAAACATAGGAATGAGATGCGATATCGCGATTTAAGAAGCATTAGTACTCTATTGCTTCGATACGTAGACATCTAGAAACGTAATTTCCTAGAAAGTAAGTGTCGCAGTTACATTCATTTGAAGTGTAGAAGAGGAATACATAACACTTCGTAATGAATATTATATCTTATCATGAGACATAGAAATGAGATGCGTTATCCCGTTTTAAGAAGCATTAGAACTCTATTACTACGATACGTAGAAATCTGCAAAGGCTATTTCCTAGCAAGGAAGTGTCGCATTTACATTCTTTTGAAGTGTATGCGAGGTATAAGTGGCACTTCGTAATGAATATTATATCTTATCATGAAGCATAGAAATGAGATGCGATATGGCGTTTTAAGAAGCATTAGAACTCTATTGCTTCGATACGTAGACATCTGCAAACGCTATTTCCTAGCATGGAGGTGTTGCATTTACATTCTTTTGAATTGAATACGAGGTATACATGACACGTCGCAATGAATATTATATCTTATCATGAAACATAGAAATGAGATGCGATATCATGTTTTAAGAAGCATTAGAACTCTATTACTACGATACGTAGAAATCTGCAAAGGCTATTTCCTAGCAGGGAAGTGTCGCATTTACATTCTTTTGAAGTGAGTACGAGGTATACATAACACTCCACAATGGATATTATGTCTTATCTCGAAACATAGGAATGAGATGCGATATCGCGATTTAAGAAGCATTAGTACTCTATTGCTTCGATACGTAGACATCTGGAAACGTAATTTCCTAGAAAGTAAGTGTCGCAGTTACATTCATTTGAAGTGTAGAAGAGGAATACATAACACTTCGTAATGAATATTATATCTTATCATGAGACATAGAAATGAGATGCGTTATCCCGTTTTAAGAAGCAGTAGAACACTATTGCCTCGATACGTAGCCATCTGCAAACGCTATTTCCCAGCAATGAAGTGTCGCATTTACATTCATTTGAAGTGTATGCGAGGTATAAGTGGCGCTTCGCAATGAATATTATATCCTATCATGAAACATAGAAATGAGATGCGATATCGCGATATGACAATCACTACAACTCTATTGCTTCGATACGTAGACATCTTTTAAACGCTTTTTCCTAGCAAGGAAGTGTCGCATTTACATTCATTTGAAGTGAATACGAGATATGCGTGGCACTTTGCAATGAATATTATATCTTATCAAGAAGCATGGGAATGAGGTGCGTTATCGCGTTTGAAGAAGCATTAGGACTCTATTGCTACGATACGTAGACATCTGCGAAGGCTATTTCCTGGCAAGGAAGTGTCGCATTTACATTCTTTTGAAGCGAATACGGGGTAAACATAACACTCCACAATGAATATTATACCATATCACGTAACATGTAAATAAGATGCGATATCCCGTTCTAAGAAGCATTAGAACACTATTGCTTCGATACGTAGACATCTGCAAACGCTATTTCCTAGCAATGAAGTGTCGCATTTACATTCATTTGAAGTGTATTCGTGGTATAAGTGACACTTCGCAATGAATATTATATGATATCACGAAACATAGAAATGAGATGCGATATCTCGTTTTAAGAAGCAATAGAAAACTATTTTTTCGATACGTAGACATCTGGAAACGCTCTTTCCTACAAGGAAGTGTCGCATTACATTCTTTTGAAGTGAATACGAGGTATACATGACACTTCGCAATGAATATTATACCTTACAACGAAACATAGGAATGAGATGCGATATCGCGTTTTGAGAAGCATTAGAGCTCTACTGCTTCTATACGGAGACATCTGCAAACGCTATTTCCTAGCAATCAAGTGTCGCATTTACATTCATTTGAAGTGTATGCGAGGTATAAGTGGCACTTCGCAATGAATATTATATCTTATCATGAAACATAGAAATGAGATGCGCTATTGCGTTTTAAGAAGCATTAGAACACTAATACTTCGATACGTAGACATCTGCAAGCGCTACTGCCTAGCAAGGAAGTGTCGCATTTACATTCATTTGAAGTGTTTGGGAGGTATACAAGACACTTCGCAATGAATATTGAATCTTATCATGAAACATAGTAGTGAGTGGCGATATCCCGTTTTAAGAACCATTGGAAATCTATTGCTACGATACGTACACATCTGCAGACTCTATTTCCTAGCAAGGAAGTGTCGCATTTACATTCTTTTGAAGTAAATACGAGGTTTACATGACACTTCGCAATGAATATCATATCATCACGAAACATAGAAATAAGATGCGATATCGCGATTTAAGAAGCATTAGAAATCTATTTCTCCGATACATAGACATCTGCAAACGCTACTTCCTAGCATGGAAGTGCCGCATTTACATTGATTTGAAGTGTATGCGAGGTATACATGACACTTCGCAATGAATATTATATCTTATCGTGAAACATTGAAATGAGATGCGGTATTCCGTTTTAAGGAGCATTAGAACTATATTGCTTCGATACGTAGACATCTGAAAGCGCTATGTCCTAGCAAGAAAGTGTCGCATTTACAATCATTTGAAGTATATGCGAGGTATACATGACACTTCACAATTAATATTATATCTTATCAGGAAATATCGAAATGAGATGCGATATCGCGATAAAAGAAGCATTAGAACTCTATTGCTGCGATACGTAGACATCATGCAAACGCTATTTCCCAGAATGGAAGTGTCGCATTCACATTCTTTTGAAGTGGAAACGAGGTATACATGACACTTCGCAATGGATATCATATCTCACCATGAAACATAAAAATGAGGTGCGACGTCTTATATTAAGAAGCATTAGAAATCTATTGTTTCGATACGTAGAAATCTGCCAACGCTATTTCCTAGCTAGGAATTGTCGCATTTACATTCCTTTGAAGTGAATACGAGGTATACATGACCCTTGGCATTGAATATTATATCATACCACGAAACATAGAAATTAGATGCGATATATCGTTTTAAGATGCATTAGAACTCTATTGCTTCGATACGTAGACATCTGCAAACGCTATTTCCTAGCAAGCAAGTGTCGCATTTACATTCATTTGAAGTGAATACGAGGTATACATGACACTTCGCAATGAATATTATATCTCATCATGAAACATAGAACTGAGATGCGAAGTCTCGTTTTAAGAAGCATTAGAACCCTATTGTTTCTATACGTAGACATCTGGAAACGCTATTTCCTAGCAAGGAACTGTCGCATTTACATTCTTTTGATGTGATGACGAGGTATACATGACACTTCGCAATGAATATTATATATTATCATGAAACATAGAAATGTGATGCGATATCGCCTTTTAAGAAGCATTAGAACGCTATTGCTTCGATACGTAAAAATCTGTCAACGCTATTTCCCAGCAAAGAAGTGCCGTATTTGCATTCACTTGAAGTGTATGCGAGGTATACATGACACTACACATTGAATATTATATCTTATAATGTAACATAGAAATGAGATGCAAGCATTCCGTTTTAAGAAGCATTAGAAATCTATTGTTTCGATACGTAGAAATCTGCCAACGCTATTTCCTAGCTAGGAATTGTCGCATTTACATTCCTTTGAAGTGAATACGAGGTATACATGACTCTTGGCATTGAATATTATATCATACCACGAAACATAGAAATTAGATGCGATATATCGTTTTAAGATGCATTAGAACCCTATTGCTTCGATACGTAGACATCTGCCAACGCTATTTCCTAGCAAGCAAGTGCCGCATTTACATTCATTTGAAGTGTATGCGAGGTATACATTACACTGCGCAATGAATACGATATCTTATCATGAAACATAGGAATTAGATGAGATATCGCGCTTTAAGAAGCATTAGAATTTTATTGCTGCGACACGTAGATATCTGGAAACACTATTTCCTACCAAGGAAGTGTCGCATTTACATTCTTTTGAAGTGAATACGAGGTATACATGACACTTCGCAATGAATATTATATATTATCATGAAACATAGAAATGTGATGCGATATCGCCTTTTAAGAAGCATTAGAACGCTATTGCTTCGATACGTAAAAATCTGTCAACGCTATTTCCCAGCAAAGAAGTGCCGTATTTGCATTCACTTGAAGTGTATGCGAGGTATACATGACACTACACATTGAATATTATATCTTATAATGTAACATAGAAATGAGATGCAAGCATTCCGTTTTAAGAAGCATTAGAAATCTATTGTTTCGATACGTAGAAATCTGCCAACGCTATTTCCTAGCTAGGAATTGTCGCATTTACATTCCTTTGAAGTGAATACGAGGTATACATGACTCTTGGCATTGAATATTATATCATACCACGAAACATAGAAATTAGATGCGATATATCGTTTTAAGATGCATTAGAACCCTATTGCTTCGATACGTAGACATCTGCCAACGCTATTTCCTAGCAAGCAAGTGCCGCATTTACATTCATTTGAAGTGTATGCGAGGTATACATTACACTGCGCAATGAATACGATATCTTATCATGAAACATAGGAATTAGATGAGATATCGCGCTTTAAGAAGCATTAGAATTTTATTGCTGCGACACGTAGATATCTGGAAACACTATTTCCTACCAAGGAAGTGTCGCATTTACATTCTTTTGAAGTGAATACGAGGTATACATGACACTTCGCAATGAATATTGTATCTTATCATGAAACATAGAAATGAGATGCGACATCTCGTTTAAAAAGCATTAGAACACTATTGCTTCGATACGTAGACATCTGCAAATGCTATCTACTAGCAAGGGAGTGTCGCATTTACATTCATTTGAAGTGTAGACGAGAAATACAAAACACTTCGCAATGAATATTATATCTTATGAGGAGACATAGAAATGAGATGCGATATCGCGTTTTAAGAAGCATTAGAACACTGTTGCTTCGATACGTAGACATCTGTAAACGTAATTTCCTACAAAGGAAGTGTCGCATTTACATTCATTTGAAGTGTATGCGAGGTATACATGACACTTCGCAATGAATATTATATCTTATCATGAAACATAGAAATGTGGTGCGATATCGCCTTTTAAGAAGCATTAGAACTCTATTGCTACGATACGTAGATATCTGCAGACGCTATTTCCTAGCAAGGAAGTGTCGCATTTACATTCATTTGAAGTGTATGCGAGATATACATGACACTTCGCAAAGAATATTATATCTTATCATGAAACATAGAAATGAGATGCGATATGACGATTTAAGAAGCATTAGAATTCTTTTGCTTCGATACGTAGATATCTGCAGACGCTATTTCCTAGCAAGGAAGTGTCGCATTTACATTCATTTGAAGTGTATGCGAGATATACATGACACTTCGCAAAGAATATTATATCTTATCATGAAACATAGAAATGAGATGCGATATGACGATTTAAGAAGCATTAGAATTCTTTTGCTTCGATACGTAGACATCTGCAAACGCTATTTCCTAGCAGGGAAGTGTCGCATTTGCATTCATTTGAAGTGTATGCGAGATATACATGGCACTTCGTAATGAATATTATATCTTATCATGAAACATAGAAATGAGATGCGATATCGCGATTTAAGAAGCATTAGAACTCTGTTGCTTCGATACGTAGACATCTGCCATCGCTATTTCCTATCATGGAAGTGTCGCATTTACATTCATTTGAGGTGAGAACGAAGTATACATGACACTCCGCAATGAATATTATATCTTATCATAAAAACATAGGAATGAGGAGCGATTTCGCGCTTTAAGAAGCATTAGATCTCTATTGCTACGATACGTAGAAATCTGAAAACGCTATTTCCTAGCACGAAAGTTTCGCATTTACATTCTTTTGAAGTGAATACGAGGAATACATGACATTTTGCAATGAATATTATATCTTATCGTGAAACATAGAAATGAGTTGCGACATCTCGTTTTAAGAAGCATTAGAAGTCTATTGCTTCGATACGGAGACATCTGCAAACGCTATTTCCTGGCAAGGAAGTGCTGCATTTACATTCTTTTGAAGTGAATACGAGGTATACATGACAATTCGCAATGAATATTATATCTTATCATGAAACATAGAAATGAGATGCGATATCGCGTTTTAAGAAGCATTAGAACTCTACTGCTTCGATGCATAGACATCTGCAAACGCTATTTCCTAGCAATGAAGTGTCGCATTTACATTCATTTGAAGGGCATGCGAAGGTATTAGATGGACTTTTCGCAGTGAATATTATATACTGTCATGAAACACTAGGAAAGTGATGTGATATCTCGTTTTAAGAAGCATTAGAACTCTATTGCTTCGATACGTAGACATCTGCCAACGCTATTTCCTAGCAAGGAAGTGTCGCACTTACGTCATTTGAAGTATGAGCGAGGTATACAAAACACTTCGCGATGAATATTATATCTTATCATGAAACATAGAAATGAGATTCGATATCGCGATATAAGGAGCATTAGGACTCTATTGCTTCGATACGTAGACATCTGCAAACGCTACTACCCGGCAAGGAAGTGTCGCATTTACATTCTCTTGAAGTGAATACGAGGTATACATGGACAATTAGCAATGAATATTATGTCTCATCATGAAACATAGAAATGAGATGCGGATATCGCGTTCTAAGAAGCAAATGAAGTCTATTGCTACGATTCGTAGACATCTGCGAACGCTATTTCCTAGCAAGGAAGGGTCGCAATTACATTCTTTTGAAGTGAATACATGGTATACATAACACTCCACAATGAATATTATATCTTATCCAGAAATTTAGAAATGAGATGCGATATCGCGATTTAAAAAGCATTATAACTCTATTGCTATGATACGCAGACATCTGCAGACGCTATTTCCTAGCGAGAGAGTGTCCCATTTACATTCTTTTGAAGTGAATACGGGGTATACATAACACTGCACAATGAATATTACATCTTATCATGAAACATAGAAATGAGATGCGATATGACGATTTAAGAAGCATTAGAACTCTATTGCTTCGATACGAAGACATCTGAAAACGCTATTTCCTAGCAAGGAAGTGTTGCATTTACATTCCTTTGAAGTGAATACGAGGTATACATAACACTCCACAATGAAAATTATATCTTATCATGAAGCATATAAATGAGGAGCGATTTCGCGTTTTAAGATGCATTAGATCTATATTTCTACGATACGTAGACATCTGCAAACGCTATTTCCAAGCAAGGAAGTGTCGCATTTACATTCTTAGGAAGTGTAGACGAGGTATGCATAACACTCCAGAATGAATATCATATCTTATCATGAAACATAGAAATGAGATGCGATATGGCGATTTAAGAAGCATTGGAACTCTATTGCTAAGATACGTAGACATCTGCAAACGCTATTTCCTAGCAAGGAAGTGTCACCTTTACATACCTTTGAAGAGAATACGAGGTTTACATGACACACGAAGCAATAGAGTTTCAATGCTTCTTAAATCGCCATATCGCATCTCATGTCTATGTTTCATGATCAGATATAATATTCATTGTGGAGTTTTATGTATACATCGTATTTACTTCAAAAGACTGTAAATGCGACACTTCCATGCTAGGAAATAGCGTCTGCAGATGTCTACGTGTCGTAGCAATAGTGTTCTAGTGCTACTTAAATCGCGATATCGCATCTCATTTCTATGTTTCATGACAAGATATAATGCGCATTTCGGAGTGTTACGCATAGCTCGTATACACTTCAAATGAATGAAAGTGCTAGATTTCCTTGCTAGGAAGCAGCGCTTGCAGTTGTCTACGTATCGAAGCAATAGCGTTCTGAAACTTCTTAAATCGCGACATCTCATCTCATTACTATGTTTCATGATATGATATAACTTTCATTGCGATGTGTCATGTATACCTCGCACACACTTCAAATGAATGTAAACCCGACACTTCCTTCCTAAAAAATTACGTTTCCAGGTGTCTACGTATCGAAGCAATAGAGTTCTAATGCTTCTTAAGACGTGATATCGCATCTCACTTCTATGTTTCATGATAAGAGATAATATTCATTGCGAAGTGTCATGTACACCTCCTATTCACTTCAAAAGAATGTAAATGCGACATTTCCTTGCTAGAAAATAGCGTTTGCAGATGTCTACGTATCGTAGCAATACAGTTCTAATGCTTCTTATATAGCGATATCGCATCTCATTTCTATGTTTCATGATAAGATATAATATTCATTGAGGAGGGTTATGTATATCTCGTCAACACTTACAAAGAATGTAAATGCGACACTTCCTTGCTAGGAAATAGCTTCTCCAGATGTCTACGTATCGAAGCATTGGAGTTCGGATGCTTCTTAAAATGAGATATCGCATCTATATTTCATAGTTTCATGATAAGGTATAAAATTCAATGCGGAGTCCCATGTGTACCTCGTAATCACTTCAAAATAATGTAAATGCGAACTTCCTTTCTAGGAAACTACGTTTCCGGATGTCTACGTATCGAAGCAATAGAGTTCTAATGCATCTTAAAACGCGATATCACATCTCATTTCTATGTTTCACGATAAGTTATAATATTCACTGAGGAGGGATATGTTTATCTCGTTAACACTTACAAAGAATGTAAATGCGACACTTCCTTGCTAGGAAGTACCGTTTCCAGATGTCTACGTATCGTAGCAATAGAGTTCTAACGCTTCTTAAAACGGGATACCGCATCTCATATCTACGTTTCATGATGAGATATAATATTCA
Source organism: Xylocopa sonorina (assembly GCF_050948175.1). Classification (NCBI taxonomy): domain Eukaryota; kingdom Metazoa; phylum Arthropoda; class Insecta; order Hymenoptera; family Apidae; genus Xylocopa; species Xylocopa sonorina. Next base: position 366,159 of record NW_027490199.1, read on the forward strand.
TTGAGAAGTGTCTTGTGTACATCGCATACACATCAAATGAATGTAAATGCAACACTTCCTTGCTAGGAAATAGCGATGGCAGATGTCTACGTATCGAAGCAACAGAGTTCTAATGCTGCTTAAATCGCGATATCGATTCTTATTTCTATGTTTCATGATGAGATATAATATTCATTGTGCAGCGTTATGTGTACCTCGTATTCGCTTCAAAAGAATGTAAATGCGACACTCCCTTGCTAGGAAATAGCGTTTGCAGATGTCTACGTATTGAAGCAGTAGAGTTCTAATGCTTCTTAAATCGCCATATCGCATATCATTTCTATGTTTCATGATAAAATATAATATTCATTGTGGAGTGTTATTATAACCTCGTATTCACTTCAAAAGAATGTAAATACGACACTTCCTTCCTAGGAAATGGCGTCTGCAGATATCTACGTATCGTAGCAATAGAGTTCTAATGCTTCTTAAAACGCATATCGCATCTCATTTCTATGTTTCATGATAAGATATAGTATTCATTGCGAAGTGTCATGTATACCTCGCATACACTTCAAATGAATGTAAATGAGACACTTCCTTGCTAGGATATAGCGATGGCAGATGTCTACGTATCGAAGCAACAGTGTTCTAATGCTTCTTAAAACGTGATATCGCATCGCATTTCTGTGTTTCATGATCAGATATAATATTCATTGTGCAGTGTTATGTATACCTCGTATTCACTTCAATAGAATGTAAATGCGACACTTCCTTGCTAGGCAATAGCGTTTGCAGATGTCATCGTATCGTAGCATTAGAGCTCAAGTGCTTCTCATAACGCTGTATCGCAACCCATTTCTATGTTTCATGATATGGTATAATATTCATTGCGAAGTGTCATGTATACCTCGTATCCCTTTCAAAAGAATGTAAATGCGACACTTCCTTGCTAGGAAGTAGCGTTTGCAGATGTCTATGCATCGTAGCTATTTAGGTCTAATGCTTCTTAAAACGCGATATCGCATCACATTTCTATGTTTCATGATAAGATATAATATTCATTGTGCAGTGTTATGTATACCTCGTATTCACTTCAAAAGAATGTAAATGCGACACTCCCTTGCTAGGAAATAGCGTTTGCAGGTGTCTACGTATCGAAGCAGTAGAGTTCTAATGCTGCTTAAATCGCGATATCGCATCTCATTTCTATGTTTCACGATGAGATATAATATTCATTGTGCAGCGTTATGTGTACCTTGTATTCGCTTCAAAAGAATGAAAGTGCGACACTTCCTTGCTGGGAAATAGCGTTTGCAGATGTCTACGTATCGTAGCATTAGAGTTCTAATGCTTCTTAAATCGCGATATCGCATCTCATTTCTATGTTTCATGATAAAATATAATATTCATTGTGGAGTGTTATTATAACCTCGTATTCACTTCAAAAGAATGTAAATGCGACACTCCCTTGCTAGGAAATAGCGTTTGCAGATGTCTACGTATCGAAGCAATTGATTTCTAATGCTGCTTAAATCGCGATATCGCATCTCATTTCTATGTTTCATGATAAGATATAATATTCATTGCGAAGGGTCTTGTATACCTCGCAAGCACTTTAAATGAATGTAAATGCGACACTTCCTTGCTAGGAAATAGCGTCTGCAGATGTCTACGTATCGTAGAAATAGAGTTCTAATTCTACTTATAACGCGATATAGCATCTCATTTCTATGTTTCATGATAAGATATAATATTCATTGTGGAGTGTTCTCATAACCTCGTATTCACTTCAATAGAATGTAAATGCGACACTCCCTTGCTAGGAAATAGCGTTTGCAGATGTCTACGTATCGTAGCATTGGAGTTCTAATGCTTCTCAAAACGCGATATCGCATCTCATTTCTATGTTTCATGATAAGATATTATATTCATTGCGAAGTGTCTCGAATACCTCGCATACACTTCAAATGAATTTAAATGCGACTCTTCCTTGCTAGGAAAAGGCGTTTGCAGATGTCTACGTATCGTAGCATTAGAGTTCTAATGCTTCTCAAAACGCGATATCGCATCTCATTCCTATGTCTCATGATAAGATATAATATTCATTGCAACGTGATATGTATTCCTCGCATACACTACAAATGAATGTAAACTCGACACTTCCTTGCTAGGAAATAGCGTCTGCAGATATCTACGTATCGTAGCAATAGAGTTCTAATGCTTCTCAAAAGGCGATATCGCATCTTATGTCTATGTTTCATGATAAGGTACAATATTCATTGCGAAGTGTCATGTATACCTCGTATACACTTCAAATGAATGTAAATGCGACACTTCCTTGCTACTAGATAGCGTTCGCAGATGTCTACGTATCGAAACAATTGTGTTCTAATGCATCTTAAAACGCGATATCGCATCTCATTTCTATGACACATGATAAGATATAATATTCATTGCGAAGTGTCATGTATACCTCGCATACACTTCAACTGAATGTAAATGCGACACTTCCTTGCCAGGAAATAGTTTGCATCAGTTTGCAGATGTCTACGTATCGTACCAATAGTGTTCTAATGCCTTTTGAATCGCGATATCGCATCCCATTTCTATGTCTTATGACAAGATATAAAATTCATTGCGAAGTGTCATGTATACCTCGTATTCACATCAATAGAATGTAAATGCGACACTTCCTTGCTAGGAAATAGAGATTCCAGATGTCTACGTATAGAAACAATAGAGTTCTAATGCTTCTTAAAACGAGACTTCGCATCTCATTTTTATGTTTCATGATAACATATAATATTCATTGCGAAGTGTCATGTATACCTGGCATACACTTCAAATGAATGTAAACGCGACACTTCCTTGCTAGGAAGTAGCGTTTGCAGGTATCTACGTATCGAAGCAATAGAGTTCTAATGCTTCTTAAGTCGCCATATCGCTTCTCAATACTATGTTTCATGATAAGATATAATATTCATTGTGGAGTGATATGTATACCTCGTATTCAGTTCAAAAGATTGTAAATGCGTCACTTCCTTGCTAGGAATTAGAGTCTGCAGATATCTACGTAGCAATAGAGTACTAATGCTTCTTAAAACGAGATATCGCATCTCATTTCTATGTTTCATGATAAGATATAATATTCATTGTGGAGTGTTATGTATACCTCGTATTCACTTCAAAGAATGTAAATGCGACACTTCCTTGTTAGGAAATAGCGTCTGCAGATGTCTATGTATCGTAGCAATAGAGTTCTAATGCTTCTTAATACGCGAATCGATCCTCATTTCTATGTTTCACGATAAAATATAATATTCATTGTGGAGTGTTATGTATACCTCGTCTACACTTCCTAAGAATATAATTGCGACACTTCCTTGCTAGGAAATAGCGTCTGCAGATGTCTACGTATCGTAGCAATAGAGTTCTAATGCTTCTTAAAACGCGATATTGCATCTCACTTCTACGTTTCATTATAAGATATAATATTCATTGTGCAGTGTTATCTATATCTCGTCTACACTTCAAATGAATGTAAATGCGACACTTCCTTGATACGAAATAGCGTCTGCAGATGTCTACGTATCGTAGCAATAGTGTTCTAATGCTTCTTAAAACGCGATATCGCATTTCATTTCTCTGTTTCATTATAAGATATAATATTCATTGCGGAGTGTCATGTATACTTCGTATGCACTTCCAAAGAATGTAAATGCGACACTTCCTTGCTAGGAAGTAGCGTTTGCAGATGTCTAGGTATAGAAGCAATAGAGTTCTAATGCTTCTTAAATCACGATATTGCACCCCTATTCTACGTTTCATGATAAGATATAATATTCTTTGTGCAGTGTTATGTATATCTCGTCTACACTTCAAACGAATGTAAATGCGACACTTCCTTGCTAGGAAATAGCGTTTGCAGATGTCTACGTATCATAGGAATAGAGTTCTAGTTCTAATGCTTCTTAAGACGCGATATCGCATCTCATTTCTATGTTTCATGATAAGATATAATATTCATTGTGCAGTGTTATGTACACCTCTTATTCAATTCAAAAGAATGTAAATGGGACACTTCCTTGCTAGGAAATAGCGTTTGCAGATGTCTACGTATTGTAGCGATAGAGTTCTAATGGTTCCTCAAACGCGATATCGCATCTCAGTTCTATGTTTCATGATAAGTATTAATATTCAGTGCGACATCTGTAGACATCTGCAAACACTCCTTCCTAGCATGGAAGTGTCGCATTTACATTCTTTTGAAAGCAATACGAGGTATACATGACACTTCGCAATGAATATTATACCTTACCATGAAACATCGAAGTGGGATGCGATATGGCGATTTAAGAAGCATTAGAACTCTATTGCTTCGAGACGTAGACATCTGCAAACACTATTCCCCTCCAAGCAAGTGTCGCATTTACATTCATTTGAAGTGTAGACGAGATATACATAACGCTGCACAATGAATATTATAACTTACCATGAAACGTAGTTAATGAGGTGCGATATCGCGATTTAAGAAGAATTAGAACTCTATTGCTACGATACGTTTACATCTGCAAACGCTATTTCCTAGCAAGGAAGTGTCGCATTTACATTCACTTGAAGAGAATACGAGGTACACAAGACACCTCGCAATGAATATTATATCTTATCATGAAACATAGAAAGGAGATGCGATATTGTGTTTTAGGAAGCAGTAGAACTCTATTGCTTCGATACGTAGACATCTGCAAACGCTATTTCCTATCAAGGAAGTGTCGCATTTACATTCATTTGAAGTGAATACGAGGTATACATAACACTCCACAGTGAATATTATATCTTATCATGAAACATAGAAATGAGGAGCTATATAGCGATCTAAAAGCATTAGAACTCTGTTGCTACGATACGTAGACATCTGCAAATGCTATTTAACAGCAAGAAAGAGTCGCACTTACATTCTTTTGAAGTGAATACGAGGTATACATAACACTCCACAATGAATATTATATCTTGTCATGAAATATAGGAATGAGATGCGATATCACGATATAAGAAGCATTGGAACACTATTGCTTCGATACGTAGATATCTGCAAACGCTATTTCCTAGCAAGGAAGTGTCGCATTTACATTCATTTGAAGTGTAGACGAGATATACATAGCACTGCATAATGAATATTATATCTTGTCATGAAGGATAAAAATGAGATGCGATATCGCGATTTAAGATGCATTAGAACTCTAATGCTTCTATACGTAGACATCTGCCAACGCTATTTGCTAGTGCGACGTCATGCGTAGCGGCTGCCACCCATTACATACGTCAGCATCCTCCGAACCTCCAGCATCGACCACTGGACACAGGCAACCTGCAATACTCGCCTGAAGTATCGGCAACCAGCAGAGTTCGCGCGCGCACGACCGCACGCACTCAGTCGTACCTGCAAGGACCGCTGTCTGGCTCGCACCTACGAGCAACCCTATCGCCCTCTCATCAGGAATTCCGCCCAACAGAGAGAAGAAGCCGCAGTCCGTCGCCGCAATGGGGACTTTTCCAGTTCAGGGAGTCTACGTTGCCTGAACCTACATACTATTTCTAGAATAAGTCTATAATACTCATAGATATAAGTACTCGACACGAATTGTAACACACCACAACACACATGTAATTCTAAGTCCTTATTCTTAAGATTAGACGCTAGATGCGCCCAGGCTATCGGCACGAGCCGTTAGCCCCACCACGAGCCGCGAGTCCCCACTCGCTGGACCGCGCGCACCCTACCACGAGCTCCTGCGACCGTAGCGCCTCGCGAACCGAGGAGGTCCCAGACGCGCCTCGAGAGACACATTCGAGTCCTCGGGCTTCTAGAGTTAACATCGATCTTCCATCTCAAGCCGCCTCAATGTGGGGTCTAGGCTACGCGTTGCTATTTCCATTTTACTAGTTCTAACTTAGAATAATTTCACTTTTGTACACTTTAACTTAGAATATATTTTACTTTAGTTACTAAATCCAATCTACAAGTCCTTTTACCAGTTCTACTAGTTCCTATTCCAATAATAACTAAATCTAAACATAATATACTAGTTCTTACGTTAAAACATTATTCTTAAACTACAAATTCTACGACGTGCTCCATCCAACAATTGGGTTGCGTTTGTTCACCTTGAAGGGGTATAGAACTCAGCTTTGCGACGTTGCGATAGAGCGGACCGCCGCTTATCCTTCTGAACCTTGCCTGAAAGTACAGAAAAACTGGGTGAATGAAACGTGGATCCGGTTCGCACACGACGCACGGGTCGTAAGAATTTTATTCGTTCACTTGCTCGTGAATACCTGGGAGATACACCCCGAGTCCTCGTACTGCAGCAACCTGTCGTCACCGTTGCGGCTCAGTCACAGTTTTCCGAAACGCCGATCAACGCCGATTCGCCTGCCTCTGCAGCCAACGTCTCTGCAATATCCACAGTCTCCGCTGAATCTACTCTGCATCCAGACCGCTGTTTCCCGTTTTGCTGGAAGTTAATCAAAGTCACCGTCAACATCAACCGACCGATCGCTGTATCGATACCTACCAACGACCCTCGACGCACATTCTACTTGCGTATCGAGACTGAAGCCAGCGAAAGGTAAGGCTTTTCCATCATATCGCCAGTGTTTCTACCACGTCGCGTAAGCCAAAAATATCGGACCCGGTCGTAACGCGCTCCCGCGGACCGAAAACCGTATAAATAGGCTCGTGTCGTGAAGCCTTCGGATAAACGAAAAATTCTTTCGCCGGACGTGACACTAGCAAGGAAGTGTCGCATTTACATTCATTTGAAGTGTAGACGAGGAATACATAACACTTCGCAATGAATGTTATATCTTATCATGAGACATAGAAATGATGTGCGATATCGCGTTATAAGAAGCATTAGAAATCTATTGCTACGATACGTAGACATCTGCAAACGCTACTTCCTAGCAAGGAAGTACCGAATTTACATTCCTTTGCAGTGAATATGAGGTATACATGACAATTCGCAATGAATATTATATCTTATCATGAGACATAGAAATGAGATGCGATATCGCGTTTTAAGAAGCATTAGACCTATATTGCTACGATACGTAGATGTCTGGAAACGCTAATTCCTAGCAAGGAAGCGTCGCATTTACATTCGTTTGAAGTGTATACGAGGTATACATGACAATTCGCAATGAATATCATATCTTATCAGGAAACATAGAAATGAGAAGCGATATCGCGATTTAAGCAGCATTAGAACACTCTTGCTACGATACGTAGCCATCTGGACACGCTATTTCCTAGCAAGGAAGTGTCAGAAATACATTCTTCTCAAGTGAGTACGAGATATACATAACACTTCGCAATGAATATTATATCTTATCGTGAAACATCGAAATGAGATGCGATATCACGATATAAGAAGCATTAGAACTATATTGCTTTGATACGTAGACATCTGCAAACGCTATTTCCTAGCAATGAAGTGTAGCATTTACATTCTTTTGAAGTGAATACGAAGTATACATAACACCTCGCAATGAATATTATATCTTATCATAAAACATAGAAATGAGATGCGATATCGGGATTCGCGAAGCATTAGAACCCTATTCCTTCGATACGGGGACATCTGCAAACGCTATTTAATAGCAAGGAAGTGTCGCTGTTACATTCTTTTGAAGTGATTGCGGGATATACGTAACACTACACAATGAATAATATACCTTATCACGAAACATAGAAATAAGATGCGGTGTCCCGTTTTAAGAAACATTAGAACACTGTTGCTTCGATACGTAGACATCTGCAAACGCCATTTCCTAGCAGGGAACTGTCGAATTTACATTCTTTTGACGTGAATACGAGGTATACGTGACACTCCGCAATGTATATTATACCTTATCGTAAAACATAGAAATGAGATGCGATACCTCGTTTTAAGGAGCATTAGAACTCTGTTGCATCGATACGTAGACATCTGCCATCGCTAAATCCTAGCAAGGAAGTGTCGCATTTACAATCATTTGAAGTGTATGCGAGGTATACATAACACTGCACAATGAATATTACATCTTATCATGATACATAGAAATGAGATGCGATATGGCGATTTAAGAAGCATTAGAGCTCTATTGCTTCGATAAGTAGACATCCGGAGAAAGCTATTTCCTTGCAAGGAAGTGTCGCATTTATATGCTTTTGAATTGAATACGAGGAACAGATGGCACTACGCAATGGTTATTATATCTTATCATGAACATACAAAAGAGATGCGATATCGCTTTTGAAGAAGCAATAGAAATCAATTGCTACGGTACGTACACATCTGCAAACGCTATTTCCTCGCAAAGAAGTGTCGCATTTACATTCTGTTGATGTGAATACGAGGTATACATGACACTTCGCAATGAATATTATATCTTAGTAAGAAAGGTAGATATGAAAAGCGATATCGCGTTTTAAGGAGCATTAGAACTCTATTGCTACGATACGTAGACATCTGCAAATGCTACTACCTAGCAAGGAAGTGTCGCATTTACATGCTTTTTAAGTAAATACGAGGTATACATGACACTTCGCAATGAATATTATATCTTATCATGAAACATACAAATGAGATGCGATATCGCGTTTTAGGAAGCATTACAGCTCTATTGCTACGATACGAACACATCTGCAAACGCTATTTCCTAGCCAGGAAGGGTCGCATTTACATTCTTTTGAAGTGAACACGATGTATAAGTGACACTTCGCAATGAATATTATATCACATCATGAAACATAGAAGTGAGATGCGATATCGCGTTTTAAGAAGCACTTGTACTCTATAGCTACGATACGATCTCTATAGCTACATTTACATTTATTTGAAGTGTAAGCGAGCTATAAGTGGCACTTCGCAATGAATATTAAATCTTATCATGAAACATAGAAATGAGAAGCGATATCTTGTTTTAAAAAGCTTTAGAACACTATTGCTGCGATACGTAGACAAATGTAAACGCTATTTCCTAGCATCGAAGTGTCCCATTTACATACTTTTGAAGTGAATACGATGTATACATGACACTTCGCAATGTGTATTATATCTTATCATGAAACATAGAAATGAGACGCGATATGGCAATTTAGGAAGATTTAGAAATCTGTTGCTTCGATACGTAGACATCTGCAAACGCTATTTCCTAGCAAGAAAGTGCCGTATTTACAATCATTTGAAGTGTATGAGACGTATACAAGAAACTTCGCAATGAATATTATATCTTATCATGAAACATAGAAATGAGATGCGATATCTCGTTTTAAGAAGCATTAGATCTCTCTTGCTTCGAAACGAAGACATCTGCCATAGATATTTCCTAGCACGGAAGTGTCGCATTTACATTCAGTTGAAGTGTATGCGAGGTATACATGACACTTCGCAATTAATATTATATCTTATCATGAAACATAGAAATGAGATGCGATATCCCGTTTCAAGAAGCATTAGAACTCTATTGCTTCGATACGTAGACATCTGCAAACGCTATTTCCTTGCAAGGAAGTGTCGCCCTTACATTCCTTTGAGATGTATACGACGTTTGCGTAACACTTCGCAATGAATATTATATCGTATCATGAAACATAGAAGTGAGGTGCGATATCACGTTTTAAGAAGCATTAGAACTTTACTGCTACGATACGTAGACATCTGCAAACGTTATTTCCTAGCAAGGAAGTGTCGCATTTACATTCTTTTGAAGAGAAAACGTAGTATACATGATACTCCGCAATGAATATTATATCTTATCATGAAACATGGAAATGAGATGCGATATGGTGATTTAAGAAGCATTAGAACACTATTGCTTCAATACGTAGACATCTGCAAACGCTATTTCCAAGCAAGGAAGTGTCGCATTTACATTCTTTTGAAGTGAATACGGGGTATACATAACACTGCACAATGAATATTATATCTTGTCATGAAACGTAGAAATGAGATGCCATATGAATATTTAAGAAGCATTAGAACTCTGTTGCTTCGATACGTAGACATTTAAAAACGCTACTTCCTAGCAAGGAAGTGTCGCATTTACATTCTTTTGAAGAGAAAACGTGGTATACATGATACTCCGCAATGAATATTATATCTTATCATCAAACATGGAAATGAGATACCATATGGCGATTTAAGAAGCATTAGTACCCTATTGCTTCCATACGTAGACATTTGCAAACGCTACTTCCTAGCAAGAAAGTGTCGTATTTACATTCTTTTGAAGTGAATACGGGGTATACATAACCCTGCACAATGAATATTATATCTTGTCATGAAACGTAGAAATGAGATGCGATATGAATATTTAAGAAGCATTAGAACTCTGTTGCTTCGATACGTAGACATCTGAAAACGCTCCTTCCTAACAAGGAAATGTCGCATTTACATTCTTTTGAAGAGAGAACGTGGTATACATGATACTCCGCAATGAATATTATATCTTATCATCAAACATGGAAATGAGATACCATATGGCGATTTAAGAAGCATTAGTACCCTATTGCTTCCATACGTAGACATCTGCAAACGCTACTTCCTAGCAAGGAAGTGTCGCATTTACATTCTCTTGAAGAGAAAACGTAGTATACATGATACTCCGCAATGAATATTATATCTTATCATGAAACATAGAAATGAGATGCGATATCGCGTTCTGAGAAGCATTAGAACTCTACTGCTACGATACGTAGACATCTGCAAACGCTATTTCCTAGCAAGGAAGTGTCGTATTTACATTCTTTTGAAGTGAATACGGGGTATACATAACAATCCACAATGAATATTATATCTTATCATGAAACATAGAAATGAGATGCGATATCGCGTTTTGAGAAGCATTAGATCTCTAATGCTACGATACGTAGACATCTGCAGACGCAATTTCCTAGCAAGGGAGTGTCGCATTTACATTCTTTTGAAGTGTAGACGAGATATACATAACACTGCACAATGAATATTATATCTTATCATGAAACGTAGAAGTGAGATGCGATATCGCGATATATGATGCATTGGAACTCTATTGCTTCGATACGTAGACATCTGCAAACGCTATTTCCTAGCAAGGAAGTGTCGCATTTACATTCATTTGAAGTATATGCCAGATATACACGACACTTCGCAACGAATATTATATCTTAGCATGAAACATAGAAATGAGATGCGATATCGCGTGTTAAGAAGCATTAGAACTCTATTGCTACGATACGTAGATATCGGCAGACGCTACTTCCTAGCAAGGAAGTGTCGTATTTACATTCTTTTCATGTGAATACAGGGTATTCATAACACTGCACAATGAATATTATATCTTATCATGAAACATAGAAATGAGATGCGATATGACGATTTAGGAAGCATTAGAACTCTATTGCTACGATACGTAGATATCAGCAGACGCTATTTCCTAGCAAGGATGTGTCGCATTTACATTCTTTTACAGTGAATATGATGTATACATAACACGCCACAATGAATATTATATCTTATCATGAATCATAGAAATGAGATGCGATTTCGCGATTTAAGAAGGCACTAGAACTCTCTTGCTACGATACGTAGACATCTGCAAACCATATTTCCTAGCAAGGAAGTGTCGCATTTTCATACTTTTGATGTGAATACGGGGTATACATAACACTGCACAATGAATAATATATCTTATCATGAAACATAGAAATGCGATGCGATATGACGATTTAAGGAGCATTAGAACTCTACTGCTTCGATACGTAGACATCTGCAAACGCTATTTCCAAGCCAGGAAGTGTCGCATTTACATTCTTCTGAAGTGAATACGAAGTATACATGACACTCCGCAATGAATATTATATCTTATCATAAAATCATAGAAATGAGATGCGATATCTCGTTTTAAGAAGCATTAGAACTCTATTGCTACGATACGTAGATATCTGCAAACGCTATTTCCAAGCAAGGAAGTGTCGCATTTACATTCTTTTGAAGTGAATACGTGGTATACATAACACTCCACAGTGAATATTATACCTTATCACGAAACATAGAAATGAGATGCGATATCGCGATTTAAGAAGCATTAGAACTTTATTGCTACGATACATAGACATCTGTAATCGCCATTTCCTAGCAAGGAAGTGTCGCATTCACATTCTTTTGAAGTGAATACGAGGTATACATGACATTTCGCAATGAATATTATATCTTATGATGAAACATAGAAATGAGATGCGACATCTCATTTTAAGAAGCAGTAGAACTCTATTGCTTCGGTACGTAGACATCTGGGAACGCTATTTCCTAGGAAGGAAGTGTGGCATTTACATTCATTTGAAGTGTATGCGTGGCATAAGTGACACTTCGCTATGAATATTACATCTTATCATGACACATAGAAATGAGATTCGATATCGCGTTTCGAGAAGGATTAGAAATCTATATCTACGAATCTTAGACATCTGCAAACGCTATTTCCTAGATCGGAAGTGTCGCATTTACATTCGTTTGTAGTGTATGCGAGCTATAAGTGACTCTCCGCAATGAATATTATATCTTATCATGACTCATAGAGATGAGATGCGGTATCCCGTTTTAAGAAGCATTAGAACTCTATTCCTTCGATGCGTATACATCTGGAAACGTAATTTCCTAGCAAGGAAGTATCGCATTTACATTCATTTGAAGTGTGTGCGAGGAATACATGACACTTTGCAATTAATATTATACCTTATCATGAAACATAGAAATGAGATGCGATGTCGCGTTTTAAGAAGCTCTGGAACTCTATTGCTTCGATACGTAGACACCTGGAAACGCTATTTCCTAGCAAGGAAGTGACGCATTATCATTCTTTTGAAGTGAGTACGAGGAATATATAACACTGCACTATGAATATTATATCTTATCGTGAAACATCGAAATGAGATGCGATATCACGATATAAGAAGCATTAGAACTATATTGCTTTGATACGTAGACATCTGCAAACGCTATTTCCTAGCAATGAAGTGTAGCATTTACATTCTTTTGAAGTGAATACGAAGTATACATAACACTTCGCAATGAATATTATATCTTATCATAAAACATAGAAATGAGATGCGATATCGGGATTCGCGAAGCATTAGAACCCTATTCCTTCGATACGGGGACATCTGCAAACGCTATTTAATAGCAAGGAAGTGTCGCTGTTACATTCTTTTGAAGTGATTGCGGGATATACGTAACACTACACAATGAATAATATACCTTATCACGAAACATAGAAATAAGATGCGGTGTCCCGTTTTAAGAAACATTAGAACACTGTTGCTTCGATACGTAGACATCTGCAAACGCCATTTCCTAGCAGGGAACTGTCGAATTTACATTCTTTTGACGTGAATACGAGGTATACGTGACACTCCGCAATGTATATTATACCTTATCGTAAAACATAGAAATGAGATGCGATACCTCGTTTTAAGGAGCATTAGAACTCTGTTGCATCGATACGTAGACATCTGCCATCGCTAAATCCTAGCAAGGAAGTGTCGCTTTTACAATCATTTGAAGTGTATGCGAGGTATACATAACACTGCACAATGAATATTACATCTTATCATGATACATAGAAATGAGATGCGATATGGCGATTTAAGAAGCATTAGAAATCCATTGCTTCGATACGTAGAAATCTGCAAACGCCATTTCCTAGCAAGGAAGTGTCGCATTTACATTCATTTGAAGTTTATGCGAGGTATACAAGACACTTCGCAATGAATATTATATCTTATCATGAAACATAGAAATGAGATGCGATATCGCGATTTAAGAAGCATTAGGGCTCTATTGCTTCGATACGTAGACATCTGCAAACGCTATTTCCTAGCAAGGATGTGTCGCATTTACATTCATTTGAAGTGAGTACGAGGTATACATGACACTTCACAATGAATATTATACCTGATCACGAAACATAGAAATGAGGTGCGATATCGCGATTTAAGAAGCGTTAGAACACTATTGCTTTGATACGTATACATCTGCAAACGCTATTTCCTAGCAAGGAAGTGTCGCATACACATTCGTTTGAAGTAAATACGAGGTATACATGACACTTCGCAATGAATATTATATCTTATCATGAAACATAGAAATAAGTTGCGATATGGCGATATAAGTAGCATTAGAACTGTATTGGTTCGATACGTAGATATCTGCCATCGCTAATTCCTAGGCAGTAAGTGTCGCATTTACATTCGTTTGAAGTGTATGCGAGGTATGCATGACACTTCGCAATGAATATTATATCTTATCATGAAACATAGAAATGAGTTGCGATATCGCGTTTTAAGAAGCATTAGAAAACTATTTCTTCAACACGTAGACATCTGCAATCACTATTTCCTAGCAAGGAAGTGTCGCATTCACATTCTTTTGAAGTGAATACGAGGTATACATGACACTTCGCAATGAATATTATATCTTATCATGAAACATAGAAATGAGATGCGACATCTCATTTTAAGAAGCAATAGAACACAATTGCTTCGATACGTAGACATCTGCAAACGTAATTTCCTAGAAAGGAAGTGCCGCATTTACATTCATTTGAAGTGTACACGAGGTATACATAACACTCCATAATGAATATTAAATCTTATCACGAAACATAGAAATGAGATGCGATATCGCGGTTTAAGAAGCATTAGATCTCTACTGCTTCGATACGTAGAGATCTGCAATCGCTATTTCCTAGCAAAGAAGAGTCGCATTTACATTCTTTTGAAGTGAATACGAGGTATACATGACACTCGGCAATGAATATTATAACTTATCATGAAACATATAAATGAGATGCGACATCCCGTTATAAGAAGCATTAGAACTCTATTGCTTCGATACGTAGACATCTGAAAACGCTATTTCCTAGTAAGAAAGTGTTGCATTTACATTCTCTTTAAGTGAATACGAGGTATCCATGACACTTCGCAATTAATATTATATCTTATCATGAAACATAGAAATGACATGAGGTGTCCCGTTTTAAGAAGCATTAGAATTCTATTGTTTCGATACGTAGACATCTGCAAACGCTATTTCCTAGCTATGAAGTGTCGCATTTACATTCATTTGAAGTGTACGCGAGGTATAGGTGACACTTCGCAATTAATATTATATCTTATCATGAAACATAGAAATGAGATGCGACATCTCGTTTTAAGAAACATCAGAACACAATTGCTTCGATTCGTAGACATCTGCAAACGCTATTTCCTACCAAGGAAGTGTCGCATTTACATCCATTTGAAGTGTATGCGAGGTATAAGTGACACTTCGCAATGAATATTATATCTTATCATGAAACATACAAATGAGATGCGATATCGCGTTTTAAATAGCATTAGAACTCTATTGCTTCTATAAGTAGGCATCTGCAAACGCTACTTCCTAGC
Organism: Xylocopa sonorina; assembly: GCF_050948175.1. Lineage (NCBI taxonomy): Eukaryota > Metazoa > Arthropoda > Insecta > Hymenoptera > Apidae > Xylocopa > Xylocopa sonorina. Next base: position 381,610 of record NW_027490199.1, read on the forward strand.
AAGGAAGTGTCGCATTTACATTCGTTTGAAGTGTAGACGAGGTATACATAAAACTTTGCAATGAATATTATATCTTATCATGAAGCATAGAAATGAGAAACGATATCGCGTTTTAAGAAGCTTTAGAACTCTGATGCTTCGATACGTAGAGATCTGGAAACGCTATTTCCTTGCAAGGAAGTGTGGCAATTACATTCCTTTGAAGTGTAGACGAAGTATACATAACACTTTGCAATGAATATTACATCTTATCATGAAGCATAGAAATGAGAAACGATATCGCGTTTTAAGAAGCTTTAGAACTATATTGCTTCGATACGTAGACAACTGGAAAGGCATTTCCTAGCATGGAAGTGTGGCATTTACATTCTTTTGGAGTGTAGACGAGGTGTGCGTAACACTTCGCAATGAATATTATATCTTATCATGAAACATAGAACTGCGATGCGATATCGCGTTTTAAGAAGCATTAGAACCCTCATGCTTCGGTACGTAGATATCTGGAAGCGCTATATCCTAGAAAAGGAAATGTGGCATTTACATTCTTTTGAAGTGTAGACGATGTATACATAACATATCGCAATGAATATCATATTTTATCCTGAATCATAGAGCTGCGATGCGATATCGCGCATTGAGAAGCATTAGAACTCTATTGCTTCGATACGTAGACATCTGGAAACGATATTTCCTAGCAAGGAAGTGTCGCGTTTACATTCTTTTGAAGTGTAGGCGAGCTATACATAACACTTCGCAATGAATATGATATCTTATCATGAAACATAGAAATGAGATGCGATATCGCGATTTAAGAAGGATTAGAATTCTATTGCTTCGATGCGTAGACATCTGCAAACGCTACTTCCTAGCAAGGAAGTGTCGCATTTACATTCTTTTGGAGAGAATACGAGGTATACATGACACTCCGCAATGAATATTATATCTTATCCTAATACAGAAATGAGGTGCGATATCTCGTTTTAAGAAACATTATAACCCTATTGCTTCGATACTTAGACATCTGCCAACGCTATTTCCTAGGAATGAAGTGTCGGCTTTTAATTAGTTTGAAGTGTATGCGTGGTATACAAGACACTTCGCAATGAATTTTATATCTTATCATGAAACATAGAAATGAGATGCGATATAGCGATTTGAGATGATTTAGAACTCTAATGCTACGATACGTAGACATCTGCAAACGCTATTTCCTAGCAAGGAAGTGTCGCATTTACATTCATTTGAAGTGTATACCAGGTATACATGACACTTCGCAATGAATATTGTATCTTATCATGAAACATAGAAATGAGATGCGATATCGCGATATAAAAAGCATCAGAACTTTATTGCTACGATACGTAGACATGTGCAAACGCTATTTAATAGCAAGAAAGTGTCGCACTTACATTCTTTTGAAGTGAATACGAGGCACACGTAACACTTCGCAATGAATATTATATCTTATCGTGAATCATAGAAATGAGATGCGACATCTCGTTTTAAGAAGCATTTGAACTCTATTGCTTCGATACGTAGACATCTGCCAACGCTATTTCCTAGCAAGGGAGTGTCGCATTTACATTCTTTTGAAGTGATTTCGAGGTATACATGGCACTTCGCAATGAATAGTATATCTAATCGTGAAACATAGAAATGAGATGCGACATCTCGTTTCAAGAAGCATTAGAACTCTATTTCTTCGATGCGTAGACATCTGGAAACGCTATTTCCTAGCAAGGAACTGTCGCATTTACATTCATTGGAAGTGTAGACGAGGAATACATAACACTTCGTAATGAATATTATATCTTATCATGAAGCATAGAAATGTGATGCGATATCGCGTTTTAAGAAGCATCAGAACTCCATTGCTTCGACACGTAGACATCTGCACACGCTATTTAATAGCAAGGAAGTGCCGCATTTAAACTCTTTTGAAATGAATACGAGGTATACATGACACTTCGCATTGAATATTATATCTTATCATGAAGCATAGAAACGATATGCGATATGGCCATGTAAAAGGCACTAGAACCCTATTGCTACGATTCGTAGACATCTGCAAACGCTATTTCCTAGCAGGGAAGTGTCGCATTTACATTCTTCTAAAGTGAATTCGAGGTATACATGACACTTCGCAAAGAATATTATATCCTATCATGGAACATAGAAATGAGATGCGATATCGCGATTTAAGAAGCATAAGAACTCTACTGCTCCGATACGTAGAAATCTGGAAACGCTATTTCCTAGCAAGGAAGTGTCGCATTTACATTCATTTGAAGTGTATCCGAGCTGTACATGACCCTTCGCAATGAATATTATATCTTATAGTGAAACATAGAAGTGAGATGCGATATCGCGTCTTAAGAAGCATTAGATCTCTATTGCTACGATACTTAGACATCTGCAAACGGTATTTCCTAGCATGGATGTGTCGCATTTGCATTCTATTGAAGTGAGTACGAGGTATACATAACCCTTCGCAATGAATATTATATCCTATCATGAATCATAGAAATGGGATGCGGTATCGCGTTTTAGGAAGCATTAGTATTCTATTGCTTCGATACCTAGAGATCTGGAAACGTAATTTCCTAGAAAGGAAGTGTCGCATTTACATTCATTAGAAGTGAATACGATGTATACATAACCCTTCGCAATGAATATTACATCTTATCATGAAACATAGAAATGAGATGCGATACCTCGTTTTAAGAAGCATTAGAACTCAATTGCTTCGATACGTAGATATCTGCAAACGCTATTTCTTAGCAAGGACCTGTGGCATTAACATTCTTTTGAGGTGCATACGAGGTCTACGTAACACTCCACAATGAATATTATATCTTATTACGAAAAATAGAAATGAGATGCGATATCGCGTTTTAAGAAGCATTAAAACACTATTGCTTGGATACGTAGACATCTGCCATCGCCATTTCCTAGCAAGGAAGTGTCGCATTTACATTCATTTGAAGTGAATGCGAGGTATACATGACACTTCGCAATTAATATTATATCTTATCATGAAACATAGAAATGAGATGCGATATCCCGTTTCAAGAAGCATTAGAACTCTATTGCTTCGATACGTAGACATCTGCAAACGCTATTTCCTTGCAAGGAAGTGTCGCCCTTACATTCCTTTGAGATGTATACGACGTTTGCGTAACACTTCGCAATGAATATTATATCGTATCATGAAACATAGAAGTGAGGTGCGATATCACGTTTTAAGAAGCATTAGAACTTTACTGCTACGATACGTAGACATCTGCAAACGTTATTTCCTAGCAAGGAAGTGTCGCATTTACATTCTTTTGAAGAGAAAACGTAGTATACATGATACTCCGCAATGAATATTATATCTTATCATCAAACATGGAAATGAGATACCATATGGCGATTTAAGAAGCATTAGTACCCTATTGCTTCCATACGTAGACATCTGCAAACGCTACTTCCTAGCAAGGAAGTGTCGCATTTACATTCTCTTGAAGAGAAAACGTAGTATACATGATACTCCGCAATGAATATTATATCTTATCATGAAACATAGAAATGAGATGCGATATCGCGTTCTGAGAAGCATTAGAACTCTACTGCTACGATACGTAGACATCTGCAAACGCTATTTCCTAGCAAGGAAGTGTCGTATTTACATTCTTTTGAAGTGAATACGGGGTATACATAACAATCCACAATGAATATTATATCTTATCATGAAACATAGAAATGAGATGCGATATCGCGTTTTGAGAAGCATTAGATCTCTAATGCTACGATACGTAGACATCTGCAGACGCTATTTCCTAGCAAGGGAGTGTCGCATTTACATTCTTTTGAAGTGTAGACGAGATATACATAACACTGCACAATGAATATTATATCTTATCATGAAACGTAGAAGTGAGATGCGGTATCGCGATATATGATGCATTGGAACTCTATTGCTTCGATACGTAGACATCTGCAAACGCTATTTCCTAGCAAGGAAGTGTCGCATTTACATTCATTTGAAGTATATGCCAGATATACATGACACTTCGCAACGAATATTATATCTTAGCATGAAACATAGAAATGAGATGCGATATCGCGTGTTAAGAAGCATTAGAACTCTATTGCTACGATACGTAGATATCAGCAGACGCTATTTCCTAGCAAGGATGTGTCGCATTTACATTCTTTTACAGTGAATATGATGTATACATAACACGCCACAATGAATATTATATCTTATCATGAATCATAGAAATGAGATGCGATTTCGCGATTTAAGAAGGCACTAGAACTCTCTTGCTACGATACGTAGACATCTGCAAACCATATTTCCTAGCAAGGAAGTGTCGTATTTTCATACTTTTGATGTGAATACGGGGTATACATAACACTGCACAATGAATAATATATCTTATCATGAAACATAGAAATGCGATGCGATATGACGATTTAAGGAGCATTAGAATTCTACTGCTTCGATACGTAGACATCTGCAAACGCTATTTCCAAGCCAGGAAGTGTCGCATTTACATTCTTCTGAAGTGAATACGAAGTATACATGACACTCCGCAATGAATATTATATCTTATCATAAAATCATAGAAATGAGATGCGATATCTCGTTTTAAGAAGCATTAGAACTCTATTGCTACGATACGTAGATATCTGCAAACGCTATTTCCAAGCAAGGAAGTGTCGCATTTACATTCTTAGGAAGTGTAGACGAGGTATACATAACACTCCACAATGAATACTATATCTTATCATGAAGCATAGAAATGAGGAGCGTTTTCGCGTTTTAAGAAGCATTAGAACTCTATTGCTACGATACGTAGACATCTGCAAACCCTATTTCCTAGCAAGGAAGTGTCGTATTTTCATACTTTTGATGTGAATACGGGGTATACATAACACTCCACAATGAATATTATATCTTATCATGAAGCATATAAATGTGGAGCGATTTCGCATTTTAAGGAACATTAGAACTCTATTGCTACGATACGTAGATATCTGGAAACGCTATTTTATAGCAAGGAAGTGTCGCATTTACATTCTTTTGAAGTGAATACGTGGTATACATAACACTCCACAGTGAATATTATACCTTATCACGAAACATAGAAATGAGATGCGATATCGCGATTTAAGAAGCATTAGAACTTTATTGCTACGATACATAGACATCTGTAATCGCTATTTCCTAGCAAGGAAGTGTCGCATTCACATTCTTTTGAAGTGAATACGAGGTATACATGACATTTCGCAATGAATATTATATCTTATGATGAAACATAGAAATGAGATGCGACATCTCATTTTAAGAAGCAGTAGAACTCTATTGCTTCGGTACGTAGACATCTGGAAACGCTATTTCCTAGGAAGGAAGTGTGGCATTTACATTCATTTGACGTGTATGCGTGGCATAAGTGACACTTCGCTATGAATATTACATCTTATCATGAAACATAGAAATGAGATTCGATATCGCGTTTCAAGAAGGATTAGAAATCTATATCTACGAATCTTAGACATCTGCAAACGCTATTTCCTAGATCGGAAGTGTCGCATTTACATTCGTTTGTAGTGTATGCGAGCTATAAGTGACTCTCCGCAATGAATATTATATCTTATCATGACTCATAGAGATGAGATGCGGTATCCCGTTTTAAGAAGCATTAGAACTCTATTGCTTCGATGCGTATACATCTGGAAACGTAATTTCCTAGCAAGGAAGTATCGCATTTACATTCACTTGAAGTGTGTGCGAGGTATACATGAGACTTCGCAATTAATATTATACCTTATCATGAAACATAGAAATGAGATGCGATGTCGCGTTTTAAGAAGCTCTGGAACTCTATTGCTTCGATACGTAGACACCTGGAAACGCTATTTCCTAGCAAGGAAGTGACGCATTATCATTCTTTTGAAGTGAGTACGAGGAATATATAACACTGCACTATGAATATTATATCTTATCATGAAACATAGAAATGAGAAGCGATATCGCGATTTAAGCAGCATTAGAACTCTATTGCTTCGATACCTAGACATCTGCAAACCCTATTTCCTAGAATGGGAAGTGCCACATTTACATTCATTTGAAGTGTAGACGAGGTATACATAACACTCCACAATGAATACTATATCTTATCATGAAGCATAGAAATGAGGAGCGTTTTCGCGTTTTAAGAAGCATTAGAACTCTAATACTACGACACGTAGACATCTGTAAACGCTATTTCCTAGCAAGGAAGTGTCGCCTTTACATTCTTTTGAAGTGAATACGAGGTATACATAACACTACACAATGAATATTATATCTTATCACGAAACATAGAAATGAGATGCGATATCTCGATTTAAGAAGCAGTAGAACTCTATTGCTTCGGTACGTAGACATCTGGAAACGCTATTTCCTAGGAAGGAAGTGTGGCATTTACATTCATTTGACGTGTATGCGTGGCATAAGTGACACTTCGCTATGAATATTACATCTTATCATGAAACATAGAAATGAGATTCGATATCGCGTTTCAAGAAGGATTAGAAATCTATATCTACGAATCTTAGACATCTGCAAACGCTATTTCCTAGATCGGAAGTGTCGCATTTACATTCGTTTGTAGTGTATGCGAGCTATAAGTGACTCTCCGCAATGAATATTATATCTTATCATGACTCATAGAGATGAGATGCGGTATCCCGTTTTAAGAAGCATTAGAACTCTATTGCTTCGATGCGTATACATCTGGAAACGTAATTTCCTAGCAAGGAAGTATCGCATTTACATTCACTTGAAGTGTGTGCGAGGTATACATGAGACTTCGCAATTAATATTATACCTTATCATGAAACATAGAAATGAGATGCGATGTCGCGTTTTAAGAAGCTCTGGAACTCTATTGCTTCGATACGTAGACACCTGGAAACGCTATTTCCTAGCAAGGAAGTGACGCATTATCATTCTTTTGAAGTGAGTACGAGGAATATATAACACTGCACTATGAATATTATATCTTATCATGAAACATAGAAATGAGAAGCGATATCGCGATTTAAGCAGCATTAGAACTCTATTGCTTCGATACCTAGATATCTGCAAACCCTATTTCCTAGAATGGGAAGTGCCACATTTACATTCATTTGAAGTGTAGACGAGGTATACATAACACTCCACAATGAATACTATATCTTATCATGAAGCATAGAAATGAGGAGCGTTTTCGCGTTTTAAGAAGCATTAGAACTCTAATACTACGACACGTAGACATCTGTAAACGCTATTTCCTAGCAAGGAAGTGTCGCCTTTACATTCTTTTGAAGTGAATACGAGGTATACATAACACTACACAATGAATATTATATCTTATCACGAAACATAGAAATGAGATGCGATATCTCGATTTAAGAAGCATTAGAACTCTATTGCTTCGATACGCAGACATCTGCAAACGCTAATTCCTTGCAAGGAAGTGTCGCGTTTACATTCTTTTGAAGTGAATACGAGGTATACATAGCACTCCACAATGAATATCATATCTTATCATGAAACACAGTCATGAGGTGCTATATCGCGATTTAAGAAGGACTTGAATTCAATTGTTTCGATACGTAGGCATCTGCAAACGCTATTTCCTAGCATGGAAGTGTCGCATTTACATTCTTTTGAAGTAAATACGAGGTATACATGTGTCATGTCCCGTGGTGCGATTGCGCTCGATTCGATGGCACGATTCGTATCCTTTCCCGTAATCCTACGCGAATTGCGACGCGGCCGGGTTCGTTGGCGGTCGGAACTCGATTTAACCAAAATTACACCTTAAAACTTACTTTTCGTCGTCCTCTTAATGCTGTTTCGCCTCTCGTTCCAGGTGTCTATGGCGCCGTGTATCCGAGACCGGAATAGCAGCGGCGTACTGCTGGATCAGCGGAGGGTTGACGGGAATGAGTTTCCAGGCAGGCGAGCTACGGCTGGAGGAAACTGGTGCTGGTACCGGGCGATCGTGGATTCGATTTGGACGTACGGCTGCGAAGACCTCCTTCGCGGGAACGGAAACGGCCTTGCAGACGTATGGATGTCCGGATGTACAACTCGCGTATTCACGAATGAGTCGGCGCAGATATTCTTTCCTCCCCGCGCGTCGTGTACGCCTTTTCGGTGGCTCGAGATTCATCAAGGGCGCTTGCACTAGGACCGAATACGGCTCGGCCAAGCGATGGTGCGCTCTGGCTTACCGAGGTCGATCCTTGTTCAAGATACCCTGGATACGATAGAAATGCAGCAAGAGCAGTCGAGCGTTGGAGTGCTCAAGGACCGTCCAGCGTACAGAACTGTCGCAGATGAATCGTGTGAATTGAATAAGAATCGCAAGCGTACACGAGGAATAGAATTTAAGGAACTTGTAATAGAATAAAGAGACTTCGATTTGGTAAAACAAGAGTATATTCTATAATATCACTATCCTACTACAATATACTATGTTTAAGTTAGCAACTATAGATATAATTTGAAATAGAAATAGAACTAAGTTACGATAAGGACTCCGCTAAAGGAGATGCGATACAGTCGGCTGCATGAGAGCTGACAGCTCGTAGCGGAGGAGCGTATTGCTCGATTCGGAGTTGAGATTAGAACTGTGTCCGAGATGGGACTCGAGGGAATTGATCTCTCGGTGGCGCGTCCGCGACCTCCTCGGGTCGCGTGGCGCGCGAGTCGCTGGGCCCTTCGAGTGGGGCGTACGGTCGTAGCGGGGCGGCCGCTCGGCCCTCGCGGTGGGGCGGCCGGTCGGAGTGGGGTGCGGCTCGCGTTCAGCGTGAGCCGCGATAGTCGAGTGCGCGCGGGCGCGCATCCCAGCTTATATTCTATATGTCTTAGAAATTATGACTGTACAAATATTCACTTATATCTAGGTGTGTGTTGGATTGTGTATGTACATGATTTGTGTACAGTGCTTAATCTAGAATCGCGTGTATGAGAAATAAGCGTATGGTTGTATGATCGCAGGTGATTGGGATTCGTACGTGGAGAGGTATTCCTCGCCCTCGTTGCGTTGTCTCCTCGTCTTGGGGAGTCGAATCGTCGAGCGACCCGTGTACGGAGGATACGGATACCGATGCTGGCGGAAGAGCGGTGTCCCGGTTGTGGATGCTGCGGATGGTGGTTGGCGCCAGAGGATGGAAGGCGGTGCGCCTGACGTCACAGAAGCATTAAAATTCTACTGCTACGATATGTAGATATCTGCAAACGCTATTTCCCAGCAAGCAAGTGTCGTATTTACATTCATTTCAAGTGTATGCGAGGTATACGTGCCACTTCGCAATGAATATTATATCTTATCATAAAACATAGAAATGAGATGCGATATCGGGATTCGCGAAGCATTAGAACCCTATTCCTTCGATACGGGGATATCTGCAAACGCTATTTAATAGCAAGGAAGTGTCGCAGGTACATTCTCTTGAAGTGATTGCGGGATATACGTAACACTACACAATGAATAATATACCTTATCACGAAACATAGAAATAAGATGCGGTGTCCCGTTTTAAGAAGCATTAGAAATCTATTGCTTCGATACGTAGACATCTGCCAACGCTATTTCCTAGCAATGAAGTGTCGCATTTAAATTCGTTTGAAGTGTATGCGAGGTATACAAGACACTTCGCAATGAATATTAAATCTTATCATGAAACATAGAAATGAGATGCAATATCGCGTTTTGAGAGGCATTAGAACTCTAATGCTACGGTACGTAGACATCTGCAAACGCTGTTTCCTAGCAAGGAAGTGTCGCATTTACATTGATTTGAAGTGTATGCGTGGTATACATGACACTTCGCGATGAATATTACATCTTATCATGATACATAGAAATGAGATGCGATATCGCGAATTAAGAAGCATTAGAACTCTATTGCTTCGATACGTAGAAATCTGCAGTCGCCATTGCCTAGCAAGGAAGTGTCGCATTAACATTCATTTGAAGTGTAAGCAAGGTATACATGACACTTCGCAATGAATATTATATCTTATCATGAAACATAGATATGAGATGCGATATCCCCATTTAAGAAGCATTAGAGCTCTATTGCTTCGATAAGTAGACATCCGGAAAAAGCTATTTCCTTGCAAGGAAGTGTCGCATTTATATGCTTTTGAATTGAATACGAGGAACAGATGGCACTACGCAATGGTTATTATATCTTATCATGAACATAAAAAGGAGATGCGATATCGCTTTTGAAGAAGCAATAGAAATCAATTGCTACGGTACGTACACATCTGCAAACGCTATTTCCTCGCAAAGAAGTGTCGCATTTACATTCTGTTGATGTGAATACGAGGTATACATGACACTTCGCAATGAATATTATATCTTAGTAAGAAAGGTAGATATGAAAAGCGATATCGCGTTTTAAGGAGCATTAGAAATCTATTGCTACGATACGTAGACATCTGCAAATGCTACTACCTAGCAAGGAAGTGTCGCATTTACATGCTTTTGAAGTAAATACGAGGAATACATGATACTTCGCAATGATTATTATATCTTATCATGAAACATAAAAATGAGATGCGATATCGCGTTTTAAGAAGCATTAGAACCCTATTGCTACGATACGTAGACATCTGCAAACGCTATTTCCTAGCAAAGAAGTGTCGCATTTTGATTCTTTTGAAGTGAATACGAGGGATACATAGCACTCCCCAATCAATATTATATCTTATCATGTAACATACAAATGAGATGCGATATCGCGTTTTAGGAAGCATTAGTACCCTATTGCTACTATACGTAGATATCTGGAAACGCTATTTCCCAGAAAGGAAGAGTCGCATTTACATTCTTTTGATGTGAATACGAGGTATACATGACACTTCGCAATGAATATTATATCTTATCATGAAACATACAAATGAGATGCGATATCGCGTTTTAGGAAGCATTACAGCTCTATTGCTACGATACGAACACATCTGCAAACGCTATTTCCTAGCCAGGAAGGGTCGCATTTACATTCTTTTGAAGTGAACACGATGTATAAGTGACACTTCGCAATGAATATTATATCACATCATGAAACATAGAAGTGAGATGCGATATCGCGTTTTAAGAAGCACTTGATCTCTATAGCTACGATACGATCTCTATAGCTACATTTACATTCATTTGAAGTGTAAGCGAGCTATAAGTGGCACTTCGCAATGAATATTAAATCTTATCATGAAACATAGAAATGAGAAGCGATATCTTGTTTTAAAAAGCTTTAGAACACTATTGCTGCGATACGTAGACAAATGTAAACGCTATTTCCTAGCATCGAAGTGTCCCATTTACATACTTTTGAAGTGAATACGATGTATACATGACACTTCGCAATGTGTATTATATCTTATCATGAAACATAGAAATGAGACGCGATATGGCAATTTAGGAAGATTTAGAAATCTGTTGCTTCGATACGTAGACATCTGCAAACGCTATTTCCTAGCAAGAAAGTGCCGTATTTACAATCATTTGAAGTGTATGAGACGTATACAAGAAACTTCGCAATGAATATTATATCTTATCATGAAACATAGAAATGAGATGCGATATCTCGTTTTAAGAAGCATTAGAACTCTATTGCTACGATACGTAGATATCTGCAAACGCTATTTCCAAGCAAGGAAGTGTCGCATTTACATTCTTAGGAAGTGTAGACGAGGTATACATAACACTCCACAATGAATACTATATCTTATCATGAAGCATAGAAATGAGGAGCGTTTTCGCGTTTTAAGAAGCATTAGAACTCTATTGCTACGATACGTAGACATCTGCAAACCCTATTTCCTAGCAAGGAAGTGTCGTATTTTCATACTTTTGATGTGAATACGGGGTATACATAACACTCCACAATGAATATTATATCTTATCATGAAGCATATAAATGTGGAGCGATTTCGCATTTTAAGGAACATTAGAACTCTATTGCTACGATACGTAGATATCTGGAAACGCTATTTTATAGCAAGGAAGTGTCGCATTTACATTCTTTTGAAGTGAATACGTGGTATACATAACACTCCACAGTGAATATTATACCTTATCACGAAACATAGAAATGAGATGCGATATCGCGATTTAAGAAGCATTAGAACTTTATTGCTACGATACATAGACATCTGTAATCGCTATTTCCTAGCAAGGAAGTGTCGCATTCACATTCTTTTGAAGTGAATACGAGGTATACATGACATTTCGCAATGAATATTATATCTTATGATGAAACATAGAAATGAGATGCGACATCTCATTTTAAGAAGCAGTAGAACTCTATTGCTTCGGTACGTAGACATCTGGAAACGCTATTTCCTAGGAAGGAAGTGTGGCATTTACATTCATTTGACGTGTATGCGTGGCATAAGTGACACTTCGCTATGAATATTACATCTTATCATGAAACATAGAAATGAGATTCGATATCGCGTTTCAAGAAGGATTAGAAATCTATATCTACGAATCTTAGACATCTGCAAACGCTATTTCCTAGATCGGAAGTGTCGCATTTACATTCGTTTGTAGTGTATGCGAGCTATAAGTGACTCTCCGCAATGAATATTATATCTTATCATGACTCATAGAGATGAGATGCGGTATCCCGTTTTAAGAAGCATTAGAACTCTATTGCTTCGATGCGTATACATCTGGAAACGTAATTTCCTAGCAAGGAAGTATCGCATTTACATTCACTTGAAGTGTGTGCGAGGTATACATGAGACTTCGCAATTAATATTATACCTTATCATGAAACATAGAAATGAGATGCGATGTCGCGTTTTAAGAAGCTCTGGAACTCTATTGCTTCGATACGTAGACACCTGGAAACGCTATTTCCTAGCAAGGAAGTGACGCATTATCATTCTTTTGAAGTGAGTACGAGGAATATATAACACTGCACTATGAATATTATATCTTATCATGAAACATAGAAATGAGAAGCGATATCGCGATTTAAGCAGCATTAGAACTCTATTGCTTCGATACCTAGACATCTGCAAACCCTATTTCCTAGAATGGGAAGTGCCACATTTACATTCATTTGAAGTGTAGACGAGGTATACATAACACTCCACAATGAATACTATATCTTATCATGAAGCATAGAAATGAGGAGCGTTTTCGCGTTTTAAGAAGCATTAGAACTCTAATACTACGACACGTAGACATCTGTAAACGCTATTTCCTAGCAAGGAAGTGTCGCCTTTACATTCTTTTGAAGTGAATACGAGGTATACATAACACTACACAATGAATATTATATCTTATCACGAAACATAGAAATGAGATGCGATATCTCGATTTAAGAAGCATTAGAACTCTATTGCTTCGATACGCAGACATCTGCAAACGCTAATTCCTTGCAAGGAAGTGTCGCGTTTACATTCTTTTGAAGTGAATACGAGGTATACATAGCACTCCACAATGAATATCATATCTTATCATGAAACACAGTCATGAGGTGCTATATCGCGATTTAAGAAGGACTTGAATTCAATTGTTTCGATACGTAGGCATCTGCAAACGCTATTTCCTAGCATGGAAGTGTCGCATTTACATTCTTTTGAAGTAAATACGAGGTATACATGTGTCATGTCCCGTGGTGCGATTGCGCTCGATTCGATGGCACGATTCGTATCCTTTCCCGTAATCCTACGCGAATTGCGACGCGGCCGGGTTCGTTGGCGGTCGGAACTCGATTTAACCAAAATTACACCTTAAAACTTACTTTTCGTCGTCCTCTTAATGCTGTTTCGCCTCTCGTTCCAGGTGTCTATGGCGCCGTGTATCCGAGACCGGAATAGCAGCGGCGTACTGCTGGATCAGCGGAGGGTCGACGGGAATGAGTTTCCAGGCAGGCGAGCTACGGCTGGAGGAAACTGGTGCTGGTACCGGGCGATCGTGGATTCGATTTGGACGTACGGCTGCGAAGACCTCCTTCGCGGGAACGGAAACGGCCTTGCAGACGTATGGATGTCCGGATGTACAACTCGCGTATTCACGAATGAGTCGGCGCAGATATTCTTTCCTCCCCGCGCGTCGTGTACGCCTTTTCGGTGGCTCGAGATTCATCAAGGGCGCTTGCACTAGGACCGAATACGGCTCGGCCAAGCGATGGTGCGCTCTGGCTTACCGAGGTCGATCCTTGTTCAAGATACCCTGGATACGATAGAAATGCAGCAAGAGCAGTCGAGCGTTGGAGTGCTCAAGGACCGTCCAGCGTACAGAACTGTCGCAGATGAATCGTGTGAATTGAATAAGAATCGCAAGCGTACACGAGGAATAGAATTTAAGGAACTTGTAATAGAATAAAGAGACTTCGATTTGGTAAAACAAGAGTATATTCTATAATATCACTATCCTACTACAATATACTATGTTTAAGTTAGCAACTATAGATATAATTTGAAATAGAAATAGAACTAAGTTACGATAAGGACTCCGCTAAAGGAGATGCGATACAGTCGGCTGCATGAGAGCTGACAGCTCGTAGCGGAGGAGCGTATTGCTCGATTCGGAGTTGAGATTAGAACTGTGTCCGAGATGGGACTCGAGGGAATTGATCTCTCGGTGGCGCGTCCGCGACCTCCTCGGGTCGCGTGGCGCGCGAGTCGCTGGGCCCTTCGAGTGGGGCGTACGGTCGTAGCGGGGCGGCCGCTCGGCCCTCGCGGTGGGGCGGCCGGTCGGAGTGGGGTGCGGCTCGCGTTCAGCGTGAGCCGCGATAGTCGAGTGCGCGCGGGCGCGCATCCCAGCTTATATTCTATATGTCTTAGAAATTATGACTGTACAAATATTCACTTATATCTAGGTGTGTGTTGGATTGTGTATGTACATGATTTGTGTACAGTGCTTAATCTAGAATCGCGTGTATGAGAAATAAGCGTATGGTTGTATGATCGCAGGTGATTGGGATTCGTACGTGGAGAGGTATTCCTCGCCCTCGTTGCGTTGTCTCCTCGTCTTGGGGAGTCGAATCGTCGAGCGACCCGTGTACGGAGGATACGGATACCGATGCTGGCGGAAGAGCGGTGTCCCGGTTGTGGATGCTGCGGATGGTGGTTGGCGCCAGAGGATGGAAGGCGGTGCGCCTGACGTCACAGAAGCATTAAAATTCTACTGCTACGATATGTAGATATCTGCAAACGCTATTTCCCAGCAAGCAAGTGTCGTATTTACATTCATTTCAAGTGTATGCGAGGTATACGTGCCACTTCGCAATGAATATTATATCTTATCATAAAACATAGAAATGAGATGCGATATCGGGATTCGCGAAGCATTAGAACCCTATTCCTTCGATACGGGGATATCTGCAAACGCTATTTAATAGCAAGGAAGTGTCGCAGGTACATTCTCTTGAAGTGATTGCGGGATATACGTAACACTACACAATGAATAATATACCTTATCACGAAACATAGAAATAAGATGCGGTGTCCCGTTTTAAGAAGCATTAGAAATCTATTGCTTCGATACGTAGACATCTGCCAACGCTATTTCCTAGCAATGAAGTGTCGCATTTAAATTCGTTTGAAGTGTATGCGAGGTATACAAGACACTTCGCAATGAATATTAAATCTTATCATGAAACATAGAAATGAGATGCAATATCGCGTTTTGAGAGGCATTAGAACTCTAATGCTACGGTACGTAGACATCTGCAAACGCTGTTTCCTAGCAAGGAAGTGTCGCATTTACATTGATTTGAAGTGTATGCGTGGTATACATGACACTTCGCGATGAATATTACATCTTATCATGATACATAGAAATGAGATGCGATATCGCGAATTAAGAAGCATTAGAACTCTATTGCTTCGATACGTAGAAATCTGCAGTCGCCATTGCCTAGCAAGGAAGTGTCGCATTAACATTCATTTGAAGTGTAAGCAAGGTATACATGACACTTCGCAATGAATATTATATCTTATCATGAAACATAGATATGAGATGCGATATCCCCATTTAAGAAGCATTAGAGCTCTATTGCTTCGATAAGTAGACATCCGGAAAAAGCTATTTCCTTGCAAGGAAGTGTCGCATTTATATGCTTTTGAATTGAATACGAGGAACAGATGGCACTACGCAATGGTTATTATATCTTATCATGAACATAAAAAGGAGATGCGATATCGCTTTTGAAGAAGCAATAGAAATCAATTGCTACGGTACGTACACATCTGCAAACGCTATTTCCTCGCAAAGAAGTGTCGCATTTACATTCTGTTGATGTGAATACGAGGTATACATGACACTTCGCAATGAATATTATATCTTAGTAAGAAAGGTAGATATGAAAAGCGATATCGCGTTTTAAGGAGCATTAGAAATCTATTGCTACGATACGTAGACATCTGCAAATGCTACTACCTAGCAAGGAAGTGTCGCATTTACATGCTTTTGAAGTAAATACGAGGAATACATGATACTTCGCAATGATTATTATATCTTATCATGAAACATAAAAATGAGATGCGATATCGCGTTTTAAGAAGCATTAGAACCCTATTGCTACGATACGTAGACATCTGCAAACGCTATTTCCTAGCAAAGAAGTGTCGCATTTTGATTCTTTTGAAGTGAATACGAGGGATACATAGCACTCCCCAATCAATATTATATCTTATCATGTAACATACAAATGAGATGCGATATCGCGTTTTAGGAAGCATTAGTACCCTATTGCTACTATACGTAGATATCTGGAAACGCTATTTCCCAGAAAGGAAGAGTCGCATTTACATTCTTTTGATGTGAATACGAGGTATACATGACACTTCGCAATGAATATTATATCTTATCATGAAACATACAAATGAGATGCGATATCGCGTTTTAGGAAGCATTACAGCTCTATTGCTACGATACGAACACATCTGCAAACGCTATTTCCTAGCCAGGAAGGGTCGCATTTACATTCTTTTGAAGTGAACACGATGTATAAGTGACACTTCGCAATGAATATTATATCACATCATGAAACATAGAAGTGAGATGCGATATCGCGTTTTAAGAAGCACTTGATCTCTATAGCTACGATACGATCTCTATAGCTACATTTACATTCATTTGAAGTGTAAGCGAGCTATAAGTGGCACTTCGCAATGAATATTAAATCTTATCATGAAACATAGAAATGAGAAGCGATATCTTGTTTTAAAAAGCTTTAGAACACTATTGCTGCGATACGTAGACAAATGTAAACGCTATTTCCTAGCATCGAAGTGTCCCATTTACATACTTTTGAAGTGAATACGATGTATACATGACACTTCGCAATGTGTATTATATCTTATCATGAAACATAGAAATGAGACGCGATATGGCAATTTAGGAAGATTTAGAAATCTGTTGCTTCGATACGTAGACATCTGCAAACGCTATTTCCTAGCAAGAAAGTGCCGTATTTACAATCATTTGAAGTGTATGAGACGTATACAAGAAACTTCGCAATGAATATTATATCTTATCATGAAACATAGAAATGAGATGCGATATCTCGTTTTAAGAAGCATTAGATCTCTCTTGCTTCGAAACGAAGACATCTGCCATCGATATTTCCTAGCACGGAAGTGTCGCATTTACATTCAGTTGAAGTGTATGCGAGGTATACATGACACTTCGCGATGAATATTACATCTTATCATGAAACATAGATATGAGATGCGATATCGCTATATAAGAAGCATTAGAAATCTATTGCTTCGATACGTAGACATCTGCTAACGCTATTTCCTATTAAGGAAGTGTCGCATTAACATTCGTTTGAAGTGTATGCGAGGTATACATGACACTTCGCAATGAATATTATATCTTATCATGAAACATAGAAATGGGTTGCGATATCGCGTCTTAAGGAGCATTAGAACACTATTGCTTCGACACGTAGAAATCTGCAAACGCTATTTCCTAGCAAGGAAGTGTCGCATTTACATTCATTTGAAGTTTATGCGAGGTATACAAGACACTTCGCAATGAATATTATATCTTATCATGAAACATAGAAATGAGATGCGATATCGCGATTTAAGAAGCATTAGGGCTCTATTGCTTCGATACGTAGACATCTGCAAACGCTATTTCCTAGCAAGGATGTGTCGCATTTACATTCTCTTGAAGTGAATACGAGGTATACATGACACTTCGCAATGAATATTATATCTTATAATGAAACAGAAATCAGATGCTATCTCGCGTTTTAAGAAAAATTAGAACACTATTTCTACGATACGTAGACATCTGCAGACGCTATTTCCTAGCAAGGAAATGTCGCATTTACATTCTATTGTAGTGAATACGAGGTATACAAGACACTTCGCAATGAATATTACCTCTTATCATGAAACATAGAAGTGAGGTGCGATATCACGTTTTAAGAAGCATTAGAACTTTATTGCTACGATACGTAGACATCTGCAAACGCTATTTCCTAGCAAGGAAGTGTCGCATTTACATTCATTTGAAGTTTATGCGAGGTATACAAGACACTTCGCAATGAATATTATATCTTATCATAAAACATAGAAATGAGATGCGATATCGCGTTTTATGGAGCATTGGAACTCTATAGCTTCGATGTAGAGATATCTGAAAACGCTATTTCCTAGCAAGGAAGAGTGGCATTTACAATCATTTGAAGTGTATGCGAGGTAAACATAACACTCCACAATGAATGTTATATCTTATCATGTGTCACGTCACGGGTCCGGAAAATTGCAGGATTAACCGCGGGTAACACGTAGCCGATACTCCGAAAGTTCCGCACGATTGCGGTGGACGCTCGGTTCGAATGGGACGCGAAACGTATCAAGACGCGAACACGGTGAGTAGAACGTCATTCACTTATCTTCAGCTGTCTTGCCTTGTTTCTAATTGCGTATCTCGTTGCAGGTAATGGAGGCGCCTTGTATCGCTGAACGGCATTATCCCTCGATACGGGCTGATTGGCGGCAAGGAAATCGGCACCAGCTTCCAAGTCGGCTGTCCAGGAGCAGGCGTCGCGTGGCACTGGAGGTTCTCCTTACAGAAGTAAGTTCTCTTGGCACTAGATGGCATACGTGTCGGCTTCCTTGAAGCTGGATACGGCTTGCTAAGTGGCGGTCCGCTCTAGCAGAGCTTCAACTATCCGTGAACCTTGATCGCGAAAAACTCGTATGAAACCGCAACTAAATGAATTTAGAACTTAAGGGATTTGTAGAGAATTAAAGCACTGATTGACTAAATAAATGAATATATTTTAAAGTAAATACTAAGCATACACATTAACTGTCCCTATTCTAATTTAAAGTAAACGTAGATTATTAAAGATAAACTAAGTCTTGGAAGATTAGAACTGGTATTGGAATTTGTAAAGGGAATTAGAATGAGAACACTCCCAAGTGAAGCGGAGAAAAGCCTAAGGCAGAAGTGACTTGAGGTATCCAAATTGATTAGTCTCGGTTCCCGGCTACGACGATTCTGATCTTCCAGGCGCGCGTCCGCGACCTCCTCGGGTCGCGCGGCGCGCGTATCGCTCGGGCCTCGCGGTGGGGCGGACGGTCGGAGAAGGGAGACCGCTCGGCCCGCGTAGTGGGGCGGTCGTCGTGGTGGGGCGGCTCGCGGAACGCGCGAGCCGCGCGCGTCGGGCGCTCGCTTGCGCATCGCACTTAATCTATCTTAAGACTATTTGTTCTGTTGTTCCTGTATGTACATTCGTCTGTAGTGTACTTAATCTAGAGGGATGAACTTAAGAATAAATGCTGGCGAAGTATGAGTAACGTTCGTGAGTTGAATGAAGCTGGTCATCGGACTTGGAGTGGTGGGTACTCAGGTCTCGTTGTCTACGTGGGAGGTTAAGCGGCTGGCTTCTGGAGAGTCCGTTTTCGGCTGCCTTGGCCCGGCTGATGGACGTGTTGTCGTACTGTAACGAGCCTTGTTCGGTGCTCGTCGGGAGCTGGGGATGATGCTGGAAGGCGGCAGGCGGAACGCCTGACGTAACACATGAAACATAGATATGAGTTGCGATATCGCGTTATATGAAGCTTTAGCACACCATTGCTACGATACATAGTCGTCTGCAGACGCTATTTCCTAGCAAGGATGTGACGCATTATCATTCTTTTGAAGTGAATACAAGGTATACATAACACTGCACAATGAATATTATATCTTATCATGAAACATAGGAATGAGATGCGATGTTGCGTTTTAAGTAGCATTAGAACTCTATTTCTACGATACGTAGATATCTGGAAAAACTATTTCCTAGCAAGGAAGAGCCGTATTTACATTCAATTGAAGTGTATGCGAGGTATACAAGACACTTCGCAATGAATATTATATCTCATCATGAAACATAGAAATGATATGCGATGTCGGGTTTTAAGAAGCATTAGAACTCTATTGCTACGATACGTAGACATCTGCAGACGCTATTTCCTAGCAAGCAAGTGTCGTATTTACATTCAATTGAAGTGTACGCAAGGTATACAAGACACTTCGCAATGAATATTATATCTTATCATGATACATAGGAATGAAATGGGATATCGCGATTTAAGAAGCATTAGAACACTAATGCTACGATACGTAGACATCTGCAAACGCTATTTCCCAGCAAGAAAGTGTCGCATATACATTCTTTTGAAGCGAATACGAGGTACAAATGGCACTGCACAATGAATATTATATCTCATCATGAAACATAGAAATGAGATGCGATATCGAAATTTAAGCAGCATTAGAACTCTACTGCTTCGATATGTATACACCTGCCAATACTATCTCCTAGCAAGGAAGAGTCGCATTTACATTCATTTGAAGTGTATGCGAGGTATACATAACACTGCACAATGAATATTATATCTCATCATGAAACATAGAAATGAGATGCGATATCGCGATTTAAGAAGCATTGGAACTCTATTGCTTCGATACGTAGACATGTGCAAACGCTACTTCCTAGCAAGGAAGTGTCGTATTTACATTGTTTTGAAGTGAATGCGAGGTATACAAGACACTTCGCAATGAATATTATATCTTATCATGAAACATAGAAATGAGATGCGATGTCGCGTTTTAAGTAGCATTAGAACTCTATTGCTTCGATACGTAGACATCTGCAAACGCTATTTCCTAGCAAGGAACTGCAGCATTTACGTTCATTTGAAGTGTATGCGAGGTATAAGTGACACTTCGCAATGATCATTATATTTTACCACGAAACATAGTAATGAGATGCGATATCATGTTTTAAGAAGCATTAGAACTCAATTGCTACGATACGTAGACATCTGCAAACGTTATTTCCTAGCACGGAAGTGTCGCATTTACATTCTTTTGAAGTGAATACGAGGTATACATAACACTGTACAATGAATATTCTATCTTATCATGAAACATAGGAATGAGATGCGATATCGCGATCTAAGAAGCATTAGAACACTATTGCTTCAATACGTTGACATCTGCAAACGCTATTTCCCAGGAAGGAAGTGCGGCATTTACATTCTTTTGAAGTGAATACGAGGTATACATGACACGTCGTAATGAACATTATATCTTATCATGAAACATAGAAATGAACTGCGATATCTCGTTTCAAGAAGCATTGGAACTCTATTGCTTCGATACGTAGATATCAGCAAACGCTATTTCCTAGCAAGGAAGTGTTGCATCTACATTCATTTGATGCGTGGACGAGGAATACATAACACTTCGCAATGAATATTATATCTTATCATGAAACATCGAAATGTGATGCGATATCGCGTTTTTAGAAGCATTGGAACTCTATTGCTGCGATACGTACACATCTGCAAACGCTATGTCCTACCAAGGAAGTGTCGCATTTACATTAATTTGAAGTGTGTAGGAGGTATACATGACACTCCACAATGAATATTATATCTTATCATGAAAGGTAGAAATGTAATGCGATATCGCGTTTTAAGAATCATTAGAACTCTATTGCTACGGATACGTAGACATCTGCAAACGCTATTTCCTAGCAAGGAAGTGTCGCATTTACATTCATATGAAGTGAATACGAGGTATACATGACACTCCGCAATGAATATTATATCTTATCGTAAAACATAGGAGTGAGATGCAATATCTCGTTCTAAGAGGCATTAGTACTCTGTTGCGTCCATACGTAGACATGTGCCATTGCTATATCCTAGCAAGGAAGTGTTGCATTTACATTCATCTGAAGTGAATACGAGATATACATAACACTCCACAATGTATATCATATCTTATCATGAACCAGAAATGAGGAGCGATATCGCGTTTTAAGAAGCTTTAGAACTCTACTGCTTCGATACGGAGACATCTCCAAACGCTATTTCCTAGCAAGGAAGTGCTGCATTTACATTCATTTGAAGTGTGGACGAGGAATACATAACACTTCACAGTGAATATTATATCTTATCATGAAACGTTGAAATGAGATGCTATATCTCGTTTTAAGAAGCATTACAACTCTATTGCTTCGATACGTAGATATCTGCAAACTCTATTTCCTAGCAAGGAAGTGTTGCATTTACATTCATTTGATGTGTATGCGAGGTACACATGACACATCGCAATGAATATTATATCTTATCATGGAACATAGAAATGAGATGCGATATCGCGTTTTGAGAAGCAATAGAACACCATTGCTACGATACGTAGACTTCTGCAAACGCTATTTCCTAGCAAGGAAGCGTCGAATTTACATTCTTTTGAAGTGAATACGAGGTATACATGACACTTCGCAAAGAATATTTTATCTTATCATGAAACTTAGGAATGAGATGCGATATCGCGTTTTAAGAAGCATTAGAACTCTATTGCTACGATACGTAGACATCTGCAAACGCTATTTCCTAGCAAGGAAGTGCTGCATTTACATTCATTTGAAGTGTGGACGAGGAATACATAACACTTCGCAGTGAATATTATATCTTATCATGAAGCGTTGAAATGAGATGCTATATCTCGTTTTAAGAACCTTTACAACTCTATTGCTTCGATACGTAGATATCTGCAAACTCTATTTCCTAGCAAGGAAGTGTCGCATTTACATTCATTTGATGTGTATGCGAGGTACACATGACACTTCGCAATGAATATTATATCTTATCATGAAACATAGAAATGGGATGCGATATCGCGTTTTGAGAAGCATTAGAACAACATTGCTACGATACGTAGACATCTGCAAACGCTATTTCCTAGCAACGAAGTGTCGCATTTGCATTCCTTTGAAGTGAATACAAGGTATACATGACACTTCGCAAAGAATATTATAGCTTATGACGAAACATAGAAATGAAACGCGATATCGCGATTTAAGAAGCATTAGATCTCTATTGTTAAGATACGGAGACATCTGCAAACGCAATTTCTTAGCAAGGAAGTGTCACATTTACATTCTTTTGAAGTGAATACGAGGTATGCATGACACTTCGCAATGAATATTATATCTTATCTTGAAACATAGAAATGAGATGCGATATCGCGTTTTGGGAAGCATTAGAACACCATTGCTACGATACGTAGGCTTCTGCAAACGCTATTTCCTAGGAAGGAAGCGTCGAATTTACATTCTTTTGAAGTGAATACGAGGTATACATGACACTTCGCAATGAATATTATATCTTATCATGAAACATAGGAAAGGGATGTGATATCGCGTTTTAAGAAGCGTTAGAACTCTATTGCTACGATACGTAGACATCTGGAAACGGTACTTCCTAGCAAGGAAGTGTCGCATTTACATTCTTTGTAAGTGTTAACGAGATAAACATATCCCTCCTCAGTGAATATTATAACTTATCGTGAAACAAAGGAATGCGATGCGATATCACGTTTTGAGAAGCAGTAGAACTCCAATGCTACGATACGCAGACATCTGCAAACGCTATTCCCTAGCAAGGAAGTGTCGCATTTACATTCTTTTGAAGTGAATACGTGGTATACATGACACTCCGCAATGAATATTTAATCTTATCATGAAACATAGAAATGAGATGCGATATCGCGATTTATAAGGCATTAGAACTCTATTGCTTCGATACGTAGACTTCTGCAAACGCTATGTCCTAGCAAGGAAGTGTCGCATTTACATTCATCTGAAGTGAATACGAGATATACATAACGCTCCACAATGAATATTATATCTTATCATGAACCAGAAATGAAATGCGATATCGTGTTTTGAGAAGCATTAGAAATCTATTGCCACGATACGTAGACATCTGTAAACGTTACTTCCTAGCAAGGATGTGTCGCATTTATATTCATTTCAAGTGTATGAGTGGTATACATGACACTTCGCAATGAATATTATATCTTATCATGAAACATAGAAATGAGATGCGATATCTCGTTTTAAGAAGCATTAGAACTCTATTGCTTCGATAAGTAGACCTCTACAGACGCTATTTGCAAGTCCGGAAGTGTCGCATTTACATTCATTTGAAGTGAATACGAGGCATACATGACACTTCTCGATGAACATTATATCTTGTCATAAAATATAGAAATGAGAAGCGATATCTTGTTTTAAGAAGCATTAGAACTCTATTGCTTCGATACGTAGACATCTGCCAACGCTATTTCCTAGCAAGGAAGTGCCGCACTTACATTCTTTTGAAGTATAGACGAGATATACACAACACTTCGCATTGTATATTATATTTTTTCATGAAATATAGAAATGAGATGCGATAACTCGTTTTAAGAAACAAAAGAAATCTATTGCTTCGATACGTAGATATCTGCAAACGCTATTTCCTATCAAGGAACTGTCGCATTTGTATCCATTTAAAGTGTATGCGAGGTATACATGACACTCCATAATGAATATTATATCTTATCATGAAACATAGAAATGAGATGCGATATCGCAATTACAGAAGCGTTAGAACTCTATTGCTTCGATACGTAGACATCTGGAAACGCTATTACCTAGAAAGCAAGTGTCGCATTTACAGTCTTTTGAAGTTAATACGAGGTATACATGACACTTCGCAATGAACATTATATCTTATCATGAAACATAGAAATGGGATGCGATATCGCGTTTTAAGAAGCATTAGAACTCCATTTCTTCTATATGCAGACATCTGCAAACTCTATATCCTATCAAGCAAGTGTCGCATTTACATTCATTTGAAGTGTATGCGAGGTATACATGACACTTTGCAATGAATATCATATCTTATAGTGAAACATAGAAATGAGATGCTATATCGCGTTTTAAGAAGCATTAGAACTCCATTGCTTCGATACGTAGACAACTGCAAACGC
Source organism: Xylocopa sonorina (assembly GCF_050948175.1). Classification (NCBI taxonomy): domain Eukaryota; kingdom Metazoa; phylum Arthropoda; class Insecta; order Hymenoptera; family Apidae; genus Xylocopa; species Xylocopa sonorina. Next base: position 406,953 of record NW_027490199.1, read on the forward strand.
TACTTCCTAGCAAGGTAGTGTTGCACTTACATTCATTTGAAGATTATACGAGGCACACGTAATACTTCGCAATGAGTATTATATCTTATCATGAAACAAAGGAATGCGATGCGATATCGCGTTTTAAGAAGCATTAGAATTCTATTGCTACGACACGGAGACATCTGCAAACGCTATTTCCTAGCAAGGAAGTGCTGCATTTACATTCATTTGAAGTGTAGACGAGGAATACATAACACTTCGTAAGTATATTATATCTTATCATGAGGCACAGAAATGAGATGCGATATCGCGATTTATAAGGCATTAGAACTCTATTGCTTCGATACGTAGACTTCTGCAAACGCTACATCCTGGCAAGGAAGTGTCGCATTTACATTCATCTGAAGTATATACGAGATATACATAACACTCCACAATGAATATTATATCTTATCATGAACCAGAAATGAGGAGCGATATCGCGTTTTAAGAAGCTTTAGAACTCTATTGCTACGATACGTAGATATCTGGAAACGCTATTTCCTAGCAAGGAAGTGTCGCAATTACATTCATTTGAAGTGTGTGCGAGGTATACATGACACTTCGCAATGAATATTATATCTTATCATGAAACATAGAAATGAGATGCGATATCGCGTTTTAGGAAGTATTAGAACTCTATTACTTCGATACGTAGACATCTGCAAACGCTACTTCCTAGCGAGGAAGTCTCGCATTTACATTCTTTTGAAGTGAATACGAGGTACACATATCACTCCAGAATGAATATTATACCTTATCATGAAACATAGAAATTTGATGCGATAACCCGTTCTAAGAAGCATTAGAACTCTATTACTTCGATACGTAGACTTCTGCAAACGCTATTTAATAGCAAGGAAGTGTCGCACTTACATCCCTTTGAAGTGAATGCGAGCTATACATAACACTGCACTATGAATATTATATCTTAGCAAGAAACATAGAAATGAGATGCGATATTGCGAATTAAGAAGCATTAGAACTCTATTGCCTCGATACGTAGACATCAGGAAACGATATTTCCTAGAAAGGAAGTGTCGCATTTACATTCATTTGAAGTGTAGACGAGGAATACATAACACTTCGCAATGAATATTATATCTTATGATGAAACGTAGAAATGAGATGCGATATCGCGGTTTGAGAAGCACTAGAGCTCTATTTCTACGATACGTAGACATCTGGAAACGTAGTTTGCTAGAAAGTAAGTGTCGCATTTATATTCATTTGAAGTGTAGACAAGATATACATAACCCTCCTCAACGAATATTGTATCTTATGATGAAACATAGAAATGAGATGCGATATCGCGTTTTAAGAAGCATTAGAACTCTATTGCTACAATACGTAGACATCTGCAAACGCTATTTCCTAGCATTGAAGTGTCGTATTTACATTCTTTTGATGTGAATACGAGGTATACATAACACTCCAAAATGAATTTTATATCTTATCATGAAACATAGAAATGAGATGCGATATCGTGTTTTGAGAAGCATTAGAAATCTATTGCTACGATACGTAGACATCTGGAAACGCTATTACCTAGAAAGCATGTGTCGCATTCACATTCTTTTGAAGTGAATACGAAGTATACATGACAATCCGCAATGAATATTATATCTTATCCTAAAACATAGAAATGAGATGCGATATCTCGTTTTAAGAAATATTAGAACTCTATTGCTACGATACGTAGATATCTGCAAACGCTATTTCCTAGGAAGGAAGTGTCGCATTTACACTCCTTTGACGTGAATACGAGGTGTACATGGCACTTCGCAATGAATATTATATCTTCTCATGAAACATAGAAATGAGTCGCGATATCGTGTTTTAGGAAGAGTTAGAACTCTATTGCTACGATACGTAGTCATCTGCAAACAGTACTTCCTAGCAAGGAAGTTTCGCATTTACATTCTATTGATGTGAACACGAGGTATACATAACACTCCACAATGAATATTATATCTTATCATTAAACATAGATATGAGATGCTGTATCCCGCTTTAAGATGCATCAGAATTCTATTGCTACGATACGTAGACATCTGCAAACGCTATTTCCTAGCAAGGAAGTGTCGCATTTATATTCCTTTGACGTTAATACGAGGTGTCCATGACACTCCGGAATGAATATTATATCTTCTCATGAAACATAGAAATGAGTCCCGATATCTTGTTTTAGGAAGCGTTAGAACACTATTGCTACGATACGTAGAAATCTGCAAACGCTATTTCCTAGCAAGGAAGTGTCGCATTTACTTTCATTTGAGGTGAATACGAGGTATACATAACACTCCACAATGAAAACTATATCTTATCGTGAAACATAGAAATGAGGAGCGGTATCGCGTTTTAAGAAGCATTAGAACACTTTTGCTACGATACGTAGACATCTGCGAACGCTATTCCCTAGCAAGGAAGTGTCGCATTTACATTCTTTTGAAGTGAATGCGAGGTATACATATCATTCCACAATGAATATTATATCTTATCATGAAACATAGAAATGTGATGCGATTTGGCGATTTAAGAAGCATTAGAACTCTATTGCTTCGATACGTAGACATCTGGAAACGCTAATTCCTAGCATGGAAGTCTGGCACATTCATTCAATTGAAGTGTACACGAGGTATGCGTAACACTTCGCAATGAGTATCATATCACATCATGAAACATAGAAATGAGATGTGATATCACGTTTTAAGAAGCATCAGAACTCTATTACTACGATACGTAGACATCTGCAAACGCTATTTCCTAGGAAGAATGTGTCGCATTTACATTCTTTGGAAGTGAATACGAAGTATGCATGACACTCCGCAATGAATATTATATCTTATCATAAAACGTAGAAGTGAGATGCTATATCGCGTCTTAAGAAGCATTAGAACCCTATTGCTTCGATACGCAGACATGTGCAAACGCTATTTCCTAGCAAGGAAGTGTCGCATTTACATTCCTTTGACGTGAATACGAGGTGTACATGACACTTCGCAATGAAAATTGTATCTTCTCGTGAAACATAGAAATGAGTCGCGATATCTTGTTTTAGGAAGCGTCAGAACTCTATTGCTACGATACGTAGACATCTGCAAACGCTATTTCCTAACAATGGAGTGTCGCATTTGCATTCGTTTGAAGTGTATGCGAGGTATAAGTGACACTTCGCATTGAATATTATATCCTATCATGAAACATAGAAATGTGATGCGATATCTTGTTATAAGAAGCTTTAGAACTCTATAGCTACGATACGTAGAGTTCTGCAAACGCTATTTCCAAGGAAGGAAGTGTTGCATTTACATTCTTTTGAAGTGAGGACGAGGTATACATGACACGTCGCAATGAATATTATACCATATCATGAAACATAGAAATGTGTTGCGATACAGCGTTATGAGAAGCACTTGAACTCTAATTCTACGTTTCGATGACATCTGCAAACGCTATTTCCTAGCAAGGAAGTGTCGCTTTTACATTCACTTGAAGTGTATGCGAGGTATACATGACACTTCGCAATGAATACTATATCTTATCATGAAACATAGAAATGAGATGCGATATGCGTTTTAAGAAGAATTAGAACTCTATTACTACGATACGTAGATATCTGCAGACGCTACTTCCTAGCAAGGAAGTGTCGCACTTACATTCTTTTGAAGTGAATACGAGGCATACGTGACACTCCACAATGAATATTATATCTTATCATGAAACATAGAAATGTGATGCGATATCGCGTTTTAAGAAGCATTAGAACTCTACTTCTTCGATACGTAGACATCTGGAAACGCTATTTCCTAGAAAGGATATGTCGCATTTACATTCATTTGATTTGCATGCGAGGTATACACAACACTCCACAATGAATATTATATCTTATGATGAAACACAGGAACGAGATGCGATATCGCGATTTAAGAAGTATTAGAATTCTATTGCTACGATACGTAGACATCTGCAATCGCTATCTAATAGCAAGGAAGTGTTGCACTTACATTCTTTTGAAGTGAATACGAGGGATACATAACACTGCACAGTGAATATTATATCATATTATGAGACATAGAAATGAGATGCGATATCGCTTTCTAAGAAGCGTTAGAACGCTATTGCTACGATACGTAGACATCTGCAAACGCTATTTCCTAGCATGGAAGTGTCGCATTTACATTCTTTCGAAGTGAATACGAGGTATACATAACACTGCACAGTGAATATTATATCTTATTATGAGACATAGAAATTAGATGCGTTTCGCGATTTAAGAAGCATTGGAACTCAGTTGCTTCGATACGTAGACATCTGCAAACGCTACTGCCAATCAAGGAAGTGCAGCATTTACATTCATTTGAAGTGAATACGAGGTATTCATGACACTTCGCAATGAATATTATATCTTATCATGAAACATAGAAATGAGATGCGGTATCGCGTTTCAAGAAGCATTAGAACCCTATTGCTCCGATAAGTAGACATCTGCAAACGCTACTTCCTAGCAATGAAGTGCCGCATTTACATTCTCTTGAAGTGAATACGTGGTATACATGACACTTCGCAATGAATATTATATCTTATCATGAAACATAGAAATGAGATGCGATATCGCGAATTAAGAATCGTTAGAACTCTATTGCTACGATACGTAGAAGTTTGCAAACGCTATTTCCTAGCAAGGAAGTGTCGCATTTACATTCACTTGAAGTGTAGACGAGGTATACATGACACTTGGCAATGAATATTATATCTTATCATCAAACATAGAAATGAGATGCGATATCGCGATAGAAGTAGCATTAGAACTCTAATGCTTCGATACGTAGACATCTGCAGACGGTTCTTCCTAGCAAGGAATTGTCGCATTTACATTAGTTTGAAGTGAATACGAGGTATACGTGACACTTCGGAATGAATATTATATCTTAACATGAAACATAGAAATGAGATGCGATATCGCAATTTAAGAAGCATTAGAACACTATTGCTTCGATACGTAGACATCTGCAAACGCTATTTCCTAGCAAGCAAGTGACGCATTATCATTCTTTTGAAGTGAATACGTGACATACATGACACTTCATAATGAATATTTTACCTTATCATGAAACATAGAAATGAGATGCGATATGGAGATTTAAGAAGCAGTAGATCTCTATTGCTTCGATACGTAGACATCTGCCAACGCTATTTCCTAGCAAGGAAGTGTAGCATTTACATGCTTTTGAAGTGAATACGAGGTATACATGACACTTGGCAATTAATATTGTATCTTATCATGAAACATAGAAATGAGATGCGATATCGCGTTTTAAGAAGAATTAGAACTCTATTGCTACGATACGTAGAATCTGCAAACGCTATTTCCTAGCAAGGAAGTGTCGCATTTACATTCTTTTGAAGCGAATAGGAGGTATACATAACACTGCACAATGAATATTATATCTTATCATGAAACAAAGAAATGAGATGCGTTATCGCGATTTAAGATGCAGTGGATCTCTATTGCTTCGATACGTAGACATCTGCCAACGCTATTTCCTAGCAAGGAAGTGTCGCATTTACATTCATTTGAAGTGTATGCGAGGTATACAAGACACTTGGCAATGAATATTGTATCTTATCATGAAACATGGAAATGAGATGCGATATCGCGATGTAAGCAGCATTAGGACTCTATTGCTTCGATACGTAGACATCTGCAAACGCTATTTCCCAGCAAGAAAGTGTCGCATTTACATTCTTTTGAAGTGTAGACTAGATATACATATCACTGCACAATAAATATTATATCTTATCATGAACATGGAAATGAGATGCGATATCGCGATTTAAGCAGCATTAGAAATCTATTGCTTCGGCACGTAGACACCTGCAAACGCTATTTCCTAGGAAGGAAGTGTAGCATCTACATTCTTTTGAAGTGAATACGAGGTATACATGACACTTGGCAATTAATATTTTATCCTATCATGAAACATAGAGATGAGATGCAATATCGCGATTTAAGAGGCGTTAGAACTCTATTGCTTGGATACGTAGACATCTGCAAACGCCATTTCCTAGCAAGGAAGTGTCACATTTACATTCTTTTGTAGAGAATACGAGGTATACGTAACACTGCACAATGAATACTATATCTTATCATGAATCATAGAAATGAGATGGGATTTCGCGATTTAAGAAGCATTAGAACTCTATTTCTTCGATTCGTAGACATCTGCAAACGCTACTTCCTAGCAAGGAAGTGTCGCATTTACATTCTTTTGAAGTGAATACGAGGTATACATAACACTGCACAATGAATATTATATCTTATCATGAAATATAGAAATGAGATGCAATATCGCGATTTAAGATGCATTAGAACACTGTTGCTTCGATTCGTAAACATCTGCAGACGCTACTTCCTAGCAAGGGACTGTCGCATATACATCCTTTTGAAGTGAATACGATGTATACATGACACTACGCAATGATAATTATATCTTATCAAGCAACATAGAATTGAGATGCGATATCTCGGTTTAAGAAGCATTAGAATTCTATTGCTCCGATACGTAGACATCTGCCAACGCTATCTCCTAGCAAGGAAGTGTCGCATTTACATTCTTTTGAAGTGAATACGAGGTATACATAACACTTCACAATGAATATTATATCATATCATGAAACATAGAAAAGGGATGCGATATGGCGATAAAAGAAGCATTAGAACTCTATTGCTTCGATACGTAAGCATCTGGAAACGCTATTTCCTAGAAAGGAAGTGTCGCTTTTACATTCATTTGAAGTGTATGCGAGGTATACATAACACTTCGCAATGAACATTATATGTTATCATGAAACATAGAAATGAGATGCGATATCTCGTTTTAAGAAGCATTATAACACGCTTGCTACGATACGTAGACATCTGCAAACGCTATTTCCTAGGAAGGAAGTGCCGCATTTACATTCATTTGAAGTGCATACGAGGAATACGTGAATCTTCGCAATGAATACCATTTCTTACCATGAAACATAGAAATGGGATGCGATATCCCGTTCCAAGAAGCATTAGAACTCTATTGCGTCGATACGTAGACATCTGCAATCGCTATTTCCTGGCAAGGAAGTGTCGCATTTACATTCTTTTGAAATGTATGCGAGGTATACATAACATTGCACAATGAATATTATATATTATCATGAAACATAGAAATGAGATGGGATATCGCGATATAAGATGCATTAGAACTTTATTGCTACGATACGTAGACATCTGCAAACGCTATTTTCCAGCAAGGAAGTGTCGCATTTACATTCTTCTGAAGTGAATGCGAGGTATGCATACCATTGCACAATGAATATTATATATTATCATGAAGCACAGAAATGAGATGCGATATCGCGATTTAAGCAGCATTAGAACTCTATTGCTTCGATACGTAGACACCTACAAACGCTATTTCCTAGCGTGGAAGTGCCGCATTTACATTCTATTGACGTGAATACGAGGTATACATAACACTGCACAATGAATATTATATCTTATCATAAAACATAGAAATGAAATGCGATATCTCGCTTTAAGTAGCATTAGTACTCTGTTGCATCGATACGTAGACAACTGCCATCGCTATATCCTGGCAACGAAGTGTCGCATTTACATTCAATTGAAGTGTATGCCAGGTATACATGACACTTCGCAATGAATATTATATCTTATAATGAAACATAGAAATGATATGCGATATCGCGTTTTACGTAGTATTAGAACTCTGCTGCTACGATACGTCGATATCTGCAGACGCTGTTTCCCAGCAAGGAAGTGTCGCATTTACATTCTATTGAAGTGTATATGAGATATACATAACACTGCACAATGAATATTATATCTTATCTTGAAACGTAGAAGTGAGATGCGATATCGCGATTTAAGAAGCATTGGAATTCTATTTCTTCGACACGTAGACATCTGCAAACACTATTTCCTATCAATGAAGTGACGCATTTAAATTCGTTTGAAGTGTATGCGAGGTATACAAGACACTTCGCAATGATTATTAAATCTTATCATGAAACATAGAAATGTGGTGCGATATCGCGCTATATGAAACATTAGAACACTAGTGCCACGATACGTAGACATCTGCAAACGCTAGTTCCTAGCAGGGAAGTGTCGTATTTACATTCATTTGAAGTGTAGACCAGATATACATAGCACTGCACAATGAATATTATATCTTATCATGATACATCGAAATGAGATGCGATATCGCGTTTTAAGCGACATTAGAACTCTATTGCTACGATACGTAAATATCTGCAGACGCTATTTCCTAGCAAGGAAGTGTCGCACTAACATTCTTTTGAGGTGAATACGAGGTATACATAACACTCCACAATGAATATTATATCTTATCATGAAACATAGAAGTGAGATGCGATATCGCGTTCTAAGGAGCAATAGAACTCTATTGCTACGATACGTAGATATCTGGAAACGTAATTTCCTGGGGAGGAAGTGCCGCATTTACATTCACTTGAAGTGTAGACGAGGAATACATAACACTTCGCAATGAATAATATATCTTATAATGAGACATGGAAATGAGATGCGATATCGCGTTTTAAGAAGCATTAGAACTCCATTGTTCCCATACGTAGACATCTGGAAACGTAATTTCCTAGAAAGAGAGTGTTGCATTTACATTCATTTGAATTGTAGACGAGGAATACATAACACTCCACAATGAATATTATATCTTATCATGAGACATAGAAATGAGATGCGATATCGCGTTTTAAGAAGCATTAGACCTATATTGCTACGATACGTAGATATCTGGAAACGCTATTTTCTAGCAAGGAAGCGTCGCATTCTCATTCTTTTGAAGTGAATACGAGATATACATAACAATCCACATCGAATATTATATCTTATCATGATACATAGAAATGAGATGTTATATGGCGAATTAAGAAGCACTAGAACTCTACTGCTTCGATACGTAGAAATCTGCAAACGTAACTTCCCAGCAAGGAAGTGTCGCATTCACATTATCTTGAAAGGAATACGAGGTATATATCACACTTCGTCATGAATATTATATCTTATCATGAAACATAGAAATGAGATGCGATATGACGAATTAGGAAGCATTAGAATTCTATTACTTCGATACGTAGACATCTGCAAACGCGAGTTCCTAGCAAGGAAGTGTCGCATTTACATTCTTTTTAAGAGTAGACGAGATATGCATAACCATTCGCAATGAATATTATATCTTATCATGAAACATAGAAATGAGATGCGATATCGCGTTTTAGGAAGCATTAGAACTCTATTGCTAAGATACGTAGACATCTGGAAACGGTATTTCCTAGTAAGGAAGTGTCGCCTTTACATTCCTTTGAAGAGAATACGAGGTATACATGACACACGAAGCAATAGAGTTCTAATGCTTCTTAAATCGCCATAACGCATCTCATTTCTATGTTTCATGATCAGATACAATATTCATTGTGGAGAGTTATGTATACCTCGTATTCACTTCAAAAGTATGTAAATACGACTCTTCCTTCCTTGGAAATAGCGTTTGCAGACGTCTCCGTTTCGAAGCAATAGTTTTCTAATGCTTCTTATATCGTGATATCGCATCTCATTCCTATATTTCATGACATGATATAATATTCATTATAGAGTGTTACGTATACCTCGTATTGACTTCAAGAGAATGTAAGTGCGACTCCTCCTTTCTATTAAATAGCTTTTGCAGATGTCTACGTATCGTAGCAACTGAGTTCTAAAGCTTTTTAGGTCGCGATATAGCACCTCATTTCTATGATTCATGATAAGTTATAATATTAATTGCAAAGTGTCATGTATACCTCGTATTCACTTCAAGAGAATGTAAATGCGACACTTCCTTGCTAGGTAATAGCGTTTCCAGATATCTACGTATCGTAGCAATTGAGTTCAAATGTTTCTTAAAACGCGATTACGCATCTCGCTTCTATGTTTCATGATAAGATATAATATTCATTGTGGAGTGTTTTGTATACCTCGTACTCACGTTAAAAGAATGTAAATGCGACACTTCCTTGCGATTAAATAGCGTTTGCAAATGTCTACGTAACGGAGCAATAGATTTCTAATGCTTTTTTATCGCGATATCGCATATCATTTCTATGTTTCATGATAAGATATAATATTCATTGCGAAGTGTCACGTATAGCTCGTATTCACTTGAAAAGTATGTAAATGCGACGCTTCCTTGCTAGGAAATAGCATTCGCAGATGTCTACGTATCGAAGCAATTGAGTTCTAATGCCTCCTAGAACGAGATATCGCATCTCAATTGTATGTTCCATGATAAGATATAATATACATTGCGAAGTGTCATGTATACCTCGTATTCACTTCATATGAATGTAAATGCGACACTTCCTTGCTAGGAAATAGCGTTTGCAGATGTCTACGTATCCGTAGCAATAGAGTTCTAATGATTCTTAAAACGCGATATCGCATCTCATTTCTACGTTTCATGATAAGATATAATATTGATTGTGGAGTGTCATGTATACCTCCTACACACTTCAAATGAATGTAAATGCGACACTTCCTTGGTAGGACATAGCGTTTGCAGATGTCTACGTATCGCAGCAATAGAGTTCTAATGCTTCTAAAAACGAGATATCGCATCCCACTTCTGTTTCATGATAAGGTATAATATTCATTGCCAAGTGTTATGTATACCTCGCATACACTTCAAATGAATATAAATGCGACACTTCCTTCCTAGGAAATAGCGTTTGCAGATGCCTACGTATCGAAGCAATAGAGTTCTAATTCTTTTTAAAACGCGATATCGCATCTCATTTGTATGTTTCATGCTAAGATATAATATACATTGCGAAGTGTCATGTATTCCTCGCATACACTTCAAATGAATGTAAATGCGACACTTCCATGCTAGGTAATAGCGTTTGCAGATGTCTACGTATCGAAGCAATAGAGTTCCAATGCATCTTAAAACGCGATATCGTATCTCATTTTTATGTCTCATCATAAGATGTAATATTCATTGCGAAGTGTTATGTATACCTCGTATTCACTTCAAAAGAATGTAAATCCGACACTTCCTTGCTAGCAAATAACGTTTGCAGATGTCTAAGTATCGAAGCAATAGAGTTCTAATGCTTCTTAAAACGCGATATTGCATCTCATTTCTATGTTTCATGATAAGATATAATATACATTGCGATGTGTCATGTATTCCTCGCATACACTTCAAATGAATGTAAATGCGTCACTTCCTTGCTAGGTAATAGCGTTTGCAGATGTCTACGTATCGAAGCAATAGAGTTCTATTGCTTCTTAAATCGCGATATCGCATCTCATTTCTATGTTTCAAGATAAGATATAATATTCATTGCGAATGGTTATGTATATCTCGTCTACACTTAAAAAGAATATAAATGCGACACTTCCTTGCTAGGAAATAGTGTTTCCAGATGTCTACGTATCGAAGCAGTGGAGATCTTTTGCTTCTTAAATCTTGATATCGCATCTTATTTCTATGTATCACGATAAGATATAATATTCATTGCGAAGTGCCATATATACCTCGTATTCACATCAAATAAACGTAATTGAGACACTTCCTATCTAGGAAATAGCACTTCCAGATGTCTACGTATCGAAAAAATAGTGTTCTAATGCTTCTTAAAACGCGATATCGCATCTCATTTCTATGATTCGTAATAAGATGTAATATTCATTGTGGAGTGTTATCTCTACATCGTATTCACCCCAAAAGAATGTAAATGCGACACATCCTTCCTAGGATATAGCGTTTCCAGCAGTCTGCATATCGAAGCAATAGAATTCTAATGCCCCTTAAAACGCGATATCGCTTCATATTCCTATGTTTCATGACAAGATATAATATTCATTGCGAAGGGCTATGCATACCTGGTCCACAATTCAAATGAATGTAAATGCGCCACTTCCTTGCTAGGAAATAGCGTTTCCAGGTGTCTACGCATCGAAGCAATAGAGTTCTAATGCTTCTTATATCGCGATATCGCATCTCATTTCTATGTCTCATGATAAGATATAATATTCATTGAGGAGGGTTATGTATATCTCGTCTACACTTAAAAAGAATGTCAATGCGACACTTCCTTGCTAGAAAATAGCGTTTCTAGTTGTCTACGTATCGAAGCAATAGAGTTCTAATGCTTCTTAAATCGCGATATCGCATCTCATTTCTATGTCTCATGATAAGATATAATATTCATTGAGGAGGGTTATGTATATCTCGTCTACACTTAAAAAGAATGTCAATGCGACACTTCCTTGCTAGAAAATAGCGTTTCTAGATGTCTACGTATCGAAGCAATAGAGTTCTAATGCTTCTTAAAACGCGATATCGCATCTCATTTCTATGTTTCATAATATGACACAATATTCATTGAGGAGGGCTATGTATATCTCGTCTACACTTAAAAAGATTGTAAATGCGTCACTTCCTTGCTAGGAATTAGAGTCTGCAGATATCTACGTAGCAATAGAGTTCTAATGCTTCTTAAATCGAGATATCGCATTTCATTTCTACGTTTCATGATAAGATATAATATTCATTGTGCAGTGTTATGTATACCTCGTATTCACTTCAATAGAATGTAAATGCGACACTTCCTTGCTAGGAAATAGCGTTTGCAGTTGTCTACGTGTCGAAGCAAGAGAGTTCTGATGCTTCTTAAATCGCGATATCGCATCTCATTTCTTAGTTTCAAGATAAGATATAATATTCATTGCGAAGTGTCATGTATACCTCGCACACACTTAAAATGAATGTAAATGCGACACTTCCATCCCATAAAATTATGTTTCCAGATGTCTACGTATCGAAGCAATAGAGTTCTAATGCTTCTTAAAAAGCGATATCGCATCTCATTTCTATGTTTCATGATTAGATGTAATATTCACTGCGATATATCATGTATACCTCGTATTCACTTCAAAGAATGTAAATGCGACATTCCCTTGCTAGGAAATAGCGTTTGCAGTTGTCTACGTATCGAAGCAATAGAGTTCTGATGCTTCTTAAAACGCGATATCGCATCCCATTTCTATGCTTCATGATAAGATATAATATTCATTGTGGAGTACTATGTATACCTCATATTCACTTCAAAAAATGAAAATGCGACACATCCTTGCTAGCAAGTAACGTTTGCAGATGTCTCCGTATCGAAGCAATAGAGTTCTAATGCTTCTTAAAACGCAATATCGCATCTCATTTCTATGTTTCATGATAAGATATAATATTCGTTGCGAAGTGTTATTTATTCTAGTAAATCTTAGTCGACGACCTCAGTAACACACGCGGACTCCATAAACCGAGGGTTTCCAGAAAGGGTCTAGGCCTACGGTCAAGAGGCTACAGCCTTGACGTGAGAAGAACCAGACCCAGCGGAAACCCCGCTACATTGCCAAATGTTAAAATAACAAAATGCCCCCACTATACCTGCTGCCGCCCTTCCAAGCAAACGCGCTAAGGGCGCAAGAAGAGGCGGCACCTAGATAAACAAATACATGATTGGCTAAGGTCGAAGCACCGACTTAGCCAATCATGCAACGGAAAGTATTTGTACAAACGCGGCTGCACACAAGAGAACCAAAAAAGACACAGTTGATCTCGAGAACTTGCCGAGTGCAGTCGCTCCAGAATAAAGAGAAAAGTGAACAACCTACGACTTAGTCAGATCATTCTAATAACGAACCCTTCTCCACAAATATTATATCTTATCATGAAACATAGAAATGAGATGCGATACCGCGTTTTAAGAAGCATTAGAACTCTATTGCTTCGATACGTAGACTTCTGCAAACGCTATTTCCTAGCAAGGAAGTGTCGCATGTACATTCATTTGAAGTGAATACGAGGTATACATGACACTTCGCAATGAATATTATATCTTATCATGAAACATAGAAATGAGATGCGATATCGCGTTTTGAGAAGCATTAGAACTCTATTGCCACGATACGTAGACTTCTGCAAACGCTATTTCCTAGCAAGGAAGTGTCGCATGTACATTCACTTGAAGTGAATACGAGGTATACATGACACTTCGCAATGAATATTATATCTTATCATGAAATGTAGGAATGAGATGCGATATCGCGTTTTAAGAAGCATTAGAATTCTATTGCTTCGAAATATAGACATCTGCAAACGCTATTTCCTAGCAAGGACGTGTCGCATTTACATTCGTTTGAAGTGTATGCGAGGTATACATGACACTTCGCAATGAATATTATATCTTATCATGGAACATAGAAATGAGATGCGATATCGCGTTTTAAGAAGCATTAGAACTATATTGCTGCGATACGTAGACATCTCTTAAACGCTATTTCCCAGTAAGGAACTGTCGCATTTACATTCATTTGAAGTGAATACTAGATATGCATGGCACTTTGCAATGAATATTATATCTTATCATGAAGCATGGAAGTGAGGTGAGACATCGCGTTTAAAGAAGCATTAGAACTCCATTGTTTCGATACGGAGACATCTGCAAACGCTATTTCCTGGCAAAGATGTGTCGCATTTACATTCTTTTTAAGTGAATACGAAGTCTACATGACACTTCGCAATTAATATTATATCTTATCATGAAACATAGAAATGAAATGCGGTATCCCGTTTTAAGAAGCATTAGAGCACTATTGCTTCGATACGTAGACATCTGCAAACGCTATTTAATAGGAAGGAAGTGTCGCATTTACATTCTATTGAGGTGAATACGAAGTAGACATAACACTCCACGATGAATATTATATCTTATCACGAAACATAGAAATAAGATGCGATATCGTGTTTTACGAAGCATTAGAACCCTATTGCTACGATACGTAGACATCTGAAAACGCTTCTTCCTAGCATGGAAGTATCGCATTTACATTCTTTTGAAGTGTATGCGAAGTATACATAACACTGCACGATGTATAGTATATCTTATCATAAACATAGAAATGAGATGCGGCATCGACCTTTGAGAAGCATGAGAACTCTATGGCTTCGATACGTAGACATCTGCAAACGCTACTTCCTAGCAAGGATGTGTCGCATATGGATTCGTTTGAAGTGAATACGAGGTATACATAACTCTCCACAATGAATATTATACCTGGACATGAAACATAGAAATGAAATGCGATATCGCGATTTACGAAGCATTAGAACCCTATTCCTTCGATACGGAGAAATCTGCAAACGCTATTTCCTAGCAAGGAAGTGTTGCATTTACATTCCATTGAAGTGAATACGAGGTATACATAACACTCCACAATGAATATTATATCTTATCATGAAACATAGAGATGAGATGCGATATCGCGATTTAAAAAGCATTAGAACTCTCTTGTTACGATACGTAGACATCTGCAAACGCTATTTCCTAGAGAGGAAGTGTCGCAGTTACATACTTTTGAAGTGCATACGAGGTATACATGACACTTTTCAATGAATATTATATCTTATCATGGAACATAGAAATGTGGTGCGATATCGCGTTATAAGAATCATTACAACTCTATTGCTGCGATACGTAGAGATCTTTTAAACGTTATTTCCTAGCGAGGAAGTGTTGCATTTACATTCATTTGAAGTGAATACGAGAAATGCATGTAACTTCGCAATGAATATTGTATCTTATCATGAAACATAGAAGTGAGATGCGATATGGCGATTTAAGAAGCATTAGAACCCTACTGCTTCGACACGTAGACATCTGCGAACGCTATTTCCTAGCAATGAAGTGTCGCCTTTTATTTCGATTGAAGTGTATGCGTGGTATACAAGACACTTCGCAATGAATATTATATCTTATCATGAAATATAGAAATGAGATGCGATATCGCTTTTTAAGGAGTATCAGAACTATATTGCTTCGATACGTAGACATCTGCGAAAGCTATTTCCTAGCAAGGAAGTGTCGCATCTATATTCTTTTTTAGTGTATGCGAGATATAAGTGACACTTCGCAATGAAAATTATATCTTATCATGGAACATAGAAATGGGATGCGATATCGCGTTTTGGGAAGCATTAGAACTCTATTGCTAAGATACGTAGACATCTGCCAACGCTATTTCCTAGCAAGGAAGTGTCGCATTTACATTCTTTTGAAGTGAATAAGAGGTGTACATGTAACTTCGCAATGAATTATGTGTCTTATCATGAAACGTAGAAATGGGATGCGATATCGCGTTTTAAGAAGCATTAGGACTCTATTGCTGCCATATGTAGACATCTGAAAACGCTATTTCCAAGCATGGAAGTGTCGCATTTACATTCGTTTGAAGTGAATACAAGGTATTCATGAGAATTCGCAATGAATATTATATCTTATTATGAAACATAGAAATAAGATGCGATATCTCGTTTTAAGAAGCGTTAGAACTCTATTGCTTCGATACGGAGACATCTGCAAACGCAATTTCGTAGCAAGGAAGTGTCGTATTTACATTCCTTTGAAGTGAATACGAGGTATACATAACTCTGCACAGTGAATATTATATCCTATCATGAAACATAGGAACGCGATACGATATCGCTTTCTAAGAAGCATTAGATCTCTGTTTCTACGACACGTAGACATCTGTAAACGCTATTTCCTAGCAAGGAAGTGTCGCACTCACATTCTTTTGAAGTGAATACGAGGTAAACATGACACTTCGCAAAGAATATTCTATCTTGTCATGAAACATATGATTGAGAAGCGATATCGCGTTTTAATAAGCATTAGAAATCTATTGCTTCGATACGGAGACATCTGCAAACGCTATTTCCTAGCAAGGAAGTGTCGCATTTACATTCATTTCAAGTGTATGCGAGGTATAAGTGACATTTCGCAATGAATATTATATCTTATCATGAAACATAGAAATGAAATGCGATATTGCATTTTAAGAAGCATTAGAAATCTATTGCTTCGTTACGTAGACATCTGCGAACGCTATTTCCTAGGAACGAAGTGTCGCATTTACATTCATTTGCAGTGTACGCAAGGTATAAGTGACACTTCGCAATGAATATTATATCTTATGAAACACAGAAATGAGATGCGAAATCGCGATTTAAAAAGCACTAGAACTCTATTGCTACGATACGTAGACATCTGCTATCGCTATTTCCTAGCAAGGAAGTGTCGCCATTACATTCCTTTGAAGGAAATAGCAGGAATACATGACACTTCGCACTGAATATTAATACTTATCACGAAACATAGAAATGAAATGCGACATCTCGTTTTAAGAAGCATTAGAGCTCTATTGTTTCGATTCGTAACCATGTGGAAACGCTATTTCCTGGCAAGGAAGTGTCGCATTCACATTCTTTTGAAGTGAATACAAGGTATACATGACTCTTCGCAATGAATATTATATCTTATCATGAAACATAGAAATCAGATGCGGCATCTCGTTTTAAGAAGCATTAGAACTGTATTGCGTCGATACGGAGACATCTGCGAACGCTATTTCCTAGCAAGGAAGTGTCGCATTTACATTCATTTGAAGTGTGAACGAGATATACATAACACTGCACAATGAATATTATATCTTATCGTGAAACGTAGAATTGAGGTGCGATATCGCGATTTAAGAAGCATTAGAACTCTATTGCTTCGATACGTAGACATCTGCGAACGCTATTTCCTAGCAAGGAAGTGTCGCATTTACATTCATTTGAAGTGTGAACGAGATATACATAACACTGCACAATGAATATTATATCTTATCGTGAAACGTAGAATTGAGGTGCGATATCGCGATTTAAGAAGCATTGGAACACTACTGCTTCGATGCGTAGACATCTGCAAACCCTACTTCCTAGCAAGGATGTGTCGCATTTACATTCTTTTGAGGTGAATACGAAGTATACATGGCACTACGCAATGAATATTATATCTTATCATGAAACATAGAAATGAGATGCGATATGGCGATTTAAGAAGCATTATAACTCTATTGCTTCGATACATAGACATCTGCAAACGCTATTTCCTAGCAAGGAAGTGTCGCATTTACATTCATTTGAAGTGTATGCGATGTATACAATACACTTCGCAATGAATTTTATTTCTTATCATAATACATAGAAATGAGATGCGGTATCACGTTTTAAGAAGCATTAAAACTCAATTGCTACGATACGAAGACATCTGAAAACGCTATTTCCTAGCAAGGAAGTGTCACATTTACATTCTTTTGAAGTGTAGAGGAGGAATACCTAACACTTCTCAGTGAATATTATATCTTATAATGAAACATAGAAATGGGATGCGATATCGCGATTTAAGATGCATTAGAACCCTATTGCTTCGATACGTAGACATCTGCAAACGCTATTTCCTAGCAAGGTAGTGTCGCATTTACATTCCCTTGAAGTGAATACGAGGTATACATGACTCTTCACAATGAATATTATATCTCATCATGAAACATAGAAATGAGATGCGAAATCTCGTTTTAAGAAGCACTAGAACCCTATTGTTTCTACACCTAGACATCTGGAAACGCTATTTCCTAGCAAGGAAGTGTCGCCTTTACATTCCTCTGAAGAGAATACGAGGAATACATGACACTTCAGACTGAATATTATAGCTTATCATGGGACATAGAAGCGAGAAGCGATATCGCGATCTAAGAAGCAATAGAACTCTATTGCTTCGGTACGTGGACACCTGCAAACGCAACTTTCTAGCAAGGAAGTGTCGCATTTACATTCATTTGAAGTGTATGCGAGGTATACATGACAGTTCGCAATAAATATTATATCTTATCATGAAACATCGAAATGAGATGCGATATCGCGATTTAAGAATCATTAGAACACTATTGCCTCGATAAGTAGACATCTGAAAACGCTTCTTCCTAGCAAGCAAGTGTCGCATTTGCATTCCTTTGAAGTGAATACGATGTATACATGACAGTCCGCAATGTATATTGTATCTTATCATAAATGATAGAAATGAGATGCGATATGGCGATTTAAGAATAATTAGAACTCTATTGCTTCGATACGTAGATATCTGCCAACGCTATTACCTAGCAAGGAAGTGTCGCATTTACATTCTTTTGAAGTTGATACGAGCTATACATAACACTCCACACTGAATAGTATATCTTATCATGATACATAAAATTGGGATGCGATATGGCGACCTAAGAAGCATTAGAACTCTATGGCTTCGATACGTGGACATCCGCAAACGCTACTTCCTAGCAAGGAAGTGTCGCATTTACAATCATTTGAAAGAAATACGGGGTATATACGACACTCCGCAATGAATATTATATCTTATCGTGAATGATAGAAATGCGATGCGATATCTCGTTTAGAGAAGCCTTAGAACTCTGTTGCTTCGATACAGTTACATTCATTTGAAGTGTATGCGAGGTATACATAACATTGCACAATGAATATTATATCTTATCATAAAACATAGAAATAAGAAGCGATATCGCGTTTTAAGAAGCATTAGAAATCTGTTGCTACGATACGTAGACATATGCAGACCCCATTTCCTAGCAAGGAAGTGTCGCATTTACATTCTTCTGAACTGAATACGAGGTATACTTAACACTCCACAATGAATATTGTATCATATCATGAAACCAAGAAATTAGGATCGATTTCGCGTTTTCCGAAGCATTAGAACTCCATTGCTACGATACGTAGACATCTGCAGACGCTATTTCCTAGCAAGGAAGTGTTGCATTTACATTCTTTTGAAGTGAATACGTGGTATACATAACACTCCACAATGGATATTATAACTTATCACGGAACATAGAAATGAGATGCGATATCGCGATTTAGGAAGCATTAGAACTCAATTGCTTCGATACGCAGATATCTGCAGACGCTATTTCCTAGCAAGGAAGCGTCGCATTTACATTACTTTGAAGTGAATTCCAGGTATACATGACATTTCGCTATGAATATTATCTCTTATCATGAATCATATAAATGAGATGCGATATAGCGTTTTGAGAAGCATTAGAACTCTATTGCTACGATATGTAGACATCTGCAAACGTTATTTTCTAGCATGGAAGTGTCGCATTTACATTCCTTTAAAGTGAATACGAGGTACACATGACACTTCGCAATGAATATTATATCTTATCGTGAAACAGAAGTGAGATGCGACATCTCGTTTTAAGAAGCATTAGAACTCTATTGCTTCGATACGGAGACATCTGCAAACGCTATTTCGTAGCAATTAAGTGTAGCATTTACATTCATTTGAAGTGTATGCGAGGTAGAAGTGACACTTCGCAATGATTATTTTATCTTACAATGAAACATAGAAGTGAGATGCGATGTCGCGTTTTAAGAAGCATTAGAACTCCATTGCTACGATACGTAGACATCTGGAAACGCTTTTTCCTAGCAAGGAAGTGTCGCATTTACATTCTTTTGAAGTGAATTCGCGGTGTACATGACACTTCGCATTGAATATTATATCTTATCATGAAACATAGTCATGGGATGCGATATCGCGTTTCAAGAAGCATTAGAACACTATTTCTGCGATACATAGACATCTGCAAACGCTATTTCCTAGCAATGGAGCGTCGCATTTACATTCATTTGAAGTGTATGCGAGGTATAAGTGACACTTCGCAATGATTATTTTATCTTACCTTGAAACATAGAAATGAGATGCGATATTGCGTTTTACGAAACATAAGATCTCTATTGCTACGATACGTAGGCTTCTGCAAACGCTATTTCCTGGCATGGAAGTGTCGCATTTACATTCCTTTGAAGTGAATTCAAGGTATAAGTGACACTTCGCAATGATTATTTTATCTTACAATGAAACATAGATGTAAGATGCGATATCGCGTTTTAAGAAGCATTAGAACTCTATTGCTACGATACGTAGACATCTGGAAACGCTTTTTCCTAGCAAGGAAGTGTCGCATTTACATTCATTTGAAGTGTGTGCGAGGTATACATGACATATCGCAATGAATATTATATCTTATCATGAAACATAGAAGTGAGATGCGATATCGCGTTTTGAGAAGCATTAGAACTCTAATGATACGATACGTAGACATCTGCAAACGCTACTTCCTAGCAAGGAAGTGTCGCATTTTCATTCATTTGAAGTGTATGCGAGGTATACATGACACATCGCAATGAATATTATATCTTATCGTGAAACATAGACATGAGATGCGATTACTCGCATTAGGAAGCATAGGAACTCTATTGTTTCTATACGTAGACATCTGGAAACGCTATTTCTTAGCAAGGAAGAGTCGCATTTACATTCTTTTGAAGTGAATACGAGGTATACATGACACTCCACAATGAGTATTATATCTAATCATTAGAACTCTATTGTTGCGATACGTAGACATCTGGAAACGCTATTTCTTAGCTACGGTGTGTCGCTATTACATTCTTTTGAAGTGAATACGAGGTATACATAACACTCCACGACGAATACTGTACCTTATCACGGAACATAGAAACGAAATGAGATATCGCGATTTAAGAAGCATTAGAACCCTATTGTTTCTATACGACGACATCTGCAAACGCTATTTCCTAGAAAGGAAGTATCGCATTTACATTCTTTTGAAGTGAACACGAGGTATACCTAAGACTCCACAATGAATATTATATCTTATCATGAAACATAGAAATGAGAAACGCTATGGCGTTTTAAGAAGCGGTAGAACCCTATTGCTACGATACGTAGACATCTGAAAACGCTATTTCCTAGCAAGGAAGTGTCGCATTTACATTCTTTTGAAGTGAATACGAGGTATACACAACACTCCACTATAAATATCACATCTTGTCATGAAACATAGAAATGAGATGCGGTATCCCGTTTAAAGTAGCATTAGAACTCTATTGCTACGATACGTAGACATCTGCAAACGCTATTTTCTAGCATGGAAGTGTCGCATTTACATTCCTTTGAAGTGAATACGATGTATACATAACACTTCACAATGAATATTATACCTTATCATGAAACATAGAAATGAGATGCGATATCGCGTTTTAAGAAGCGGTAGGGCTCGATTGCTACGAAACGTAGACTTCTGCAAAGTCTGTTTAATAGGATGGAACTGACGCACTTACATTCTTTTGAGGTGAGTACGGGGTATACATAACACACCACAATGAATATTATATCTTATCGTGAAACATAGAAATGTGATGCGATATCGCGGTTTAAGAAGCAATAGAACCCTATTGCTACGATACGTAGACATCTGCAAACGCTATATCCTAGCAAGGAAGTGTCGCATTTACATTTATTTGAAGCGAATACTATGTATACATGACACTTCGCAATGAATATTATATCTTATCATGAAACAAAGGAATGAGATGCGATACCCCGTTTTAAGAAGCATTAGAACTCTATTGCCACGATATGTAGGCTTCTGCAAACGCTATTTCCTAGCATGGAAGTGTCGCATTTACATTCTCTTGAAGTGAATTCGTGGTATACATGACACTTCGCCATGAATATTATACCTTATCATGACACATAGAAATGAGATGCGATATCGCGTTTTGAGAAGCATTAGTACTCTATTGCTACGATACGTAGACATCTGCAAACGCTATTTAACAGCAAGGAAGTGTCGCATTCACATTCATTTGAAGTGTATGCGAGGTTTAAGTGACACTTCGCAATGAATATTATATCTTATCATGAAACATAGAAATGAGACGCGATATCGCGATTTAAAAAGCATTAGAACACTATTGCTACGATACGTAGATATCTACAAAAGCTATTTAATAGCAAGGAAGTGTCGCATTTACATTCTTTTGAAGTGAATACG
Source organism: Xylocopa sonorina (assembly GCF_050948175.1). Classification (NCBI taxonomy): domain Eukaryota; kingdom Metazoa; phylum Arthropoda; class Insecta; order Hymenoptera; family Apidae; genus Xylocopa; species Xylocopa sonorina. Next base: position 429,880 of record NW_027490199.1, read on the forward strand.
GGGTGTACATCACCACCACAGTGAATATTATACCTTACCACGAAACATAGAAATGAGATGCGATATCGCGATTTAAGAAGCATTAGAACTCAATTGCTTCGATACGGAGACATATGGAAACGCTATTTCCCAGAAAGGAAGTTTCGCATTTACATTCTTTTGAAGTGAATACGAGGTATACATGACACTTCGCAATGGATATTATCTCTTATCATGAAACATAGAAGTAAGATGCTATATCACGCTTTAAGAAGCATTAGAACTCATGCTACGATACGTAAACATCTGCAAACGCTATTTCCTAGCATGGAAGCTTCGCATTTACATCCTTTTTAAGTGAATACGAGGTATACATTACACTTCGCAATTAATATTATATCTTATCACGAAACTTAGGAATGAGATGCGACATCTCGTTTCACGAAGCATTAGAACTGTATTATTTCGATAAGCAGACATCTGCAAACGCTAATTAATAGGAACGAAGTGTCGCATTTACATTCTTTTGAAGTGGATACGAGGTATAAATAACACTCCACAATGAATATTATACCTCATCACGAAACATAGGAATGAAATACGATATCGCGATTTAAGAAGGATTAGAAGTCTATTGTTTCAATACGTAGACATGTGGAAACGCTATTTCCTAGCAAGGAAGTGTCGCATTTACATTCTTTTGAAGTGAATACGAGGCATAAGCGGCACTTCGCAATGAATATTACATCCTATCATGAAATATAGAAATGTGATGCGATATCGCGTTTTAAGAAGCATTAGGACTCTATTGCTACGATACGTAGACATCTGCAAACTCTATTTCCTAGCACTGAAGGGCCGCATTTACATTCTTTTGAAGTGAATACGAGGTATACATGACACTTCGCAATGAATATTATATCTTATCGTGAAACAGAAGTGAGGAGCGATATCGCGTTTTACGAAGCATTCGAACTCTATTGCTACGATACGTAGACATCTGCAAACGCTACTTCCTAGCAAGAAAGTGTCGCATTTACATTCTTTTGAAGTGAATTCGAGGTATTTATAATACTTCGCAATGAATATTATATCTTATTATGAAGCATAGAAATGAGATGCAATATCGCAATTTAAGAAGCATTAGAACTCTACTGCTTCGATACATAGACGTCTGCAAACGCTACTTCCTAGCTAGGGAGTGTCGCATTTACATTCTCTTGAAATGAATACGAGGTAAACATAACACTGCACAATGATTATCTTATCTTATCGTGAAACATAGAAATGAGATGCGATATCGCGTTTGGAGAAGCATTAGAACTCTAATGCCACGATACGTAGACATCTGCAAACGCTACTTCCTAGCAAGGAAGTGTCGCATTTACATTCTTTTGAAGTGTATACGATGTATACATAACACTTCGCAATGAATATTATATCTTATCGTGAAGCATAGAAATGAGATGCGATATCGCGTTTGGAGAAGCATTAGAACTCTAATGCTACGATAAGTAGACATCTGCAAACGCTATTTCCTAGCAAGGAGGTGTCGCATTTACATTCATTTGATGTGTATGCGAGATATACATGACACTACGCAATGAATATTATATCTTATCATGAAACATAGAAATGAAATGCGATATCGTGTCTTGAGAAGCATTAGAAATCTATGGCTTCGATACGTAGACATCTGCAAACGCTACTTCCTAGCAAGGAAGTGTCGTAATTACATTCTATTGAAAGGAATACAAGGTATACATGAGACTTCGCAATGAATATTATATCTTATCATGAAACATAGAAATGAGATGCGATATCGCTATTTAAGGAACATTAGGACTCTAGTTCCTCGATACGTAGATATCTGCAGACGCTACTTCCTAGCAAGGAAGTATCGGATTTACATTCTTTTGAAGTGAATACGAGGTATACATTACACTCCGCAATGAATATTATATCTTATAATGAAACATAGAAATGAGGTGCGATACCGCGTTTTAAGAAGAATTAGAAATCTATTTCTACGATACGTAGACATCTGCAGACGCTATTTCCTAGCAAGGAAGTGTCGGATTTACGTTCTTTTGAAGTGTAGACGAGGTATACATAACACTGCGCAATGAATATTATATCTCATCACGAAACATAGAAATGTGATGCGATATCGCCTTTTTAGGAACATTAGAACACTATCGCTACGATACGTAGACATCTGCAAACGCTATTTCCAAGCAAGGAAGTGTCGCATTTACATTATTTTGAAGTGCATACGAGGTATACATAACACAGCATAAGGAATATTATATCTTATCATGAAACATAGAAATGAGATGCGATATCTCGTTTTGGAAAGCTTTAGAACTCTATTGCTAGGATGCGTAGACATCTGCAAACGCGGATTCCAAGCAAGGAAGTGTCGCATTAACATTATTTTGAAGTGCATACGAGGTATACATAACACAGCATAATGAATATTATATCTCATCATGAAACATAGAAATGAGATGCGATATCTCGTTTTGGGAAGATTTAGAACTCTATTGCTAGGATGCGTAGACATTTGCAAACGCTATTTCCTAGCAAGGAAGTGTCGCATTTACATTCTTTTGAAGTGAATACGACGTATACATAACACTGCACAATGAATACATCTTATCATGAAACATAGAAACGAGAAGCGATATCGCGATTTAAGAAGCATTAGAACTCTATTGCTTCGATACGTAGACATCTACAAACACTACTTCCTAGCAAGGAAGTGTCGCATTTACATTCTTTTGAAGCGAATACGAGGTATACATAGCAATCCACAATGAATATTATATCTTATCACGAAATATAGAAATGTGTTGCGATATCCCGATTTAAGAAGCATTACAACTCTATTGTTTCGATACGTAGACATCTGGAAACGTTATTTCCTAGCAAGGATGTGTCGCATTTACATTCTTTTGAAGCGAATGCGAGGAATACATAGCACTCCACAATGAATATTATATCTTATGACGAAACATAGAAATGAGATGCGATATCGCGTTTTAAGAAGCGTTAGAATTCTATTGCTACGATACGTAGACATCTGCAGTCGCTATTTCCTAGCAAGGAAGTGTCGCATTTACATTCTTTTGAAGTGAATACGACGTATACATAACACTGCACAATGAATACATCTTATCATGAAACATAGAAATGAGAAGCGATATCGCGATTTAAGAAGCATTAGAACTCTATTGCTTCGATACGTAGACATCTACAAACACTACTTCCTAGCAAGGAAGTGTCGCATTTACATTCTTTTGAAGTGAATACGAGTTATACATGGCACTTCGCATTGAATATTATACCTTATCATGAAACATGGAAATGAGATGCGATGCGATATCATCATTTAAGACGTAGACATCTGCAGACGCTATTTCCTAGCAAGGAAGTGTCGCACTTACATTCTTTTGAAGTGAATACGAGGTTAACATAACACTCCACAATGAATATTATATCTTATCATGAAACATTGAAATGAGATGCGATATCGCGTTCTAAGAAGCGTTAGAATTCTATTGCTTCGGTACGTAGACATCTGCAAACGCTATTTCCAAGCAAGGAAGTGTCGCATTTACATTATTTTGAAGTGCATACGAGGTATACATATCACAGCATAATGAATATTATATCTTATCATGAAACATAGAAATGAGGTGCGATATCTCGCTTTGGGAAGCTTTAGAACTCTATTGTTAGGATGCGTCGACATCTGCAAACGCTATTTCCAAGCAAGGAAGTGTCGCATTTACATTATTTTGAAGTGCATACGAGGTATACATAACACAGCATAATGAATATTATATCTTATAACGAAACATAGAAATGAGATGCGATGTCGCGTTTTAAGAAGCATTAGATATCTGTTGCTTCGATACGTAGACATCTGCAAACGCTGTTTCCTAGCAAGGAAGTGTCGCATTTACATTCATTTGATGTGTACGCGAGGTATATGTGACACTTCGCAATTAATATTATAACGTATCATGAAACACAGAAATGAGATGCGATTTCGCGTTTTAAGTATTATTAGATTTCTATTGCTACGATACGTAGACACCTGCAAACGCTATTTCGAAGCAAGAAAGTGTCGCATTTACATTCTTTTGAAGTGAATACGAGGTATACATAACACAGCACAATGAATATTATATCTTATCATGGAACTTAGGAATGAAATTCGATATCGCTATTTAAGAAGCATTAGAACACTATTGCTTCGATACGTAGACACCTGTAAACGCTACTTCTTCGCTAGGAAGTGTCGTATTTACATTCTCTTGATGTGAATACGAGGTATACATGACACTTAAGCAATGAATATTATATCTCATCATGAAACCTAGAAGTGAGATGCGATATCCCGTTTAGGAACCGTTAGAAATCTATTGCTACGATACGTACACATCTGCAGACGCTATTTCCTAACAAGGAAGTGTCGCATTTACATTCATTTGAAGTGTATGCGAGGCATACATAACACTGCACAATGAATATTATATCTTATCATGAAACATAGAAATGAGATGCGATATCGCGTTTTGAGAAGCATTAGAATTCTATTGCTACGATACGTAGAAGTCTGCAAACGCTATTTCCTAGGAAGGAAGTGTCGTATTTACATTCTTTTGAAAAGAATACGAGGTATACATGAGCCTCCGCAATGAATATTATACCTTATCATTAAACATAGAAATGAGATGCGATATGGCGATTTAAGAAGCATTAGAATTCTATTGCTATGAAACGTAGATATCTGCAGACGCTATTTCCTAGCAAGGAAGTGTCGCATTTACATTCTTTTGAAGTGAATACGAGGTATACATGACAATTCGCAATGAATATTATATCTTATCATGAAACATGGAAATGGGATGCGATATCGCGTTATAAGAAGCATTAGAACTCTATTGCTTCGATACGTAGACATCTGGAAACGCTACTTCCTAGCATGGAAGTGTCGCATTTACATTCATTTGAAGGTTAAACGAGGAATACATAACACTTCGGAATGAATATTATATATTTTCATGAAACATGGAAGTGAGATGCGATGTCGCATTTTTTGAAACATTAGAACTCTTTCGCTTCGATATGTAGACATCTGCAAACGCTATTTCCTAGGAAGGAAGTGTCGCATTTACATTCATTTGAAGTAAATACGAGGTATACATGACACTTCGCAATGAATATTATGTCTTATCAAGAAACATAGGAATGATATGCGATATCGCGTTTTGGGAAGCAGAGCACTCTATTGCTTCGGTACGTAGACATCTGCAAACGTTATTTCCTACCAAGGAAGTGTCGCATTTACATTCATTTGGTGTGAATACGAGGTATACATGACACTTCGCATTGAATATTACATCTTATCATGAAACATAGAAATGAGATGCGATATCGAGTTTCAAGAAGCATTAGAACCCTATTGCTTCGATGCGTAGGCATCTGGAAACGCTATTTCCTAGCAACTAAGTGTCGCATTTACATTCATTCGAAGTGAATACGAGGTATACATGACACTTCGCAATGAATATTATATCTTATCATGAAACATAGAAATGAGATGCGATATCTCGTTTTAAGAAGCATTAGAACTATATTGCTTCGATACGTAGACATCTGCAAACGCTATATCCTAGGGAGGAAGTGTCGCATTTGCATTCATTTGAAGTGTATGCGAGGAATACATGACAATTTGCGATGTATATTATGTCTTATCATGAAACATACAAATGAGATGCGATATCGCGTTTTGAGAAGCATTAGAGCTCTATTGCTATGATACGTAGACATCTGCAGACGCTATTTCCTAGAAAGGAAGTGTCGCATTTACATTCTTTTGAAGTGAATACGAGGTATACATGACACTTCGCAATGAAGATTATATCCTGTCATGAAACATAGAAATGGGATGCGTCTCTCGCTTGAAGAAGCATTAGAAATCTATTGCTTCGATACGTTGACATCTGCAAACGCAATTTCCTAGCAAGGCAGTGTCGCACTTACATTCATTTGAAGTGTATGCGAGGTATACATGACACTTCGCAATGAATATTATATCTTATCATGAAACATAGAAATGAAATGCGATATCGCGATTTATGAACCATTAGGACTCTATTGCATTTATACGTAGACATCTGCAAACGCTATTTCCAAGCATGGAAGTATCGCATTTACATTCATTTGAAGTGTATGCGAGGTATAGGTGACACTTCGCAACGAATATTATATCTTATCATGAAACATAGAAATGAGATGCGATATCGCGTTGAATAATGTAATAGAACTCTATTGCATCGAACAGTATACATCTTATAATGCTATTCCTTTATAAGGGAGAGTAGTGCTCACATTCTTTTGAAGTGTAGAAGAGATAAACATAACGCTTTGAGTTAAATATTACATCTTACATTAAACACTGAATTGAGATGCAACATCGCGATTCAATCTCTGTTTCGCTCTGGCATCGCTGTTTCAATCTCACCGACAAGCACTACTGTCTCACTCCCACTAATGAGTATATCTGCCTCGCTCGCACCAAAGACGAACACCCTTGTCTACCTCGCACGGGTGATTTCGTCTTGCTGAAAGGGACAGTCGAAGCCCATAACCTCAATGGGAACTATTCCAATTCAGGGAGACGACTTTAACAGAACCTGTGTTCTACTTTTGTGCGTATATATATATATATATATATATATATATATATATATATATATACATACATACATATATATATACTATATCCGGACTAATGTATTCCTGCATATAAGAATTCATATATCGAAGTTACACACGTTAAGAATGCAAGACACGAACAACACACACGTAATTGTAAGTTCATGCTATACTACTTCATTATACTATTTCATAAGTTAAACGCGAAAGACGCGCCCCTAAACGCGGGAGACGCGAGTCCCCACTCGCTGGGCCTCATGCTCCTCGCAACGATCCCTTAATCCCCCACTCGCTGGACCACATGCTTTCATGATTTTTCTAGTAAATATTTCAAATTGGTATAAATATTAATACATATTTTATATTTTAGTTAATTCAAAATACAATATCCCTTCAAGATACTCCATTACATCTAAAATCCTATCTAATTTCATATCATTTCATAATGTTTTAATTAAATATTTGAAATTGGTTTATATAATTACACTTATCATATATTTTAGTTACTTAAAAATAGATCATTCAATTCGCTTTTTCTCCATCGAGGCTTGCAAATCCCTCTTCGTTATTCTTATAATTCATACTTTAGAAGGTATGTAGTACGTATTGATTGTCCGACGCTGAAAATACCTCAAACACTTCTGCTTTTCGCAGCTTAGCGTACATGCAATCTCCTATCAACATTGTGTCTATATTTTATTTGCTTCGGTTCTTATACTGTGTATAGTCTTCTTTAGGATTCGTCGCGATTAGATCGTTTCTTAGAGCCATTTTGATGATCTTTTCCACTCTATGGTTGTTCTTCTTACCATCCCAGATTACCGATTTTTCGATCCTGCTTCGCTGCAGATGATACATTTCGGTTTATTCGCGATGTAACCGATCATCGTATAGATAGGGGATCCGCATCTTCTGCAGATTCCCTTATTATCTTTGAATTCTTCGCAATTTCTGCCGATATGTCACAGTTTATGGTATTTGAAGCATCTCTCTATTTTCGGTAGTACTTTGTAGGGACAAGGTGTTAATGCTATTCTGAGTCGTTTGACCTTCTCCAGCTCTTTACTGTATTCCTGTACAAATTCAACTAACGCGACTCCGTTCCTCTCCACGTCTGCTTTAACAACTTGACCATTCTTTCGATTATTTTCAGTCTTCATTTTATGTACTCCTTCATTTCTTCTCTAGTCACCTAACGGGTATATGTCCCTTAGTTGGAGCATGATACTCGCACTCGTATGTGATTCTTCGAATTCTTTTTCCAGAGTTCCTTTCTTCTCCTTTATTTTGTTCTCTATACCTGTTTTCTTGTTAAGTTCCAGGATTATATCTCCCGCTCTCGATTTTCTTGCGTCATCTTTTCCTATTTCTCTCGTTTCTTCTGCTTTTCCTCATCCCATTGTTTGTCCCCGAATGCTTACTGCTTCTCTAATTGTTTCATTTTTTTCTGTACCGTTCGCAACTAGTTCGATCTCAGTTTTTTTTTATATGCCTGATGTTTCCCATTAATGATTTCTAATATGTCATTAACTTCGTCGTATCCTCGCTCATAATATCTATCATTACGTCTGATGTGTGGCTGCCTATTCTTCTATTTGATAGTGAGGACGTTATTCTCATCAGTAGCTTTTCCATTATCCTGGTCTTTCTTTTTGGTTCCCTTACATCGGCTTTCTTTTTCTCCTTTATATATGCATTTCGTATCCATTTCTATTTTCCTATCCTTTTGTGTTATTGACTGGGGGCTACGAACCGCCTGCTCAATCTTTAATCTTCTGCCTTTACCCGATGGGGCTGATTCCATATCCCGAGCCAGCCTCACCTTTCAGCAGTATATGCACAGCAGCCTCACTCACTTCGGCAGTGGGGACTCGGGGGTAGGGGGGGCTGCAGGCCCTCCACCATCCTACTGCCTGCCCTGATACGGGCGAGGGACTCCCAGGACCACTTGAACTACAACTAGCATCTATCTTATACTATAACCGATTCGTAGTTATGCGTTTTCCATTAAGCTGGCCGGAATCAGTGATATTGATTCGTCCAGTCTAAAGTATTATTTTCTTTTTAAGTTTCTCGATTTTCTTATTTTCTCTCACGATATCGTCTATTTCGTTGTACCTTGCCCGGACGGTATGGTATATAATCTGTTGTTCGATATTTGTAGGATTTCCTCTTAATAAATGCAATGCTTCCACAGATTTTCTTTTCCTTTCTCTTTAGTTACGTTGTTGTTATTTTATCCTCTCGATCATCCACATTTCCTCTCTGCACCATCGCGGAACCGGCGTTATACGATTACATCATGATGGCGCCCCGGTCTCGCTACCCCGAGATCGAATGTTCTCCCTTGCATCCGTTGATTTGTATATGTGACATATTGGAGAATATTTCCTCTTATCCTTTGTATTTTTCGAATTACGTTTTAATTACATATATATTAGATATGCGTCAAAATATCGGACTTCCGTACGATTTTTTAGTAAAGTCTTATTCCTTTCCGACTGTTCGTTTTCATTTCACGATAGGCGCTCCTGTATTCGATGCAGACCCGCTCCGATTGAACCAGCCGATTATTATATTATATTACGTGAATAAACGTTCAATCGGAGCGGATTTCTGCCACACCGTAACTGTGGAAGGCTTACTGCATAGCCTCATCCCTGTGAAAGTTGCGGAAGTTGCTTCCGCCCCGAGATGGAAGTGTGCTTATGTTAGATTTAGTTAGGTTACGCTAGGTTATGTTAGGTTGGGTTATGTTTGGGAATGTTTGTAGGTTGCTCAGTTATGTTGGGTTAGATTTAAAAAAGCGTAGGTTTGATTTGTTTATGTTTACGAAAGGTAATGCTAGATTGTGTTAGGTTGGGTTAGATTTGAGCGAAGGCAGGTTAAGTCAGATTAGGTGTAACTGAGATTAGGTTGGTTTGAATTAAGTTTGGTGCATGTTAGATTATGTTAAGCCAAGTAAGAGATGGATTACCGATAGCTTGACAATGCCATTCGTCGATAGTTCTTGAATTCCTGGCTATTGGCAATACCAGCCGTCATTATGTCATAATTTATCGACCACAGGCATCATCTACTGTCGTTATATCGTAAGCTACCGACCGCAGCCAACACCAGTCGTTCATAAGTCTTGAGTTACCTACTATTGGCTGCACCAGCTGTATGTGAAAGCATGCGCTATCGGTTGTTGGTAACACCAATCGTATATAATTTATGGATTATTAAGCACAAGCAGCACTACCCGTCGGTCGATTGTGAGTAACCGACCACCAGCAGCACCATCCATCGGTAACTTATAAGTTATTCTTAATGGGAACATTCAACCGTAGGCATGTATTGACTCGTTTCGCCATGTCTTCAATCTGTGCTGAAACAGAATTGCGAACAGCTTGAGCAGTTTTCACAGAGATGACTCCACCGGTCTGACAACAACGAACGCCACATATAGGTTCTCACAAAACCATTTGCCACACAACTCAGTGCCGAAAGGGTTAATGCTGTTAGCGCTATTTCTTTAACCAGGCATAGAATCCATTGGTATGAAAAATTATGATCTTGTGAATAATATTAAGGTATGCTTACCATATTCAATGAAAGGCACAGATCCTCATATAGTAAATATCAGCCCATCACTAAGTGTAAAAATTAAACGAATATGGTTTCAAACTCGTGTCGATTATATAATATCCAAGTTTGGAATGTTAATGTGTGCTCTTGGAAGGACCGATGAATGATGGTATTGCTGTGAATGCACTCTTGTCAAAGACTGCAGTAACTTATATATATTTCTAATTTCATTTTTAAGAAAAATAATTCTCTCAATTTAAGATTGCCTTACGCACGTGTTGTTTCAGGTATACGCATGGCTGCGATAGAGATGTTAGTTGGTTCAGAATCACAAAATTATAGTGGGAAGCTGGAAATAATGGGTGATGCAATGTACGCATTTATTTTGCAAAGACAGTAAATCTGTTACTAATCAGTCTTTAATCGATGAGGCAATATTAAAAAACTGAAGGGATGTCTGATTTTACCCACTCTGCGGGTAATACAGGTGTGAATAATTAACTAAAGGTTTACAATTAATACATGAATGTATAATTTATATTTTAGTAAACAAATCAATTTATTTTACAGAATAAAAATATTATTGATAAGATAAATTGTTGCCAGATTCTTTCCTAGAGGAGAATTTGGAACATATAGATTTGGATAATTATGTATAACAATTGAAAAGAACGAACAAATTATACAGATAAGTCAGAGGAAAAGATCATGCAAATATTAATTGTCATCTAAACTAATTTAAACAGCCAGTTCGTTAACAAAACTGTAAGCTCAAATACTATATTGTTCATTATGTTAAAAAAAAATGTATTAGACCTCGTACATTACAGCACATCATAGATCAGTCTGATTAATTGCCCAAGCAACCATAATTCAAGAGTTAATTAACATCATATTTGCAAAAATTTACAATATGAAAATTTCGTAAATTTTAATAGTGACGAAGCTGGTACACGGTTTTTGGATCTTAAAAATGGTAAAAACCTAGTCAAACACTAGGTACAACATTAACAATGGATTCTCAAAATTTTCTCGCAATGCTTTCTCATAAAAGAAATATATTTCTTATGTTCAAATTAATTAGAAATGCAAAATAATTTTACTAATAACATAATATTATATATCTTTCGGAGAATTAAAACTTGCATCGACAATGGGAAAGTTGAAAATTAGCGGTGATCTACGAAATGCAATGAAATTAGAGAAATTAATGGTCAATTTAAAGTCGAAACTTACTTTGAAAAATGAAATACCGTCTTCTTAGAAAGAACCGACATATTAACTATGTAAGGAAAAATTATTCCTACTTCTAAAAATTTTGTTACTTTTTGTAAAATTTTAATATGATAATATAAAATATTAAAAATATTGAAAAAACTAAAGTAAAATATATTTTTATATATTATTGTAATATATTTTGTAACGCTAAATGATAAAAATTAAATACATTACGTTTGAATATATTTATTTATTATATTATTATTATGTTATTTATTATATTATGTTACTCACATTTAATATTTTCTTTGGAAACAATGAGCAAAGATATAACGTACTTTCTTATTACAGTCCTAGCTGCTTCACAAGTTCTGAAAATGACAAAATAGACCAACGCCAGCAAAAAGTATAATGTTTCATAATTATTTTATAGTTGAAAGATTATCAAGCTTTATGCCTGGATGGATGCTTATATATATACCTCTCAAAATGAAATGAGATCGCAAAGTGATATCTACACACCTGTGTGCTGCAATTTTGACACATTAAAATTTCTGATAAAAGCATATAAATGTTTATAATCTAATTATCAATTACAAACGGAATTCTACAATTTATCCACGTAATAGTCCTTTCTTTTTGTACGCATCCTCCAATACATACACAATATCTTTAGAAGTACCACCTAATAGGTTTCATAGTTTCGATTCTAGTAAATAGAGTAAAATGGCATAAGAATTTCTGCTGAATATCAAGGGGATGTGAAGCTACTATTGTACTGCATACAGAATTTTTCACTGGAATAATTATTCTTCCAATGTGTCAACTCCAGATTTGTTTGAATTGTTCTGGTTTAGAAAACTAAAACTGAATGACATATCCCTTTACACTGCACGGCGGTAACCACAAAACTTAACAGATCCAAGGTTCCTTTATCTCAGACTAAGGCCTGCTTTCTTTGTGCCCAATCTTCTTTACATTGCGTTACATTCTTAAGACTGTTCGTAAGTTACAAAGAACAGAAACGCTACATGGATTATAAAAGTGTAATATTTCAATTCATATAATCGTCAACATTTTAAATCCGTTTACGTTGCTTTGCTTGTTGTATACGTTTATCAGCTGGCGCTGAACCAACTGCTACTGCCACCATCCCTTTCTAAAACTTGGAAAATCCACCAGATCTAATGAAACCTTGCTTAGATTGCAAATGTGTTTTCCACATTATTCACAGTAATAGTTTCTTGCTACTGGATAGCGTTCCCAAATCTCTACGTATCGAAGCAATAGAGTTCTAATGCTTCATTAAACGCCATATCGCATTTCATATCAACAGATCGAAGTGTGTTAATAGATTTTAATGCTATATACATCTCATTATACTTATCTGCATCTACACTTCAGTAGAATGCCATTTTTAAATTTCCATGCATGTGGACAGTGTTTCCAGATGCCAACGTGACGAAGCAATAGACTTCTAATACTTCATTCATCACGAAAATGGAAATAGAATAAAATAAGGACTCCACTATGTTAGATGTGAATGAGTTGGATGCACTGAGCTGGGAGCTCGTATACCTGAGGTACAACTGTTCTGTTCGTGTCGGAGATCGAAACTCCTTAGAGTCAATTGCTCTGTTCGAATCGGTGAATGAGACTGAGACTGGATCGGCGCGTCCGCAACCTCCTCGGGTCGCGCGGCACACGAGTCGCTGGGCCCCAGAGTGGGGATGGCGTGTGGACCGATGAGCGGAGTACGGATACGTAACCATTGGAGATTCGAGTCCGTAGCCGTCATAGATCTCTTCGCCCTCGCAACGTGCGATGGAATCCTCCCTCTGGTGTATGTGGCGTCGCCACCTCGTTCTGTGGCAGCGAGTAGGTGGGTTGCCCGCATACAGTGGATCCGGATGCTGTAGGAGATGCAGATGCCGATCTGGGGACGCCAAGGACGGTGGTAAGCGTCTGGGCATAGCAGGCGGTACGTCTGACGCCACAGTTCACATTCTCTTGCTTTTGCAGTGTTGAAGATATAAACATAAAGCATTGCATTGAATTTTCCATCTTATCATGAAACATTGAAATAAAATGCGACATCGCGTCGATGGAAGTATTAGAACTAGTAGTGTAACACCTCTGCATTGACACGCAGAAATTATGGGGCGCCATCTCTTTGCATGGGACTGTATAATACATATTCTTTTGAACGGTAAAAGCAGATAAGCATAAGCTACAGATAGAAAATTGCATCTTACTTTTTTTGATACGTTGAAGTGAGATGCGATCGTGGAATATTCTGGATTGCGAGCGAGACCGAGAGTGCGGAATAGATGAGGTTTTCATATGAATATTTTAAAACGATGAAGCAGTTGTTCATTAGCATTCTTTCGAGTTATATCACCGTTGAGAAGAACTATATAATGATTTACAAAACCTTGTAGTTGTCTATAGTTAATAAGTTTTCTGCAGTTTTTGGGCTCAGGAGTGGTAATTATCAAGAAGACATTCAAGAATTAAATTGGATACGTTCTAAAGATTGGAATATTATCGAGTATTTGAAAACAGAACGTTGGAGAAAGTTACTTGACGGTCTAGAACGTTCGAGAAGTTATTCATGCGACCCGAGTGCAGTTTTGAGAGATATTGCGAGGATGAAAAATAAACTTTCATGTAGAGACAATTCAAGTTTATACGCAAGTGTCGAGTATAAATTTTCACCATCAAAGGTTAGAGTAAAATCACAGTTACTGCGCTAAAAAAGATATTAATGGAACATAAACTATCAACTGCTAGTTCGAAAGCTAAATTAATTGGATATTGACTAGATTACTGATTAGATGGATATTGACGCAGACGGAACGAGGATAGATGGCAAGCAGAAAGAAGTTCGTGAAGATAATGAAGGGTAGTGTGCTAATATATCATCAAACGTGCAGTCAGCAATGAATCTACAGCAACGAGAAACTGATTTTTTTTTAAGGAAAAAGAATTAGCAGAAGGTGAGCTGGCCATGCTGCGTCTTGAGTTAGATGCAATACGAAGGACAATTCATTTAATTACAGGTTGAGCAAAATTTGGAAAATGAGCAACGACGATCGACGCGTAATTTTGGAAGCGTACAATATGATGTCGTTAGTGGCGGTGACAATCTCTTGGCATTGAATAATGGCAATGAATGCAATGTTTTATCTCAATTCTGTTAGCCGCGAACGAATATTTCGGCAGTTGCAAATTTACTTTTTAAATTTGTTGGAAAATCTTGTGATAGTGAAATTTGGAAGAAGTAGATCAAATTATTGAAGACGATATATAAATTGGAAGATGACGTTGCATAATTACCTATGGGTTTGCGACTGAAGGGAAAAGCACTTCAATCGTTTCATTCTAAACGAGGATATATAACTATGCCATTCAACCGACTGCTGGAACAATTAAGAGTTACGTTTTATCATCCACAAAGCAAAATTGAAATAAGGAAGAAATTTGAAGTATGATTATAGAAGAGGAACCAGACATTTCATGAATATTTGCACGAGAAGATCATTCTCGGAAATCGAGTACCAACTAACGACGATGAAATACTTGAATATCTGATTGACGGCATCCCCGATTAAATGCTCCGGAACCAGGCGCGTATTCAACAGTTTACAACAACCGATCAACTTTCGAAAGCGTTTGAAAACGTAATTCTTCGAGATCAAGGTTTATCGAGTGTGCTAATGTCAACAAAATCTGAGAAGTGTGAAGACAGTTTCGTTAGAAATGAACGAAAAGAGGTAGTCAGTGTTGGTAAGATGAAGGCGTTCACCGGTAATATTGTACGATGTTATATTTGTGGTGGGCACGATCATATTAGCGTGAATTGTCCAACGAATGATCGCGGTGTAAAATGTTTTATATGTCAAAAACCTGGACATATTGCGTCGAAATGTCCCAAGAAATTTAAAACGAGTGAAGAGAGTTGCGCGACATTAGGTGTATCGTACCGAAAGTATCTCAAAAATGATTTACTTAACGGATACGAGATCGAAGCATTAATGGATTCAGGAAGTGATTTTAGTTTAATTCACACCGACGAGTTTATTAAGTTCGGTTCTCCGCAATTACGACACGATGAATTACATTTCGATGGTATAGGTTCAAAGAATGATACAACATTTGGTGAATTTCGAGCAGAAATTACCGCAGATGGGCACTCATATCCGATTTGTATACATGTAATCTCTCATACTATTGTTCGACACAAGTTGCTGATAGCAACGAATTTCTTAAATGTAACTGATGTTAGCACTAGAGGTTGTAAAGTAAACTTTCGTCCATTACCGAAAGTAACGCGCGAAATTGTTGAAAGAGAAAATATTGTACCGGAAATATTTAAAATAGATGTAACGAGTGACGTGTTAGATGTAAATCAAGTTGGTGTGTCTCATGTATTAGTTCCTAATTAGCGAGTGGCGATAGAATATCTTGTTAGCAATTACAAGTCGAGTAAAACCTTTGAACCTTAAATTGCAATGAAATTAATATTGAAAGGCGAAGAGTCTGTATATCAATCGGCGAGACGATTGCTATCGCCGCAAAAAAGAGATTGTTAATGTGTAGATAGAACAGAGGATTGCGACAAATTAATATCGACAAATTAATAAGAAGATTATTAAATATAGATATCCGTTACAACTGATTGAAGATCAATTAGATCTGTTACAAGTCGCGTGCATTTTCAATACTCTTGACTTGAAAAACGGTTTCTTTCACGTGCGACAGGATAAATCAAGTCGAAAATATACAGCAATTGTTGTACCAGATGGTCATTATGAATTCTTACGAGTCCCTTTTGGTTTATGTAATTCTCCAGCAGTTTTTCAAAGATTTATAAATACCATATTTAGAGATCTTATTCGTGAGGAAATTGTTTTAGCATACATGAATGATTTGATTGTTTCATCAAATGATACTGAACGTGGGATCAAATTCTTGAAAGGGTTTTAATTGTAGCGTGCGGAGCCGGTTTAATATTCAGTTGAGAAGAAAGTTGTTTCGGGTAAACTTCTGTCGAGTTCCTCGGGCATATAATAAACAATGGTTGTTTTCGCCCCTCACTGAAACTGATGCAGTCAGACGATTTATAGAGTCGAAAAATGTTAAACACGTACAAAGTTTACTTGGACTCATCGGGTATTTTCGTAAATTTATCCGTGAATACCCTGTAATTGCGCGACCTTTGCCTAACCTTCTGCAAGCGAATGCTAAATTCTGCTCTGGAGCGACTTAAATGGAAGCATTCATACGACTTATACCTTTATTGAGTGAGAAACCAATGTTGAATTTGGTTCAAGTAGAAGTAGAGATGGAGTTGCATACAGATGCTTCTGCGTTAGGGTACGGAGCGATTTTATTTCAAAGAAATAACGAAGATAAATCTTTTCACCCTGTATATTATTTTCTAGTGGTAAGACAACTCCTACTGCATCTAAATACAGTAGCTATGAGTTCGAAGTTTCAGCAATGGTAAAAGCGTTGAAGAAATTAGGACTTCATTTATTAGGAATTTCGTTTGTTATTGTTTTTGATTGCCGAGCTATTACTCTTACAATAAATAAGAAAGATCTTTGTTCATCCAGAGAAGCACATGATTCAGGTTGATGCGCTTAGTAGAAAACCTCCTCCTACGAATTTCTTAATCGATGAATCTGATGCAAGTCTTACGGATCGTTTGCGGGAGGCACAGAAAAAAGATGAGACTGTAATGAAACTTCGAGATTTAGTACTTCAAAACAAGACGAATGATTATGTTCTGCGGGAAAATTTACTGTACAGAGAGTCTGCAGGTGGTATTCAACTAGTAGTACCATGTCGGATGCAGATATAAGAAATAGGGCGAGCTCATGAGTGAACATTTTTCTGTGGTCAAGACTGAAGCTATCGTACGTAAAGATTATTGGATTCCAAATCTTCGGCAGCAAGTTGAAAAGGTGGTAAGAAAATGTGTTGCATGCATTTTAACCGAAAGATGCAGGGGTCGCAGGAGTATCATTTAAATCCGATTGAAAATGGGAGTATTCCTTTTGATACATTTCATATCGATCATCTTAGACCGTTACCATCAACAAATAAATCGTATCAGTACATATTTGAAGTGGTAAATGCTTTTACAAAATTTATGTGACTTTATGCTACAAAATCTACTACTACAGATGAAGTTTTGACACGCTTGAAGAAGCAAGCGACTGTTTTCTGTAATCTGCGTCGAATAATTTCTGATAGGGGAACGGCTTTCACAGCAAAGGATTTCAAGCAATATTCTCGAGAAGAAAATATAGAACATGATTCAACTACAACTGGAAATCCTAGAGCTAATGGTCAAGTTGAACGTCGTAATAGAACATTCATACTGTTGTCAGCAAAATTAGCTACACCTAAGCACTGTGAATGATGTAAGTATTTAGAAGTAGATCAACAATGTTTGAAATCAACAATACATCGAAGTATTGGTACGTCACCGTTTCATCTTCTCTTTGGGACACATGCTCGACTTAAAGGTTATCTTGACATCCGAGACATACTTGAAAAGGAATGGATCGCACCTTTTCAAGATAAACGGGATGAAGTACGACTTCAAGCAAGTAAAAATATATCCAGGATCCAATAAGAGAATAGGCGAACTTTTAACAAAAGTAGACGAAAAGCTAGAATTTATCGTGAAGGAGATCTAGTAGGAATTAAACGTATGCAACAGAGTCCTGGTCTAAATATACCTCATAAATATTTTGAACCGTATGAAGTTGCACGAGTTTTACGCAATCAACGATTTGTAGTTTGAAAGGTATGGCAAGGAGAAGGACCCCTATAAACATCGACGTCAGCAGATTCTATGAAATTGTGGATCGAAGAAATCTATGATATTTATCTGAAATCGAAGACGACATGAATGAAGACATTCGGAACGATTATTCATGCAGGACGGCCGAGTGAAGAATAACGAAATTCTCTTAATTTAAAAGCTAATCAATAATTCAAGTTTTAAATATTAGGTGCGTGGAATATTAAAGAATGTGAGCGAGAGCGAATGTGCGGAATAAATGATATTTTGTGTGTATGTTTTAAAACGATGAAGCAGTTGTTTATTAGCAATCCTTGGAGTAATATATCAGTTGAAAGGAACTATTTAATGATTTACAAAACCTTGTAATTGTCTTTAATTAATGAGTTTCCTACAATATGCATAGGAGATTACAGGTTACTTAATTCGATACGTACAAATAAAATGCACAGTCGCATTGCATGGAGCATTAGAACTCCATTGTTTTTACAAGTAAACACTGTGAAACGCCACCCTGTTGCATGGAAATGTAGAATTCACAACCTTCTGAAGTGTAGAAGCAGATAAGCATAGTGCTATGCATGAAAGATTACACCAACCTTACTTTGATACGTTGAAATGAGATGCGCTAATGCATTGCATGGTGCACTCCAGATCTACTTCTTTGACACGCAGACACTATGAAGCGCCATCCTGCTGGATGGAAATGTAGCATTCACAATCTGCTGATGTGTTGAAGCAGATGAACATAATGCTATTCATAGAAGATTACAGCTAACATACTTTGAAACGCTAAACAAGATAAGCCATTGCAATGCATGCATCATTAGTACAGTAGTACTGACGCGCAGACAATGTGAAGCACCATCCCGTTGCATGAAACTATAGAACTCACATTATTGAAGATTGTAGAAGCAGATAAGTACATTGAAACGTTGATATGAGATGCGACATCGCATTGCATGGAGCATTAAGACTCTCCTCATTTGACACGCAGACACTGTGAAGCGCCATTCCGTTGCATCGAATCGTAGAATTCACTTTCTTTTAAAGTGTAAAAGCAGATGAGCATAATTCTATGCATGGAGGATTGCAGTTTACTTTGATTGAAACGTTGGAATGAGATTTGCCCCAGTATTGAATGGGGTATTAGAACTTCGTTGCTTTGACACGTAGACATTATGAAGCTCCTTCCTGTTGCATGGAACTGTAGAACTTACACTCTTTTAGAGTAGAAGCAGCCGGCATAATGCCATGCATAGTAGATTACAGATTACTTACTTCTATACGTTGAAATGAGATGCGCTATCGCATGGCATGGGGCATTAAAACCCTACTTCTTTGATACGCAGACACTATGCAGACGGACCCCGTTGCATTGAACTATAGAATTCACATTCTTGTGAAGTGTACACGCAGACAAGTATAATGCTATTCACAGAAGGTTACAGCTTACAAGGTTTGTAATGTTGAAACGGAATGGCCCATTGCATGGCATGTAGCATTAGAGCTCTATTGTTACGACACGCAGACAATGCGATGCGTAATCCTGTTTCAAGAAACTGCAGAATTCACATATCTTTGAAGTGTAAAAGCTGACAAGCGTAATCCTATGCATAGAATGTTTCAGCTTACTTACTTGGAAACATTGATGTGAGATTCGCCACTGCATGTCATGGAGCATTAGGATCCTGTTGTTCCAACAGGCAGACTGTACGAAGGGCTATCTTGTTGCATGGACATATAGAATTAACGTTCTTTTGAAGTGTAGTGGCAGATAATTATAATGCTATACATAACAGCTTACTGCTGTTGCATTATTTCAAATGTCAACGGAGAAACAAAAATGAATCTTGAGTTAGGAAATAGAATCCAGTATATAAACTGTGAAATAGTTCTGTCGGTTCGAGTAGAGTTCACGACTGTTTATACCTAGTGGCCTGAAAGGAAAACACGTGCAGACTTTGCGTCGTCTATTTCTTTAGGAGGGAGAATGCTATATTTCCTATGCGGTGTTCTCACAATTATTAGAGCGTTTAAAACGTAAAGACGTACCTTCAAACCTTAAGAATAAAGTTACAGACTATAAAGAACTTTGGACAGCTTTTCATTTATATTTACCTATAATTCAATAGGTTATGGGCACAGTTTACGTATTTTAATAGTATTGACACTTTAGTAGATATTCTTTTTAGTGATAACTTTTGTGTACGTGATTATGTGATTATAAGTGTAATATCAGAAGTATATATAAGTGTTTAAACTATTAAAGGAACATTGTTAGCGAATATAAACCTTTCCTTATGAAAAAAAAGAGAAATATGGAAAGTACGAAAACCAAGAGGAACATTAAACAATTTGATGGTGATCGCTACAGTATGTTGCAATTAAGAATTGTTGCACTGTTAAGCGAATTGGATAATTATTGATGAACCCATTCCAGTAAAAATAACTGAAAATTGGAGGAGAGCAGAGAGGATGCTGAATATTTAGCAGATTCCATTTTGAGCTTCGCAAATAATGCGAAAACTGCTGCTGAAGTTTTGCAGAAATTGGATGGCATATATGAAAGGGATAATTTAGCAACGCAATTGGCTGTTAGAAAAAAACTATTAAGTTTAAAACTACAGGGAGAGCAGTCCTTGATCAAACATTTTACACCACTCAACGACATAATCACGGAACTTTTAGTAGCGTATGTAAAATTAGAAGAAACGGATAAAGCTTTTCATTTACTACTAATCCTTCCAACGTGCTATGGCGAATAATTACGGCAATAGAACATTTCCCGAGGACAATCTAACATTAGCATTTGTAGAAACTGGTTTATTGGTCCATGAAGTAAAATTACGAACAGGCTGCTCGACAAGCGCGAAAGTATTACATACTGAGAAGATACATACAGATAGAGATAATTTAAATGGCCAAAGAAACGATAAATATAAAATGCCATGATAGTGGGCGAAAGGGCATAAAATAAAAGAATGTTGCTATTATAAAAGAACGGTCCAGCACGCGGAAAAGAAAAAGGTGATCGCCCAAGCAGCTCAAGTAACAGAAGAATTGGATATTGCAAAGATTTGGTCATCCTCGTTTGCCTTTAAGACGGGGTACAATGAAAATGGGGAAGACGATAAAAACAAATTAAAGTTTCTGTTGGATTCCGGAGCGTCGGATCACATTGTCAAATGTGATAATGTCTTTTCGACATTCGAGAGTCTACCCTTGAAGATTTCGGTGGCAGAAAGGTGCTGTCCGATAGAGGGATGCAAGAAGCAGGAATGGACATCGTATTTGTAACAGATGGAAACAGTCAGATGAAAACTGGTCAGAAAATAATCAAAGGTAAGGAATAAAATAGCTTATCTATTACTGATTTTCAAATGAAAAATGGTGAGAAGTTGATTAATCACCAGATTCATAGTGCAATAAATAATGACTATGAACTGTCGCATCAGCATTTGGGCCACATTGGAAGATCAAAATTCGTAGAATTGAAGAATAAAAAAAATGATCAATGATGTAAATCATATTGAAATGATAGTGCCGAATGATAATTTATGTGAGGCTTGCATTAAAGGTAAGCAAGCACGGTTATCATTCGAAAAGGTAAAGAATATGGAGCATGTAAAGCGACCATTGTTTATTATTTTGTGGCGGCACTCGCCACTAGAGGGACAGTACCGTTTACACTTTCCTGCAAGTACTCGATGACCCATCCTTTCCAATATATAGAAGTTCTGAACTGTCCCTAATATCCCAGCGTCTAAGGAAGGGCCTGCTAGGTAGCCTTACTGATGAGTCCACTAGCAGGCCCGGGACGAAACGTTCTTCCCCTCTCTTTTCCTTCCTGCTTTCTTCCTCCATCTTTACAGCAAAC
Source organism: Xylocopa sonorina (assembly GCF_050948175.1). Classification (NCBI taxonomy): domain Eukaryota; kingdom Metazoa; phylum Arthropoda; class Insecta; order Hymenoptera; family Apidae; genus Xylocopa; species Xylocopa sonorina. The sequence goes on from NW_027490199.1 coordinate 452,079, forward strand.
CGAAGCAGCTCAGCTGCTTCAATTTATTCAGATGTATCTTGTTTTATTATTCTTACAACTATTAACGGAAAGAATTATTTTCTCCTGTTTGTGGACGAATATACACTTTACCGTGTAGCATACCTGATTACATATAAATCAGCAGTATTTTCTGCATTTAAAGATTTTGCAACTGGATGCGAGGCTCATTTTAATTTAAAAGTTGTTTAGTTGTATAGCGATAATGGCAGAGAATATCTGTCAAATGAGATGAAAGGTTATTGTGTAGAAAAGGGTACTAGTTACCATCTAACAGTTCCGCGAACTCCCAAATTGGTGTTTCTGAGAGAATGGTTAGAAGCGTTACAGAAAAGGTACGCACGATGATAAGTGGTGCCAGTTTAAATAAACTGTTTCGGGTGGAAGGAGCTTCAACTGTGACGTATTTAATAAACTTAAGCCCGACAAAGGCTTTAAAGTAAAGTAAAACGCCATTTGAAATGTGGCTTGATAAAAAGCCTAAAGTAAAGTATTTACGAATTTTCGGTTCCACAGCTTATATTCATGATAAGACTCTAAAAACCATGTTTGATGAAAAATCTTGAAAAAGCAATAGAAATCATGGCCAATAGATAATATTATGCCTAATGATTGTGATTTCTACTGTTTCATGCAACGGGATGGCGCTGTACAGAGTCTGCTTGTGAAAAGGGAAGAGGTCTAGTACTTCATGCAATTCAGAGGCGCATCTCATTGCAAATTTTCAAATTAAGTGAGCTAAAACTTCTAAACAAAGCAATATGCTTATTTGCTTCTACATTTCCAAAGATTGTGAATTATACATTTCCATGGAATGGAATAGCGCTTCATAGTGTCTGCGTGTCAAAGCGGTAGAGTTCTAAAGTACCATGCAATGCGACAGCGCATCCCATTTAAACGTTTCAAAGTAAGTAAGCTGCAATCTTCAATTAATAACATTATGCTTATCGGCATCTACACTTCCTATAAATATGAATTCCACAGTTCCGTGCAACGGGATGGCGCTTCAGTGTGTCTGCGTGTCAAAGCAATGGAGTTGCAGTGCTCCATGTAATGCGAATGGCTCTTGTCATTTCAAAGTTTCAAAGTTTCAAAGTAAGGATCCTGTATGTGAGTTCTACAGTTTCATGCAAGAGGAAGTGACTTCATAATGTCTACGTGTCAAAGCAATGGAGGTTTAATGTTCCATGCATTGCTATGCGGCATATCATTGCAACGTTTCAAATTAAGTACGCTGAAATATGCTAAGCATAGCATTATGCATATCTTCTTCTACATTTCCGTAGAAAGTGAATGTTACATCTCCATGCAAAGAGGTAGCGGCTCGTAGTGCCTGCGTGTGAATGGAATGGAGTTCTAATGCTCCATGCAATGCAATTGTGCATGTCATTTCATGATTTCAAATTATGTAAGCTGTAATCCTCCATGCATAGAATTATGCTTATCTGCTTCTACAGTTCAAAAGAATGTGAATTCTACAGTTCCATGCAACAAGAAGGTAGATCACAGTGTCTGCGTGTCGAAGCATTAGAGTTTACTACTCCACACAATGCGATAGCACTTTTCATTTCAACGTTACAAAGTAAGTGAGCTGTAATCTTCTACGCATAGCATTATGTTTATTTGCATCTACACCTCAGAAGAATCTGAATTCTACAGACATATGCATCGGGACGGCGTTTCATAGTGTCTTCGTGTAAAAACAATGGAGTTCCAATACTGTATGCGGTGCGGTGCAGTATCTCATTTCAACGTTCGAAAGCAAGAATGTTGTAATGTTCTATGTATCGCATTACCCTTACCTATTTCTACACTTCAAACAAATGTAAATTCGACTGATCCTTGCACCGGGCTGGGGATTCTTATTGTCTGCTTGTCAAAGCTGTTGTGATATAATTCTCCGCATTGTAAACAAACTTTCAATACTTAAAACATAACAAATCAATATTATAAACTTAACATAATTATTTAATCTTTTTATGTAATTTTTCAATACATGTTGGGTAGAGTTTCGGTTGGTCTTTACATCGGTTACAACAGGTTTTTACTTTTATCGCCTTATTTGCGGCATACTGCCTACCATTTATTCTAGACATCCGTTTATAATATTCTTTACATCCCTGTCTCGTTTTTCTCGCACGTCCTTGGAACCACCGCAGAAAATGTGTACGTTTCTTAGGCACTGCTTAAGTTTCAGATGACGTTTGTTCACCGTGATGATCCACTGTATTGAAGAGATAATCGATAACTTTTTCGCGGAAGTTTAATATTTTCATACCTTTAGTACTCCATTTTCTATATATATAACAGGCATTGACGAGAGAAGCCCCGCATACTAATTCGATAACTATTTTTCTATACCACTTTACTGTTCTGCGTAATCAACTGTGATAAGAAGACATCTGGTCAGATGATCAAACCCCTTCTTAGCTTTGTTATAAAGGAACACAATGTCCGGCTTTAACTTATTGTTACTACCCTGGACAGTAACACATTTGTGGTTTTCAGAAGTGGCTAGTATGCATACCGGCCTCTTATCCGTCCACTTTAAAAATTTAAAGCCGCTCCGATTTTGAAAATACATAAAGCCACACCGTTGCTGTTTTCGTATGGCATGCAGCTGGGGAAATTTTTTATTAATTTTTACTGTACCACAAATAAATGTTCCCTTTTGCAGAAGTTCCTCGGCCAATGGGACACTATTGTCAAAACTATCTGCGTATAATATGCGGCTTCCAAATAATAATTCAACTTCCAACGTCATAACAACAGCATGCGCATGTGCTTTAACTATTATGGTTGCATTTTTTCCGACGAAAATAAGAATGTTGTGACTGTATCCTTCCGGAAGGCACAGTTTACAAAGTCTTATACCATATTTATGCCGCTTTCCTGGGATATATTGGCAAGAACTGAGGCGTCCTCGACACGAAACCATGGTTTCGTCGATTACAATATTTTTACAAGTCTTAACAGTAATTTTGAAAGTGTCGACAATTTCGTTAACAATATTTCTAAGTTTATTTAAACGGTCCTCAGTCCAAGCCGTGAAAATGTAGGATAAGTGTAAATATCTATGTATCGATGTAAACCGGTCGCGCTTTTCATATCCACGCTTGTATACATATCCTTTTTTTGAGTTCAATATAATCTAATTTCTAGCAGTGGCGCTACAACCAATATAAGCAGGACACCAATAAAAATGTTCACTTCGTTTTCTGTCATTGGCTGCCAGGCCAGTTGGTGTCTAGAAGAAAAGAAAATTTTTAATTGTAGAAGCAAATAAGCATAATGCTATACATAGAGAATTACAAATTACTTACTCAGAACGTTGAAATGAGATGCGCCATCGCATTGCATGGAGCATTAGGACTCTACTGTATCGACACCGAGACACTGTGGAACGCTATCCAGTTGCTTGGAACTGTAGAATTCACATTTTTTAGAAATGTAGAAATAGATAAACAAAATGCTATGTATGGAGGATTGCAACTTACTTACTTTGAAACGTTGAAATGAGATGCGCGACACCATTGAATGGAGCATTAGAACTCCGTTGCTTTGACTGGCAGACATTATGAAACTCGTCCCTGTTGCTTAGAACTGTAGGATTCACTTTCTGTTGTAGTGCAAAAGCAGATGAGCACAATGCTATTCATAGAAGATTACAGCTCACTAACTTCGAATCGTTGAGATGAGGTGGGCCATTGGAATGCATGGTGTTTTTTAGAACACCATTGATTTGCCACGCAGACACTATGAAGCGCAATCCAGGTGCAAGGAGCTCTAGCATTTACTTTCTCTTGAAATGTAGAAGCAGATAAGCATAATGCCATGCATCGAAGTATACCGCTTAGTTACCTCGAAGCGATGAAATGCTATGTGCCATCGCATTAGTACTCTTTCGCTTTGACACGCAGACACTATGAAGCTCCATTCCATTGCATGGAACTGTACAATTCACATTCTTTTGAAGACCTGAAGCTGTTAACACATTGACAGCCGTCCCCGCGATAACGCAGGTTTTTGAGTATGTCACTTGAGCGCCGGCCCCGTGAAAACGCGGGTTTCTGAGTCTGACGCTTGTGCGCTGATCCCACTATGATGTGCAATTTTTTTACAGGTTTGAGTATCTTGTACATCGATTTATATGTACTTGCCATGGTTATGCCGATCTTCATTTCTTATGCCCAAGACATAAAACTTATGCGATAGTTTGGAAACAATCAAAGCAAGAATTATTCTAGAACATTGCATTTCATCTTCCGTTTCGTAGGCTTACGCTTCTAGTTTACCAGTATAACAAGGTTTATTATTTTGTAACTTTTTACCCACATAATATGAGTGATACTATTGATGAGTATATTGCTGACTCTCTATCGGATTATTCGGTACATTCAGAAGATTTTGATATAAAAGTCGAGGACTGTTATATTGATGTGGGTCCAAGAATAAGATCAACAGCCATTCCACTACAGCATTCAAGTGATTCCGATGATTCCAGTCATTGTGTAATGTTCACAGGATTGTATAGTTACAGCGAAGAATGGTCAGATGTCGATAAAATTCCTACCACATCAGATTTTACAGGTGAGCCAAGTCCAAAAATTTTCCCTGTTGATAAGAAAAGCGTAAAAGGAATCTATTCTAATGTTGCATGCAACTGGATGGCGCTTCATAGTATTTGCGTTTCAAAGCAATGGAGCTTTATTCATTTCTGTGACGATTGTCATTTTAACGTTTCAATGGAAGTAGGTTCAAATTTCCTACGCATCGCATAAAACATATCTGCTTGTACGCTTTAAATGATAGTGAATCCTCCTGCTGAATGTAAAGAGCTGTCGTTTCATAGTGTCTGCGTTTCAAAGCAATAGGGGTCTAATGCTTTATATATCGCAATGGTCGCGTTTAACTTCAGCGTTTCGAAGTGAGTAGGGTACAATCTTCTAAGCATTCCAATATGCTTAACTCCGTTTACAATTCTAAAGGATGTGGCGTCTACAGGTCCACGCAGTGAGTAGGCGCTTCATTGTGCCTACGTGTTAGAGTAATAGAGTTATAATGCTCCATGCAATGCGATGGCGTTTCTCAGTTCAGCGTTTCAATGTATGTTAGTTTTTAGTTTCTATACATATCAATTTTGCTTACTAGGTACTTCATAACAATGTATGCAATTCCTACAGATCCATGTAACTGTTGGCTCTTCTAACTGTCAAATTGACATAGTAATTGACTTCCAATGGTCCATACAGCTTTTTAGTTCTACGTTTCAAAGTAAGCGAGTTGTAGGTATCTACACAACGCAGTTACGTTTACCTGGTACTACGTTACAAAATGTGTAATATCTACAGTTCCGTATAACTATTCTGCACTTCTAAGTATCAGCTTGTCAAAGTAATTGACTTTCAATGCAATGCGATGGCGCTTCTTAGTTCTACAATTCAATGTTCTTTATCTGAACGTGTCTGTAGAAATAGCACTTCATGATATTCTAAGTGCATGTTTCAAGTTATTATATATGTTTACTCTTATCGTGTATTTCAGTTGATTGTCAATAGATTACCATTACTAAATACCCTATTACATCCAAAATCCTAATTAATTTTACATTATTTTATGATTTTCTAATAATAAATATTCCATATTAGTATATATATTTATTCTTATCATATATTTTAATTGATTGCTAATAGAATACCCTCTCTAAATAGTCCATTACATCTAAAATTCCATCTAATTTCGTACTATTTCATGATATTTTAAATAAATATTTCAAATTGGTACAAATATTTGCAGACATTTATTTTAATTGTAAAAAGGATTTCCCCTCGAAACGTTAAATTACAACTAAAATTGTGCCTCATTATATATAATTTCATGACGCTTTAAATAATTATTTCAAATTATTATATATGCTTCAACTTAACATATGTTTTAGTTAATCCTAAATAGAATATCCTCTAAATACTCCATTGTATCTAAAATCTTATCTAATTTTGTATTATTTCTTTACATTTTAAATATATATTTCAAATTAGTACATATATTTACACTTATCATATATGATAGTCGATTCTAAATAAAATATCCCCACTAAATATTCCATTAGATCTGCATTCCTACCTAATACTATATAATTTTACTATGTTTGAAGTAAATATTTCAAACCAATGTATATGCTTACACTTACCATGTATTTTAGTTAAATTCAAAGAGAATATCCCCTCTAAATACTCTAATGCATCCATATTCCTATGTAATTTTATATCATTTTATGATGTGTTAAATAAGTATTTCAAATTAGTATATATGTTCACATTTATCATAAATTTTATTTAAGTGTATATATAATATCCCCTCTAAATGCTCCATTACACCTAAAGTCCTATCTAGTTTTGTATCATTCCATACTGTTTTAATTAGTTACATCAAATTGGTACATATACTTACACTTATCATATATTTTATATATCATATATTACATTTAAAATCTCATTTAATTTTATATCATTTCGTGATGTTCTAACCCTTTCACTACGGACACCAACTATAGCCGGCGGCCGCGCGAAGTGCTGTGCGTACTGATGCCGGCTATAGTCGATGTTCGCCAGACCTGCTGTGCGTACGGGTGCCAACTATAGTCGGTGCCGCGTGATCACCTACGCTGACTCCGTTGCTAAAACAGAATCTACCGTATCGGTAGAATATCTTTTGAATCTAGTGGCTCGTACTGTACTAAAGCCTGCCAAACACATATTCGACATACGAAGTATTTGCAAGGCACAAAACTATAATAAAAAACAGGGATTATAATATAAGATCTTACTTGAACTAATATAAGTCGGACAACATGTAAGTTGAATAGATTATTGTCGACTTTTACAGTTGAGGTAAATTCTAAGGTTATAAATGATTATCTAAAAATTTTAGTTTTATGTTTGCGTAAAATTTGTTTTTTAATTTTTAATTGCACCCTCCTTACAATTTCTGGATGGAGTTCAAAAGGAATTCAATTCTTGATTGGATTAACTGATTACGAAAATGATACCGTGAGTGAAAACGAAGATCATTTCGCTGAGCACAAAAAAAGAAAGTATATATGTAGTACCTCAGACTCAGAAGTAGAGAACAATGAGCGAGACAATAAGGACCATTGTGATTCCTGGACGCCAAACATATTCATCCCTAAGTTACATCCATTTACCCCAGAAAATACAGGAATTATACCAAACATTAACAGATCAGAAAAAGCAATTGATTACTTTGAACTCTTTGCTTCAGACGAGTTCGAGCAATTTATTTTAAATGAAACAAATGCCTATTGGAAAAAAATAACAATAATATGAAAGATGGTGAAGCGACAATGCTGTCCGAAATTTACTGCTTTTTTGCTGTGTCATTTCTAATGACACGCAACAAGAAGTTGTCCTTAAAGGAATACTGGAGGGTAAACAAATTCCTGCGTAGTGACATTTTTGCTGAGATTATGCATAGAGACAGCTATTTTAAATCGTTATCGTTGCTACATTTCAGTCAAGATATCACATATACCAATGATAAATTATATATAATAAGGAACGTGATTGATATGTTCCAAAAAATTTCTGCCATTCATTCTATCATTACCAAAAATTATGCATCGATGAGAGTATACATCTATATAAAGGGCGGCTTTCATTCGAACAATACATTCCTTCGAAAAGAAGTAGATTTGGGATAAAATCATGTATTCTTTGTGATTGTCGAACTGGTTCTGTACAAGAACTTATTGTTTACGCTGGGTCGTCGACTATAATCAACAGCCAAAATAAGAAAATTAGAAAATCGAGAACGATAGCAGAAGCCCTAATGGCGCCCTATCTAGGAAAGGGACATACAGTTTACCTAGATAATTGGTATTCAAGTCCAGCTTTGTTTAATTTACTATATAATAATCATACAAATGCGTGAGAGACCGTAGCAAAAAAGCGACAAGGAATACCATAGATTACTGATACACTGAGAAAAGGAGGGGCATCTTCCTGGCCAACTAAAAATTTATTAGTTGTGAAATGGCTGGATAAAAAAGAAATATATATGCTATCCACTATGATACTATATTTATATATTTATATATTTTTTATGTCCACTATACTTCAGAGTCTGCAACGGTTGTTAGGCATGGAGGAAACAAAATTATTCAAAAACGCCTATGCGTCATTAACTGTAATACTTGCATGGGTTGTGTCGACAAAGCCGACATAGTGATAATCACTATAAATTCGACACGGAAATCACTAAAATGGTAACGTAAATATTTTTTCATTTGCTGAACATATGAGTATGGAATGCATATTGTGTTTACAAGGATAACACAAGAAAACCGAAATCTATGGCTAAATTTCACTTAAATTTAATCCGAAAAATGCTGAAAAATTATCATATGAATATTTCTTAATATCATCAGAGAGACAACAACAATCCATTACGGCCAACAGAACGGCATTTTCCTTCACTGTATGAACCACGAAGAAAAAACTGAAATAGAAGATGCATCGTCTTTACGACAAACAAGAGACGCGTGTCTCGATATGAATGTAAATATCGTAATGTTGGACTCTGCGTGGAACCTTGCTTTAGAATTTACTATACTGTGTTGCATTACTAAGAATTAACGTATAATTTGATATCTCACTAACTCAAATGTATTTTTATTTATAATAACAGTAAAATTTTTTAATATGTATATTTCTGAATACTCAAAATATACTCATTTTTATATTTTTCATATAATATGACGAAACAGTTGTTACATAACTCTCAAAAAAGTATATACACAAGAGAATTCCAAGGTGCCAATGAAAGACGTAAGTGCAAACATCGAAACCTACAGATGCGTAATATGCACACTGCACGGCGCGGTGCCCCGTTCAGTGGCGCTACTCGCGCGGAAAGGACTGCCGTAGCGAAAGGTATAAGTAAACATTTCAGGTTAGTGTATATATTTAAACACATCAAGAACTTTCTATAAACGTAAATAAAATATCCCCTCCAAATACTACAATACATCTAACACCCTACCTACCTAATTATATATCGTTTCATGATATTTTACACAAACATTTCAATTTGGTATATATATTTACACATATAATATATCTCAGCTATTTGGGAATAGAATATTCCCACTAAATACATTACATCACCCAAAATTCTATCTAATTTTGTACCATTTTATGACGTTTTAAATAAAGATTTTTAATCAGTATATATACTTAAAATATTAATATATTATAGCTAATTCTAAATACTACCGCCCCTATAAATGCTCCATTAGCTTCAATCTTCTATGCAATGCATTATGCTCATCTGCTTTTACAATTCAAATGAATGTGAATTCTACAGAGCCATGCAACGGGATGACGCTTCATAGTACCTGCGTCTCGAGGCAGTAGAGTTCTAATGCTCCATGCTATGCGGTGGCAGATCTCATTTCAACGTTCGATTAGCTTTTTTATAGACTCTGATACGTTGAAATGAGATGCGCCATATCGTTGCATGGAGCTGTAAATTTCACATTACTTTAAAGCAGAAACAGATAAGCATTTAGCTATGCATAGCAGTCTACAGATTACATCCCTTGAAACGTTCAAATGAGATGCGCCATCGCAATGAATGGAGCATTAAAACTCCATTGCGTCGACAAGCAGACACTATGACGGGTCATACTGTTGCATGGAAATGCAGAATTTGCATTCTTGTGAAGTGTAGATGCAGATAAGCATAACGCGTTGCATTGAATATTACAACTTATCATGAAACATTGTAATGAGATGCCACATCGCGTTCAATGATGTATTAGAACTCTATTGCGTCGACACGTAGACATTTATAAACACAAATCCTTTTTAAGGAAGCGTAGGATTCACATTCTTTTGAAGTGTAGGAGCAGATAAGCATAATGCGTTGCATAGAGCATTACAACCTAGTTACTTACTTTGAACTGTTGAAATGAATTGTAATATTACGACGCCTGAAGAATGCCTTATGATTACTAGCTTCAAAGAATGTGAATAACTTCACTTCAAAATAAATCACTTATAAAATGAATAAATCGCTTCAAAAAAATATGAATAATGCTCTTTCTTGCAAACGAATCGCGTTTCTTGATATCTACGTGTAGAAGCAATAGAGTACTAATACTTCATTCAACGGAATGTCGCATCTCATTTCAGACATTCATAATATCATGTAATATTCAATGCAAAGAGTTATGCTTTTCAGCTTCTACACTTCAAAAGAATGTAAATCCTGCACTTCTTTGCGAAGATATAGCGTTTCTATATGCGTGTGGGTCCAAGCAATAGATTTTTAATAGTTCATTCAACGCGATGTCGTATTTCACTTCGATGTTTCATGATAAGATGTAATATTCAATGCAACGCGTTATGTTTATCTGCCTCTACATTTCAAAAGAATGTGAATCCTACAGTTCGTTCCAACGGAATAGCGATTCTAGATATCTACGTATCGAAGCAATATAGTTCTATTACTAAATAAAACGCAATATGGCATCTCATTTCTTTGTTACACGCTAAGATGTAATATTCCATGCAACGTGTTAAGTTTATTCCGTCTACACGTCGAGAGAATGTAAATCCCACACTTACTTGCTAAGGGATAGCGTTCCTAGATGTCTACGCTTCTTAACTCATTGAGTTCTAATGCTTCCTGCATCGCGATATTCCATTTCATTTCACCCGTTAAAAGTTAGTAAGTATGTCGTAATGCTCTATGCATCGCGTCATGCTTATCTGCTTCTCCTCTTCTGAAGAATTTGAATCCCACACTTCCTTACAACGAGATAGTGTTTCCAGATTTCTAAGTGTTGAAGCATTTAATTTTGTGATGCTTCATGCATCGCGATATCGGATTTCATTTCAATATTTCAATCGGAGTAAGTTGTAATTTTTAATGCATAGCATTATTCTTATCTGATTCAAGACTTCAGAGGAATGTGAATTCTACAGTACCACGTATCGGGATGGGGCTTCGTAGTGCCTAAGTGTCAATGCAACGGAGTTCTAATACTCCATTCAATGCCATGGCACATCTCATTTCAACATTCCAAAATAAGTGAGCTGTAATCTTGTATGCATGGCACTATGCTTCTCTGCTACTACACATTATAAGATTGTGAACTATACGCTTTCTTGCAACAGGTTGGCGTTTCACAGTATCTGCCTGTCAAAATAATAGAGTTCTAATTCTCCATGCAATGCGATGACGCATTTCATTTGTTCGTATCGAATTAAGTAAGCTGTAATCTCCTATGCATAATGTAGGAAACTTATTAATGAAAGAGAATTACCAGATTTTGTAAATCATTAGATAGTTCCTTTCAACATATTACTCCAAGGACTGCTAATAAACAACTGCTGTCGCATTCTAGAATATTCCACGCACATAACATTTGAAACTTGAATGATTGATTAGCTTTTACATTAAGATAATTTCGTTATCCTTCACTCGGTCGTCCTGCATGAATATTTGCCCTGAATGTCTTCATTCATGTCGTCTTCGATTTCAAATAAATCAACATTGATTTCGTCGATCCACAATTTCATAGAATCTGCTGACATAGATGTTTGTAAGGGTCCTTCTCCTTCCCCTACCATTCGAACTACAAATCGTTGATTGCGCAAAACTCGTATAACTTCACACGGTCCAAAATATTTATGAGCTATATTTAGACCAGGACTCTGTTGCATACGTTTAATTGCTACTAGATCTCCTTCACGATAAATTCTAACTTTTCGTCTACTCTTGTTAAAAGTTTGCTTATTCTCTTGTCGGATCCGGGATATATTTTTGCTTGCTGGAAGTCGTACTTCATCTCGTTTATCATGAAAAGATGCGAGCCATTGCTTTTCAAGTATGTCTCAGATGTCAAGATAACCTTTAAGTCGTGGATGTGTCCCAAAGAGAAGATGTAACGGTGACGTGCCAATGCTTCGATGTATTGCTGATTTCAAACAATGTTGAACTACTTCCATATACTTATACCATTCACAGGACTTAGGTGTAGCTAATTTTGCTGACAATAGTATGAATGTTCTATTAAGTCGTTCAATTTGACCATTATCTTTAGGAATTTCTGTTGTAGTTGAAACATGTTCTATATTTTCTCCCTGACAATATTGCTTGAAATCATTTGCTGTGAAAGCCGTTCCCCTATCAGAAATTATTCGATGCAGATTACAGAAAATAGTCGCTTGCTTCTTCAGGCGTGTCAAAACTTCATCTGTAGTAGTAGATTTTTTTACAAATATGTACTGATACATTTTATTTGTTGATGGCAACGGTCTAAGATGATCGATATGAAATGTATCAAAAGGAATACTCCCATTTTCAATCGGATTTAAATGGCACTCCTGCGTCCCCTGCATCTTTTCGGCTAAGATGCATGCAACACAATTCCTTACCACCTTTTCAACTTGCTGCCGAAGATTTGGAATCCAATAATCTTTACGTTCGATAGCCTCTGTCTTGCCCACAGAAAAGTATCCACACTCATAAGCTCGCCTTATTTCTTGCTCTGTACAGAAAATTCCCCCGTAGAACATAATCATCCTTCTTGTTTTGAAGTACCAAATCTCGAAGTTTCATAACAGTCTGATCATCTTCCTGTGCTTTCCGCAAACGTGCTGTAAGGCTTGCATCAGATTCATCGATTAAGAAAATCGCAGGAGGTGCATTTCTACTAAGCGCAGCAACATGTATCATGTTCTTCTCTGGACGATGCTATATCCGGTAATCAAATTCTTCTAGGGATAATATCCATCACGCAACTCACAAACAAAGATCTTTCTTATTCGTTGTAAGAGTAAAATCTCGACAATAAGTAACAATAACAAACGAAATTCCTAATAAATAAACTCCTAATTTCTTCAAAGCTTTTACTATTCCTAAAACCTCAAACTCATAGCTACTGCATTTAGATTCAAGAGAAGCTGTCTTACCACTAAAAAATAATATTCATGGTGAAAAGGTTGATCTTTGTTATTTGTTTGAAATAAAATTGCTCCGTACCCTAACGCAGAAGCATCTGTATGCAACTCCGTCTGTACTTCTACTTGATACAAATTCACTATTCGGTTCTCACTCAGAAAAAGTTTAAGTCGTATGAATGCTTCCATTTCAGTCACTCTAAAACAAAATTTAGCATTCGCTCGCAGAAGATTAGACAAATGTCGCGCAATTACAGGGTATTCATGTATAAATTTACGAAAATTCTCGATTAGTCTAAGAAAACTTTGTATGTGTTTAACATTGGAAATCATCGGATTGCATCAGTTTTAGTGAGGGGCGAACATAACCATTGTTATATATATAACCATACATGCCCGAGAAATTTGTCTGAAGTTTGCACAAAACAACACTTTTCCCAACTGAATATTAAACCGGCTCCGCTCGCTATAATTCAAACTCTTTCAAGATTTTTGATCCTACTTTTAATATCATTTGATGAAATAATCGAATCATCTATGTATGCTAAATCTATTCTCTCTCGAATAAGATCTCTAAATATGGTATTTATAAAACTTTGAAAAACTGCTGGTGAATTACATAGACCAAAAGGGACTCGTAAGAATTCATAATGACCATCTGATACAATAAATGCTGTATACTTTTGACCTGACTTATCCTGTCACACGTGAAAGAAACCGTTTCTCAAGTCAAGAGTAATAAAATTGCGCGCGCATTGTAACAAATCTAATTGATCTTTGATCAATTGTAACGGATATCTATCTTTAATAATTTTCTTATTAATTTGTCGATTATCCACACATAATCCAAACGAATCATTCTTCTTCCGAACGAGAAAAACCGGACTCGCATAATCAGAAGTAGACAACTGAGCGACTCCAGCCACAATCCACTGTTCTATCTGCGCATTAACAATCACTTTTAGCAACGCTGACAATTATCTCGCCAATTGATATACAGACTCTTCGCCTTTCAATATTAATTTCATTGCAATTTCACGTTCAAAGGTTTTACTCGGCTTGTAATTACTAACAAGATTTTCTATCGTCACTCGCTAATTAGGATCTAATACACGAGACACATCAACTTGATTTACTTCTAACACTCGTTACATCTATTTAAAATATTTCCGGTACAATATTTTCTCTTTCAACAATTTCGCGCGTTACTTTCGATAATGGACGAATGATTACCATCTCTAATGCTGACATCGGTTACATTTTAGAAATTCGTTCCTATTAACAGCTTGTGTCGAACAATGGTATCAGAGATTACTTGTATACAAATCAGATGTGAGTGCCCATCTACGGTAATTTCTGCTTGAAACTCACCTAATGTTGTATTATTCCTTGAACCTTCGAAATGTAATTCATTGCGTCGTAATTGCGGAGAACCAAGCTTAATGTACTCGTCTGTGCGAATTAAACTAAAATCACTTCCTGAATCCATTAATGCTTTGATCTAGCATCCGTTAAGTAAAACATTTTTGAGATACTTTCGGTACGATACTCCTAATGTCGCGCAGCTCTCTTCACTAGCTTTAAATTTCTTGGAACGTATCGACGCAATATGTCCACGTTCTTGACATATAAAGCATTTTACACCGCGATCTTTCGTTGGATTTCACGCTAATATGATCATGCTCACCACAATTATAACATGGTACAATATTACCGATAAATTCTTTTATCTCACCCACATTGACCATCTCTTTTCGTTCATTTCTAACGAAACTGTCTTTACACATCTCAAACTTTGTTGATCTCTGCACACTCGACATACCTCGATCTCGAAGAATTACCTTTTCAAACGCTTTCGAAAGTTGATTGGTTGTTGTAAACTGTAGAATAAGCGCGTGGTTCCGGAGCATTTCATCGGGAATGCTGTCAATCAGATATTCAAGTATTTCATCGTCGTTGATTGGTACTCGATTTCCAAGAATGTTCTTCTCGTGCAAATATTCATGAAATGTCTCGTTCCTGTTCCATAACCGCTCTTCAAATTTCTTCTTTATTTCAATTTCGCTTTGTGGATGATAAAACACAACTCATAATTCTTCCAGCAGTTGGTTGAATGCCATAGTTATATATTCTGGTTTAGAAAGAAATCATTCAAGTGCTTTTCCCTTCAGTAGCATACCAATAAGTATTCGTGCAACGTCATCTTCCAATTTATATGTCGTCTTGAATAATTTGATCTGCTTCTCCCAAATTTTATAATCACCAGATTTGCTTTAGACTATTAAGAAATTGTCACCGCTACTAATAACATCAAATAGTTCGCCTTCAAAATTACGCGTCGATCTTCGTTGCTCATTTTCCGAAATTTACTCAACCTGTAATTTCTGTCGCACCGCATCTAACTCAAGGCGCAACACGGCTAACTCACGTTCTGCTAATACTTTTTCTTTTAAGAAAAGATCAATTTCAGATTGCTGTAGATTCATTGATGACTGCATGTTTGGTGATACACCAGCACACGACTCTTCATTATCTTCATGAACTTCACGTTCCGTCTGAGTCAACTTCCATCAACACGAGAAATTAATTCAGCTTTCGAACCAGCAGTAAGTAGTTTATCCTCTATTAATATCTCTCTTAGCGCTGTAACTGTAATTTTACTCAAATCGATCATTGTGAAAATTATCACTCGACAATTGCGTTTAAACTCGAATTATCTCCACACGAAAAATTAATTTTCGTTCTCGCACTATCTCTCAAAACTACATTCGCGTCGCTTGAGTATCTTCTCGAACGTTCTAGACCGTCAAGGAATTATCTTGAACGTTCTGTCTTCAAATATTCGATAATACATCAATCTTTAGAACGTATCCGATTTAATTCTTGAATATCTTCTTGATAATTACTACGCCCGAAACCCCAAAATTGTAGGAAACTTATTAATAAAAGACAATTATAAAATTTTTTATATCATTAAATAGTACTTTTCAACTGAGATATTACTCCAAAGGCTGCTAATGAACAACTGCTTCATTATTTTAAAACATTCACACGAAAAACTCATTTGCTTTGCACATTCGCTCTCACTCGCATTCTAGAATATTCCACGTACATAACATTGACATTAAACCTGAGTTATTGATTAACTTTTAAATTAAGATTATTTCATTATCCTTCAATAACATTATGCTTGCCTGCTACTACACATTAAAGGAATGTAAACTCTGCAGTTCCTTGAAATGGGATGGTTCTTCACAGTATCTGCGTGTGAAAACCATGAAGTTTTAATGCTCCACGCAACGCGATAATACATCTCATTTCAACGTTTCAAAGTATGTAACCTGTAATCTTCTAAGCATATCATTATGCTCATCTGCTCATACACTTCTAACGAATGTGAATGCTATAGTTCCATGCATCGGGTTGCGGCATTATAGTGTTCACGTATTATAGCAGCAGAGTTCTACTGCTGCATGCAATGCGATGGCGCATCACATTTCATCATTTCGATGTAAGATGTAACTTTCTATGCTCAGGATTATGTTTGTCTGCTTCTACGCTTCAAAAGAATGTAAATTCCACAGTTTCTTGCAAGGAGATGATACTTCATAGTGTCTGTGCGTCAATGCAGTAGATTTCTAATGCTACATGCAATGCGATGGCGCATCTCATTTCAACGCTTCGATGTAATTAAGTTGTACTCCTCTATACGTAGCGTTACGCCTAGCTGTCAATCAATGTGTGTCAATCAATCAACATTCAGTTGCCCATGAATCATGCCAGTGATCAAGCCAACGCTCCAGGACAAATTCAGATTCTCAGCAGCAACAAGTCGGACATACCAGGGGATCCAGACATCATGGCAGACCTTAACATACCTGTTATCTTCACATTGAAAAGGTAGACTCGTTTATTCGTCCATTCCTTTCTTATCCATGTTCCACGATGACAACCCGATCGCTCGAATAAGCTCAGTCCATTTCTCATGAAATTATTCTCAGTTCACTGCGGTGTAAACGTGGTACCACATTCGGTCTATTCACTACCTTCACGCGACTTCTTAACACATGCAAAACATCAGAACAACCGGATATACGTTTACTACAAACCCATCTTTACGCGTTAACTGAAACGTGGAAACGATTCGATGGCATCCAATTTGACCTCGAAGAATAAGACGAAACCGAAACGTCACGTCTTTACAAAATTCAGAACGACTACTTCTCTATCATAACTCGCGCCGATTCGATATCATAACTCGACGCGATTGAGTTATTGAAAGGTAAATACGACTGTATGAGTCGGGCTGCCTCTAAATATTGTGATGCAATCTGGAATATTCTTAAACCGCCAAGGAACATTGTAGAAACACTAGGCAATATCGTCGACAACGTCAACCAACTACTTCGCGCATTGAAAAATTCCAAGGAAAATATCTCGCAATTGAACACTTCTGCTTTCCATCTTTCGAGCAAAGATAAATGCTAATACGTTATTCCAATGGGAACTCATAGTAAAGACAACAAGGTGCCGCCTTACACGGATCTTCTAGAGTTTTTGGAGAAACTGGCCAACTGTGTACCAGAGATGAACGCAAGAGCAAGCTCAACCGCAATTCGGGTCGACGGGAGACTATCGGACCATTCACGTTCCACGAATCAACGTACTACGAGAAATCAGATGACATTCTGATGACGATTACACCGAAAGCGGAACAAGCAGGACAACCATAAGAACCCAAGAGTGTTCAGTATGCCACGGAGGGCACCGCATCTAGACATGTGAAGATTTTCTCTAAGTCTCAACTTATCAAAGTAATTGACATGTAATGCTCCATGCAACATTTCCTTTCAACGATACAAAGCAAGTAAGTTGTAATGTTCCATGCATAGCATAATGCTTATCCACTTCTGCACTTCAGCAGAATATGAATTCCACAATTCCTTGCTAGGGGATTGCGCTGCACAGTGTCTAGTTGTCAAGGCAATAAAGTTCTGTGGCTACTTGCAATGCGTTGGCGCATCTCCTTTTTACGTTTTAATGCATGTAAGCTGTAACGTTCTATACATTGCGTTATGCTTATCTGCCTCTGGACTTCAAAGTGATGTGAATTCTATAGTTCCTTGTAGCGTGATGGCTTCTCGTTTCAACGTAAGTAAGTAGTAATATAGCTTGTCAATGTAATTAACATCCAATGTTCTATGCAACGCGATGGAAATTCTTAGTTCTACGTATCAAAGTAAGTAAGTTGTAAGGTTCTACACAACACAATCGTGCTTATTAGTTTCTACACTACTATGTATGTTATTTCTATAGTTCCATGTTACTGTATAGAGCTTCATAGTGTCCACTTCTCAAAGTAATTGAGTTCCAAACGTCCATGCAACGCGATAGTGTTTCTCAGTTCTACAATTAATTGTCTCTGTTGAAATCACACTTCATGATATTCAAAGTAAAAATTTCAAATTAGCATATATATTCACACTCATCATATACTTTAGTCAATAGTAAATAGGTAATCCGCCCTCCAATTGCTCCACTACAATTAAATTCCATATAATTTTGTATCATTTCATGATGTTTTAAATAAACATTTCTAGTTAGTATATATACTTACACTCTCCATATATTATAGCTAAATCTAAGCAGAATAGACATTGTAAAAACTCCAGTAGCTGTAATCTTCTATGCACTGATTCATTCTTATCTGCTTCTACACATTAAACGAATCTGAGCTTCACAGTTCCTTCCAACTGGATTACGCATCATTATGCCTACGTGTCAAAGCAATAGAGTTCTAACACTCCATTCAGTGCGGTGACACATCTCATTATAATGTTATAAAGTTAGTAAGTTCTAATGTTCTATACAATGCATTGATTTCATCTCCCTCTATACATCAAAAGTATATGAAGAACATAGTTACTTGCAACGGGATAGCGCATCATAGCGTCTGCGTGTAAAAGCAATAAATATCTAATGCTCCTTGCAATGCGGAAGCGCATCCCGTTGCAACGGTTCGAAGAAAGTAAGTTGTAATCTTCTACTCGCAGAAGTATTATTTTCTGCTTCTATACTTCAAAAGAATGTGAATTCTTCAGTTCCATGCAAAAGAATGGCACTTCGTAGTATCTACCTTTCAGAGCAATAACGTTTTCTCTCTCGTTTCACGGAACTGTATAATTCACATTCCTTTGGATTGTAGAAGCAAATAAGCATAATATGATGGATAGAATGTTACTGCTTACTTACTTTGTAACGTTGAAATGAGATGCGCCATGGCAATGCATGGAGCATAGGAACTCTATTGCTCTGAAACGTAGACACTATGAAGGGCCATTTCATTGGAGGGAATTGTAGCATTCACATTATTCTGAAATGTAGAAGCAGGTAAGCATAATGCGATGCCTAGAACATTATATACTTGCTTTGAAGCGTGAAACTGAGAAGCACCATCTTGTAACACAGAATATTTTTTTATTGCTTACTCCATCTTGTTGCAAGGAATCTTCAAAGCTACTCACACTGACATGTAGACACTCAGATGCGACATCCCTTTTCGTGGAACTTTGGGAATCACTTTGAAACGCAGGACTGTGAAGCTGCATCGCGTTGTATGAAGATATGGGAAGTGCTTACTATGAAACGTAGAAATAAGAAGCGAAATCATGTTGCATAGAACTTTGCATCTTACGTACTCTGGAACGTATAAACTGATAGGGACAATCACTTTACATAGATATATAGAACACACATAGTTTTAAGCGTTGAACTTAGAATTTGAGAACTTCCTTTGAAACGTTGATAGTGAGGAGCTCCATCGGCTTTCGTAGAACTTCAGAACTTACTTGCTATGTAACGTAGACAGATAAGGGTCATCGCGTTGCTTAAAACTTTAGAACTTGCTTACTTCAACAAAGATTTCTATTGGCTTCGTCCGTTCTTTTAGAAGAGTTCTTGATAAACCACTTACTTTTCACGTTTGCAATATTTTTATATGTATGCGAGGTGTAATCGTTTAAGTTCTAAGATGATTATTTAGTGTTGATTATTATTTAGTAACTCGGTTATAAACGTGTCTGCATGAGACTTAATCAATATGTTCATAAGCCTGAAATTTATGCAGTTATTTGTTAGTCACTTAGTCTGATCATTTGAAAATGATTGACTTTCATCAATTTTCTCAAAAATTGAAATACTGTCCAACTGCTTGTATTAAAGACTATAATTAAAGTTTTGAAAATATTTTACCTTTTAATGATGTATCACGTCTCGGGTCGCGGAAAATTAACCGTATGCCGGAGCAGCACGCCGTCTCGAACGGTTCGGCTCGCACATTTGGGTCGAAGACGGGGTTCTTTTTGGATCGCGGAACACTGCGTGAAAGTCACGGACGCGAGTATATAAAAAAGGGAACTTACCTTTCGAAGTCTTAGAAACCGCTAATTCCTAACTTCGTTCCAGGTATCGTCGTCGGCAAGGATCGTCCTCTGGTATGGTCCCTCTGTACGGCTGACCTCTGGTGCGGATCGGCGACGGAGGCGCCGATGCGGAATGGCTCTCCGGTCGGCAGACAGCAGGAGATGAGACAGTGCAGTGGTGGACGATGGAGTAGCTGCTTGTACCCACGTATTCGCGCACTAGAGAACGCAGGAAGTTCTTCCTTCCCACGCGTCGAGTTCGTTTATTCGTAGTGGAACAGCGCATTCAAATCGGATTCCAAAACCGCCGCTTTGGTTTGCCGATCCAGAGATATGGAAAACGATGGATATCTTCTCCTTAGTCTAACTGTGGCTCAATGCCGCTAAGCGGAGGGCCACTCTGACTGGTCGGTAACCAAGCGTAACTAAAGTTCAGAACTCCTTGAATGATTCTGGAAGAAGCGTGAAGTCGTGGAAGACTTCGTACCATAATGAATCTAATTCTTATAAATAATTTTTTATCGTAGTGAACTATATAATTGCAATTAGAATTCTTTATGAAATAATAATAACAGAGAGGTATGTATCCATTCTTGTAATTTTGAAAAGAGTATTATATCTTACTATTTAAAATGAAATATTGAGATTTGTTTACAATCTAATGGAATTTAATTACCTTTTGATTCAATTTCACAGTGATAATCTTCCATAGTCCAACAATTTTGTGAGCTGTCCTCAGGAATCCGCAGCTCAGTACTTATAAAATGGACGACACAAAGAACAGCCTAGCCAAACGTAATCGAACCGATTTTTCAATACTAATCTTATCATGTTTAACTTATTCTGCAAACTATTAAAATGCCCTTCGGAAAGTGTTTATTCACAGTGAAGTAAACGGTAAACGTTACGCCTTCCACCACTGTTTACAATACGTATGTTGCATTTACTATAAAAACTGTAAGTATTATCACCTTTGTTTACTTTTTGTAACCTTCAATGACTTCATGTTACAGGTTGTTGAACTCGTTTCAAAATGCTCTATCGTATTACGGAAAAAAGAACACACCAATTCATTTTATAAAATGAAGGTAACCTTCAAATGTCCAACATACCTCCACTTACAAAAAAACTATTTTCATCAACGATGGGACCTTTGTCCTGTGCAATTTTATATCAGCAAAAATTTCTATGAAACTTATAGTTTCGAGGATATCTGAGGTGCTAATTATTACTGCCCCACACTGTATATTGTTATGGATGTGTCCAACAAGACAACGATGAACAAAGTTAAATTTAATATTACGATTTTTATATTCCTTATAATATATTTGTTTTTCTGTAATTTAGCCAAAAAACAGTGTTCACGATGTCGGCAGATGAATGAATTTGCCTTAGAATTACAAGAGCCGACAATATCAAAAGTAGAATATTTATTTTCTCCGCTCAACGATTCACTGGAAACGTTAAGTAAAGTGCGTGCCTTTCAAAAGAGTCAGATGCAAATTACGAACCTAAACAACCAGCGATTGGCACGCCAATGACAACGGATGAATATTTTATTTTATAAATAATATTTTTAGTTTATGACGGGTTGAAAGAAATATATATGACTCTCTCAATAACTATTAATATAGGAAAACAACTCTCAAAATGTCTATCAATACTCATATGTTGAACATCTACTGACATTTAACGGTTTTAACTTGTATGAAAGCACAGGTTCTCCGTTACCAAATATGACGTAACGTCATTGCAGAGAAGATTCATGAATTGAGCGATGACACGCGTGTCATGATGGTTCTGGTGCTACGCGACTCATACGGCGTTTTACGCTTGTTTAGGAGGTACTGGTAACACGTTCTGGCATTTTAGCTAACGAATCCGGTCACAGATGGCTACGGATCAGCTGACACTCCACGGAAGTGGCGATATAGTGCCGGTATGGTGTCGCCACCATCATGCCGTTTGTTATCTGGGATGCTTTCTAGAGCAATATTCGGATTTGAATTTGAACACATAGCTACTTGATCGCGAATTTGTATGTACATAATAATACATGACTGCATAAAAACAATATCATATACTTTTATAATCAATGCGGTATAAGAATATAAAACGAAGAACTATCCACTCTCATCGGGAGTAAAAACAAAGTCTGGAAAGCAAGGTTAGTTGTAAAATATAATCAAGCAGTTAATATATCTAATCACAGTACATAATAAATCACTGAAAGTATAATGATATGAATAGTAAGAAAAACATATTCATTTGTTAGATGCTTATAAATTGAAATTTAAAAGTCCAAGTTACATTTAATACACTATTGCTTAACATTGTGATTTAATGTTGTTTCAAATAGGCGTGGAGAACTAGCTGGTACTTCTGTCAATGTAATTTCATTTCTGCTGGATACAGTAAAAACACATTTGCAATCTAAGCAAGGTTTCACTAGATCTGGTGGATTTTCGAAATTTTAGAAATAAATGATGGCAGTAGTAGTTGGTTCAGCGCCAGGTGATAAACATATACAACAAGAAAAGCAATGTAAACGGATTTAAAATGTTCAAGATTATTTAAATTAAACTATTACACTTTTATAATGCATGTAGCGCTTCGGTTCTTTGTAACGTACAAAGAGTCTTAAGAATGTAACGCAATGTAAAGGAGTTTGGAAACAAAGAAAGCAGGCCTTAATCTCAGAAAAAGGGACCTTGGATCTGTTGTGTATCGTGGTTTCCGGCGTGCTGTGTTGAGGGATATGTCATTCGGATTTAATTATCTAAACGAGAACAATTCAAATAAATTTGGAGTCGACATATTGGAAGAAAAATTCTTCCAGTGAAAAATGCTGTATGCTGTGCAACAGCAGCTTCACATCCCCTTGATATTCTACAAAAAATTTTATGCCATTTTACTCGATTTACTAGAATCGAAACTATGAAACCTACTATGTGGTATTTCTGCAACTGCTACCACACACACCTGCGCGCGCGCACACACACAAACGCACACGCACATACGAAATCCACCAAGCTTAAAGATACTGTGTATGTATTGGAGGATGCGTACAAAAAGAAAGGACTATTACATGGATAAACTGTAGAATTCCATTTGTAATTGATAATTTGGTTATAATCATTTATATGCTTTTATCAGAAATTTGAATAAGTCAAAATTGTAGCACGCAGGTGTGTGAATATCACTTTGCAATCTCATTTCATTCTGGTAGTTATACTTATATATAAGCATCCATCCAGGCATAAAGCTTGATAATCTTTCAACTACAAAATAATGATGAAACATTAAACTTTTTGCTGATTTTGGTCTATTTTATCATTTTCGGAACTTGTGAAGCAGCCAGAACTATAATAACAAAGTACTTTATATCTTTGCTCATTGTTTCCAAAGAAAATATTAAATGTGAGTAACATAATATAATAAATAACATAATAATAATATAATAAATAAATATATTCAAACGTAATTTATTTAATTTTTATCATTTAGCGTTACAAAATATATTACAATAATATATAAAAATATATTTTACTTTAGTTTTTTCAATATTTTTAATATTTTATATTATCATATTAAAATTTTACAAAAAGTAACAAAATTTTTAGAAGTAGGAATAATTTTTCCTTAATTAGTTAATATGTTGGTTCTTTTTAAGAAGACGGTATTTAATTTTTCAAAGTAAGTTTCGACTTAAAATTGACCATTAGTTTCTCTAATTTCATTGCTTTTCGTAGAACACCGCAAATTTTCAGCTTTCCCATTACAGCTTTGTCCATGCAAGTTTTAATTCTCTGAAAGATATATATTATTATGTTATTAGTAAAATTATTTTGCATTTCTAATTAATTGAAACGTAAAAAATGTATTTTTTTTATGAGAAAGCATTGCGAGAAAATTTTGGGATTCTATTACTAATGTTGTACCTAGTGGTTGACTAGGTTGTCCTCTCGCTGTCGCACCTCTTTACTATTTTTAAGATTCAAAAACCGTGTACCAACTTTGTCACCTTTAAAATTTACGAAATTTACATATTGTGAATTTTGCAAAAGTGATGTTAATTAACTCTTGAATTATGGTTGCTTGGGCGATTAATCAGACTGATCTATGAGAAGCTGTAATGTACGAGGACTAATAAATTTTCTTTTACCATAATGAACAATACAGTATTTGAGCTTACACTTTTGTTAACAAACTATCTGTTCAAATTAGCTTGGATGACAATTAATATTTGCATGATCTTTTCCTCTGATTTATCTGTATAATTTGTTCGTTCTTTTCAATTGTCATATATAATTATTCAAATCTATATGTTCCAAATTCTTCTCTAGGAAGGAATCAGGCAACAAGTTATCTTATCAATAATATTTATAATCTGTAAAATAAATTGATATGTTTACTAAAATATAAATTATACATTCATATATTAATTGAAACCTTTAGTTAATTATTCACACCTGGATTATACGCATAATGGGTAAAATCAGACTTTCCTTCAGTTTTTTTAATATTGCCTCATCGATTAAAGACTGATTAGTAACAGATTTACTGTCTTTGCAAAATAAAAGCGTACATTGCATCACACATTATTTCCAGCTTCCCACTATAATTTTGTTATTCTGAACCAACGAACATCTCTATTGCAGCCATATGTATACCTGAAACAACGCGTGCGTAAGGCAATCTCAAATTGAGAGAATTATTTTTCTTAACAATGAAATTAGAAATATATATAAGTTACTGCAGTCTTTGACAAGAGTGCATTCACAGCAATGCCATCATTCATCGGTCCTTCCAAGAGCACACATTAACATTCCAAACTTGGATATTATATAATCGACACGAGTTTGAAACCATATTCGTTTAATTTTTACACTTAGTGATGGGCTGATATTTACTATATGAGGATCTGTGCCTTTCATTGAATATGGTAAGCATACCTTAATATTATTCACAAGATCATAATTTTTCATACCAATGGATTCTATGCCTGGTTAAAGAAATAGCGCTAACAGCATTAACCCTTTCAGCACTGAGTTGTGTGGCAAATGGTTTTGTGAGAACCTATATGTGGCGTTCGTTGTTGTCAGACCGGTGGAGTCATCTCTGTGAAAACTGCTCAAGCTGTTCGCAATTCTGTTTCAGCACAGATTGAAGACATGGCGAAACGAGTCAATACATGCCTACGGTTGAATGTTCCCATTAAGAATAACTTATAAGTTACCGATGGATGGTGCTGCTGGTGGTCGGTTACTCACAATCGACCGACGGGTAGTGCTGCTTGTGCTTAATAATCCATAAATTATATACGACTGGTGTTACCAACAACCGATAGCGCATGCTTTCACATACAGCTGGTGCAGCCAATAGTAGGTAACTCAAGACTTATGAACGACTGGTGTTGGCTGCGGTCGGTAGCTTACGATATAACGACAGTAGATGATGCCTGTGGTCGATAAATTATGACATAATGACGGCTGGTATTGCCAATAGTCGGGAATTCAAGAACTATCGAACAATGGCATTGCCAGCTATTGGTAATCCATCTCTTACTTGGCTTAACTTAATCTAACTTCCTCTAAACTTAATTTAAACCAAGCTAACCTCAGTTACACCTAATGTGGCTTACCCTGCCTGCACTCAAATCTAACTCAACCTAACACAATCTAACATTACCTTCCTTGAACATAAACAAATCGAACCTACACTTTCTTAAATCTAACCCAACATAATCGAGCAACCTACAAACATTCCCAAACATATTTCAACCTAACCTAACCTAGCGTAACCTAACTAATTCTAACACAATCACAGTTCCATCTCGGGACGGAAGCAGCCTCCGCAACATTCCCAGGGAAGAGGCTATGCAGTAAGACTTCCGCAGTTACGGAGTGGTAGATCCGCTCCGATTGAACGTTTATTCACGTAATATAATATAATAATCTGCGGGTTCAATCGGAGTGGGTCCGCATTGAATACAGGAACGTCTTCGGCTAAATGAAAAAAAACAGTCCGAAAAGAATAAAACTTTTCTAACAAATCGTACGGAAATCAGACATTTCGACGCATATCCAATATACACCTAACCAAAACGTAATTCGAAAAATACAAAGAATAAGCGGAAATATTCTCCAATATGTGACATATACAAATCAGACAAGTAATCGTACAACGCCGGGTCCGGGATGGTGCAGAGAGGAAATGTGGAGGACAGAGAACATAAAATAACAACAACGTAACTAAAGAGAAAGAAAAAGAAGATCTGTGGAAACATTGCATTTACTAAGAGGAAATCCTACAAATATCAAACAACAGATTATATACCATACCGTCCGGGCAAGGTACAACGAAATAGACGATATCGTGGGAGATAATAAAAATATCGAGAAACTTAAAAGGAAAATAGTACTTTAGACTGAACGAATCAATATCATTGATTCCGGCAAGCTTAATGGAAAACGCGACTTCGAATCGGTTAGAGTATAAGATAGATGCTGGTCGCGGTTCAAGTGGCTCTGCGTTCCTTGCCCGCATCAGTGCAGGCAGTAGGATGGTGTGGGGGGGGCCTCCCCTAACCCCACCACCGGCATGAGCGAGGCTGCTGTGCATATGCTGCTGAAAGGTGCTGCTGGTTCGCGAAAATATAAAGGAGAAAAAGAAAGCCTCGGAAGACACAGGCACGAAAGGAAAATCATCAGGAGCCGAAGTAAGGGAACCAAAAAGAAAGGGCAGGATAATGGAAATGCTACCGATAAGAATTACATCCTTACTTTGAAATAGAAGAATAGGCAACCACACATCAGACGTAATGATAGATATTATGAGCGAGGATACGACGAAGGTAATGACATATTAGAAAACGTTAATGGGAAGCATCAGGTATATAAAAAAAACTGAGATCGAACACTTGATCGAACTAGTGGCGAACGGTACAGGGAAAATTGAAGCAATTAAAGGAGCGGTAAGCATTCAAGGACAAACAACGGGATGAGGAAAGCAGGAGAAACGACAGAAATATGAAAAGATGATGCAAGAAAATCGAGAGCGGAATATATAATCCTATAATTTAACAAGAAAACAGGTATAGAGAACATAATAAAGGAGATAAAAGGAACTCTAGAAGAAGAATTCGAAGAAAAACGTACGAGTGGGAGTATAATGCTCCAACTAAGGGACATATACCCGTTAGGTGACCAGAGAAGAAATTAATGATTACATAAGACGAACATTGAAAATAATCGAAGGAAAGGATAGCGGTATAAACGTCAAGTTGTTAAAACAAACGTAGAGAGTCAATCGAGTCGCGTTAGCTGAATTTGGACAGGAATATAGTAAAGAGCTGGAAAAGGTCAAACGACTCAGAATACCATTAACACCTTGTCTCTGCAAAGTGATACCGAGAATAGAGAGATACTTCAAATGCCATAAACTGGGACATATCGGCAGAAATTCCGAAGAAGTCAAAGATAATAAGGGAATCTGCAGAAGATGCGCATCTCAGATTTATACGATGATCGGTTGCATCGCGAATAAACCGAAATGTATCATCTGCAGCGAGGCAGGAAGAAGGAATCCGTACATCAGACACGTTACCGGAGTTTTAACTGTCCGGCCTACAGAAAGGCGTTGATAGAGAAGAACGAGAAACGAATATGGAACTGAAAGTCCTACAAATCTATCTGAACAGATGCCGAATCTCGCGAAATATCATGCAGCAAATGCGAATGATTCAAGAGACAGACGTGGTAATAATATTGGAAGCACACAAGATGGAAGAATACTGACTGCGAGACGAGAACGGTGACGCTGCGATATGGATAACCGGTGTTAATCGAAAATGTTTCACATATGGCACCACATATTCCTCGACCGGAATCGTTCATGCAATGGTCGAAGGAACAAAAGCTATAAGCTGCTACTTCTCGCTTAACAGGAACGGAAAGAAATCGAAGAATATATAAACAAAGCTGAGGATAACGTAGAAAAGGGAGAGAAAGCAAGCAGAATAATAATCGAGGGTGACCTGAACGAAAAATCGGTAATCTGGGGTAGTAAGACGAGCAATCATAGAGAGGAAAAGATCATCAAAATGGCTCTAAGAAACGATCTAATCGCGACCAATCCGAAAGAAGGCTATACATACTTTAAGAACCGAAACAAATAAAAAATAGACATAATGTTGATAGGAGGTTGCATATACGCTAAGTTGAGTATAGCAGAAGTGTTTGAGATATTTGCAGCGTTGGA
This sequence comes from Xylocopa sonorina, assembly GCF_050948175.1. Taxonomy (NCBI): domain Eukaryota; kingdom Metazoa; phylum Arthropoda; class Insecta; order Hymenoptera; family Apidae; genus Xylocopa; species Xylocopa sonorina. Next base: position 480,769 of record NW_027490199.1, read on the forward strand.
CCATCAATACGTACTACATAACTTCTAAAGTACGAATTACAAGAATAACGAAGAGGGATTTGTAAGCCTCGATGGAAAGAAAGCGAACTCGAACGATGCAAATAAATGATCGACTTATATAATATATAGATATTTATTTTTATCTAGAAGAGATGATCTAGTTCTACGTAATTAAAATATATGATAAGTGTAACTATATAAACCATTTTCAAATATTTAATTAAAACATCATGAAATGATATGAAATTAGATAGGGTTTCAGATGTAATGGAGTATCATAAGGAGATATTGTATTTAGAAATAACTAAAATATAAAATATGTATTAATATTTATACTAATTTGAAATATTTACTTGAAAAATCATCAAAGCATATGGTCCAGCGAGTGGGGGATTAACGGATCGTTGCGAGGAGCATGCGGCTTAATGTGTGTAACTTGGATTTATGAATTCTCATATACAGCAATACATTAGTCCGGATATAGTACATATATGTATGTAAGAGGCTTAAAAGTAGAATACAGGTTCTGGTAAAGTCGGATCACTGAATTGGAGGAGTCCCCATTGTGGTGATGGGCTGTTCGTTAACAAAACTGTAAGCTCAAATATTATCTATTGTTCATTATGTTAAAAGAAATTTATTGGTTTTCGCACATTACAGCACGTCATAGATCAGTCTAATTTATTGCCCAAACAACCATAATTCAGAAGTTAATTAATATTACATTTGCAAAAATTTACAATATGTAAATTTCGTAAATTTTAAAGGTGACGAAGCCGGTACACGGTTCTTGGATCTTAAAAATGGTAAAAAGGTGCGGCAGGAAGAGGAGAACCTAGTCAACCACTAGGTACAATGTTTACCACTATTAACAATGGATTTTCCAAATTTTTCCGCAATGCTTTCTCATGAAAGAAATATATTTTTTACGTTCAAATTAATTAGAAATGAAAAATAAGTTTACTAGGAATATAATATTATATATCTTTCGGAGAATTAATACTTGCATCGGCAAAGTTGTGATGGAAAAGTTGAAAATTAGCGGCGATCTACGAAAAGCAATGAAATAAGAGATATTAATGGCCAATTTAAAGTCGAAACTTACTTTGAAAAATTGAATACCGTCTTCTTAAAAGAAACCGACACATTAACTAATTAAGGAAAAATCATTCCTACTTATAAAAATTTTGTTATTTTTTGTAAAGGTTTAATATGATAATATAAAATATTTTAAATATTAAAAAAACTAAACTAAAATATATTTTTATATATTTTTCTAATATATTTCGTAACGTTAAATGATAAAAACTAAACAAATTACGTTTGAAAATATTTAATTACGTAGATTGATCTTTACTCATACATTTATAATAAAATGAACATAGTTATTCATATTTTTTTTTTTCAAACAATGAGCAAAGATATAAAGTACTTTGTTGTTATAGTTCTAGATACTTCACAAGTTCCGAAAATGATGAAATAGACCAATACCTGGAAAAAGTCTAATGTTTTATAATTATTTTCTAGTTGATAGATTATCAAGCTTTATGCCTGAATGGATGCTTATATATAAGTATAACTGCCAAAATAAAATGAGATCGCAAAGTGATATATACACACCTGCGTGCTGCAATTTTGGTGTATTTAAATATCCGATAAAAGCATATAAATGTTTCTAATCTAATTATCAAATACAAATGGAATTCTACAATTTATCCATGTAATAGTCTTTCCTTATTGTACGCATCCTCCAATACATACACAGTATCTTTAATCTTGATGGATTTCGTATGGTCGCGTGTGTGTGTGCGCGCGCCCGCGCGCGTTTCTGTATGAGCGCGCGCACGTGTGTATATGGTAGCAGTTGCAGAAATATCACATAATATGTTTCATTGCTTCCATTTTTGTAAATCGAGTAAAATAGCATAAGATTTTCTGTAGAATATTAAGGAGATGTGAAGCTGCTCTTGCACTGCATACAGTATCTTTCACTGGAAGAATTTTTCTTCCAATGTGTCGACTCCAGATTTATTTGAATTGTTCTCGTTTAGAAATTTAAAACCGAATGACATATCCCTTAACACAGCACGCCGGTAACCACGATACACAACAGATCCAATGTTCCTTTATCTGAGATTAAGGCCTGCTTTCTTTGTTTCCAAACTTCTTTACATTGCGTTACATTCTTAAGACTCTTTGTAAGTTACAAAGAACAGGAACGCTACATGGATTATAAAAGTGTAACAGTCTAATTTATATAATCTTGAACATTTTAAATCCGTTTACGTTGATTTGCTTGTTGTATATGTTTATCACCTGGCGCTGAACCAACTACTACTGCCATCATTTATTTCTAAAATTTCGAAAATCCACCAGATCTAACGAAACCTTGCTTAGATTGCAAATATGTTTTTACTGTATCCAGCAGAAATGAAATTACATTGGCAGAAGTACCAGCTAGTTCTCCAAGCCTATTTGAAACAACATTAAACCACCTTGTTAAACAATAATATATTAAATGTGAATTGGACTTTTAAATTTGAATTTATAAACAGCTAACAAATAAATATGTTTTTCTTACTATTCATATCATTATACTTTCAGTGATTTATTATGTGCTGTGATTTGATATATTAACTGCTTCATTATATTCTACAACGAACCTTGCATACCAAACACTGCTTTTACTCCTTATAAGAGTGGATAATCCTTCGTTTTATATTCTTATATCGCATTGGTTATAAAAGTATATAATATTGTATTTATGCAGTCACGTATAATTATGTACATACAAATTCGCGATTAAGTAGCTATATGTTGAAATTCAATTCCGAATAATGCTCTAAAAAGCATCCCAGATAACAAAGAACAAGATGGCGGCGACACCATACCGGCACTATATTGCCACTTCCGAGGAGTGTCAGCTGATCCGTAGCCATCTATGGCCGGATTCGTTAGCTAAAATGTCAGATTTTACCAGCACTTTCTAAACAAGCATAACACGCTGCGTGAATCACGCAGCACCAGCACTATCGTGACACGCGTGTCATCGCTCCATTCACGAATCTTTTCAGCAACGACGTAGGGTCACATTTGGTAATGGGGAACCTCTGCTTTCATACAAATTAGAACCGTTAGATGTCAGTAGATGTACAACATATGAGTATTGATATATATTTTGATAGTCGTTGTTGTATATGTACAGTTATTGAGGGAGTCGTATATATTTCTTTCAACCCGTCATAAACTAAAAATATAATTTATAAGAACAATATTACTTACAAAATACAAATTCATGCTGTTACGTCCCTAACTTCGCCTTGTGTAATTTCAAGGAAGTGTGGCATTTACATTCTTTTGAAGTATAAGCGGAATATACATAACGCATTTTATTGAATGTTATAACTTATCATGAGACACAGAAATGAGAAGAGATATCGCGTTTTTTGAAGAATTAGGAATCTATTGCTTCTCTACGTAGACACCTAGAAGCGCTATTTCATTGCAAGGAAGAGTGGGCTTTACATTCCTTTGACGTGTTTACGAGATACACATAACGAGCTGCATTGATATTACATCTTATCATGAGACACAAAAATGAAATGCGATATTGCGCTTTACGAAGCATTAGAACTCTGCAGCTTCGATACGTAGACATCTAGAAACGTTGTTCTGTAGCATAGAAGTGTGGGATTTACAATCTTTTGAACTGTAGACGAGATATACACAACGAGTTGCATTGAATATTACACATTATCATGAGACATACGAATGAGATGCGACAACGCGTTTTCTGAAGCATTAGGACTCTATAGCTTCGATACGTAGACATATAGAAACGCTATTCTGTAGCAAGGAAGAGTTGCATTATATTCTTTTGAAGTATCGATGGGATATACATAACGCGCTGCATTGAGTATTACATCTTATCATGAGACATTGAAATGAGATGCAACATCGCGTTTTATAAAGGGATAAAACTCTATTGCATCGATACGCATACATCGAGAAACGCTATTACGTCGCAAGGAAGTGTGGGATGTACATTCTTTTGGCTTGCTGACGAGATATACATAACGCGTTGCATTGTGTATTACATCTTATCGTGAGGCATAGAAATGAGATGCGATATCGCGTTCTATGAAGCAATAAAACTCTATTGCTTCGATTCATAGACATCTAGAAACGCCATTCTTTGCAAGAATGAGTGGGATTTACAATCTCTTGACGTTTTGGCAAGATGTACATAACGCGCTGCATTGATATTACATCTTATCGTGAAACATAGGAATGAGATGCCATATCGCGTTCTATAAAGTGCTAGAACTCTATTGCTTCGATACGAAGACATCTAGAAACGCTATTCTGTCATAAGAATGTGTGGGATTTATATTCTCTTGATGCCTTGACGAGGTATACATAACACGCTGCATTGATATGACATCTTATCATGAGACATTGATGTGTGGTGCGATATCACGTTTTATGAGGCATTAGATCACTATTGCTTCGAAACGTAGACATATGGAAACGCTATTCCCTAACATGGAAGAGTGGCATTTACATTCTCTTGAAGTATTGACGAGACATACATAACGCGTTGCAATGATTTACATCTTGTCATGAAGCATAGGACTGAGATGCGATATCGCATTCTACGAAGATTTAGAACTGTACTGTTTTGTTGCATAATCATGTAGAAAAGCTATTCCGTAGCATGGAAGTGTGGCATTTACATTATATTGAGGTGTAGATGAGGTATACATAACGCGTAGCTTTGAATATTACATCTTATCATGAAACATAAAAATGAGATGCGATATAGCGTTCTATGAAGCACTAGAACTCTTTCGCTTCGATGCATAGACATCTAGAAACGCTATTCCCTCGCACGGAAGGGAAGGATTTGCATTCCCTTGAAGAATTGTCGCAATATACATAACTCGTTGCATTGAATTACATCATATCATGATACATAGAAATGAAATACGATATCGCGTATTATGAGGCACTAGAACTCTATTGCTTCGATATGTAGACATCTAGAAACGCTGTTGCATAGCAACGAAGTGTGGGCCTTATATTCCTCTGATGTGTTTCCGAGATATACATAACGCGTTGCATTGATTTTCATGTTATCATGAACCATAGAAATGGGACGCGATTTCGCGTTTTACGAAGAATTGGAACTCTACTGCTTATAATTCGCTGACATCTAGAAGCGCTATTCTGTAGAATGGTAATATGACATTTACTTTCTTTTGAAGTGTGGACGAGATACCCATAACGCGATGCTTTGATATTACATCTTATCATGAGTCATAGAAATGAGACGCGATATCCCGTTTTATGATGCATTAGAACTCTATTGCTTCGATGCGTAGTCATCTAGAAGCGCCATTCCGTTGCAAGGAAATGTGGTACTTACATTCTTTTGAAGTGTAGACGAGATATACGTTACGCTTTGCATTGAATATTACATCTTATCGTCAGACCTAGGAATGAAATGCAATATCGCGCTCTATGAAGTATTAGAAATCGATTCCTTCGATACGCAGACGTCTAGAAACTCTATTCCGCAGCAGGGAAGTGTGGTATTTACTTTCTTTAGAAGTGTTGACGAGATATACATAACGCGTTGCATTGAATGATACGTCTTATTATGAGAAATTTAAATGGCCCACAGGCCTTAGATTCTTTTGGAGTGTTGACGAGATGTACATGACGCGTTGCATTGAATTACATCTTATTATGTTACATAGAAATGAGATGCAATATCGCCTTCTATGAAGAATTATAACTCTAATGATTCGATCCGCGGACATCTAGAAACGCTATACCGTTGGAAGGATGTGTGGGATTTACATTCTTTTAACGTGGTGGCGAGATATAGTTAACGCGTTGCCATTAACTACATCTTATCATGAAACATAGAAGTGACATGCTATGTCGTGTTTTACGAAGCATTAGAACACCTTTGCTTCGACATGTAAACATCTAGAAGCGCTATTCCGTAGCATGGAAGTGTGGGATTTATATTCTTTTGAAGTGTAGACGAGATATACAAAACGCTTTGCATTGAAGATTACATCTTACCATGAGATATAGAATTAACAAGCGATATAGCTTTCTATGAGGCATTAGAACTCCATTGCTCCGATATGTAAACATCTAGAAACGCTGTTCCGTAGTAAGGAAGTGTGGCATTTACATTCTATTGAACTGTATACGTTGCAGAGCCAGAGGATGACGTGTCTGCAACCAACAACACCATGCGAAGCTGCACGAGGACCACCAACCGGAAAATGCATGACTGCAACGGAAATTCGAAAAGCTCGTACCAAGTTTCACGGTCTTAGTCATCAACAGTCGCACAACGGAGCTGATGGCCACCGCGATCGTCCGCGGTAGCGATCGCGACCAGAAGCCAATCGAGTGTAGAACGTTGAGCGTCACCTGTTCGAGTGCAAACTTCATTACAGACGACCTGGCAATGAAGCTTGGACTTCCCACGAAAAATAACAAGACAGCTATCGAAGCGTTGAACCAATTACACGAGTTCGCGAATAAATTGCCTCAACGACGATCAAATCGCGGTTATTAGACTTCGCGCGGAAGCTCACATTCTTTACGATACCGCGAATCGCTGGACCGATACCGGAAGAGCAAATCGATCAGGCGAAGACTCCGATTCCGGCAAACGTAAAACTAGCAGATCCACAATTTCATCGACCGGCAAATGTGGATATGTTAATCGGCACCGGTCCCGCTTTATCGTCCCTTAGCATCGGCCAGTACAAACTTTCTCCTCGCAACGATCCTAAATTATTTCTCCAAAAGACGCAATTTGGATGGATCATCGGGGGGAGCGTCTCCACATCGGCGTCGTGGAGAAAACATCAAACATTCGTTACAACCCTGAATTTCGAACTTCAAAAATTCTGGGAGCTAGAAGAGGATCCACACGTACAATACCTATTTTCCGCGGATCAGGAATGCGAGCAGCATTTTCACGACCACGTTAAATGGACACGAACCGGTCGTTACATTGTCGCACTGCCGTTCAATGAAAAGAAGATGCAGTTAGGCGAAACTCGGTCGCGCGCCTTCAGCCGTCTTCTTTCGCTCGAACGAAAATTCATGAAAGATCCAGAGCTGAAACGAGAATACTCTGCCGTCATCGAGGAGTATCTCGAGATGGGACACATGAGCCAGGTAGAACCACGCGATTCGGATGGCTTCTACCACACCCACCATGCCGTCATCAAACTGTCCAGCTCAACAACGAAGGTTCGTGTCGTCTTCGATGGATCTGCAAGATTGAGCAGTGGACTGTCATTGAACGGCACGCTTTTGGCAGGACCAATGATACAGGACGACATATTCGCTCTTCTCATAAGGTTCCGTCAACACACCTATGTCTTAACCGAAGACATCGGGAAGATGTATCGGTATTTCCTCGTAAAATCGGAAGACCGCCGATACCAGCCGATATTATGGAAAGGTAACAACGGAAAGGTGAAAACGTACGAGCTGAACACGGTCACGTTCGGACTACCTTCAGCCCCTTTCTTCGCCATCAGGTGCATTCATCAGCTAGCGGACGACGAAAAAGTGAATGCTCCTTTCGCATCGACCGTACTCCAGCGAGATCTATACGTCGACAGCACAGATAATTACGAAGACGCTAGACAACTACGGGACCAGGTAATCAAGCTACTTAACCGCGGCAGCATCCACATTCAACAATGGGTCTCGAACGAAACGAAACTTTTAGCAGGACGGCGAAATTTCCGGAAAGCGAAATTCACCCAAAGTATTTTGGAGACGCCACCATGAAAACTCTCGGCGTCTCGTGGCACGCGCAGAACAACCGAATCATCTATTCCGTGGATCCAAACATCGATACGAGGATCACCAAACGCACGATCTTATCCACCATAGCAAAAATATTCGACCCGTTAGGTTTACTGGCGCCAGTAATAATAACGGGAAAAATATTTATGCAACACCTATGGAAACTACAATTGGTCTGGGACGAATCGCTACCAACAATCCTTCATACAGAATGGTCCACGTACGTGAAGGAATTCCAGTTACATAACGAAACATTCTTCGAGTGACACGTATGCCAATAGAAGGTGCGAGGAGTGGAATTACACGGTTTCTGCGACGCGAGCGAACGAGCATACGGAGCGTGCGTGTATGTACGGTCAGTCCACAATCGCGGACGAATTAAAACGGGACTATTATGCGCGAAATTTCGGTTCGCACTAGTAAAAGTTGTCAGCCTCGCACGTCTCGAACTTTGCGGGGCGGTGCTACTGACGTCATTATTTTCTAACGTCCGAGATAGTAATGCACGCCGATTCGACTCGATTAACTTCTGGACGGATTCCACGATAGTTTTAAATTGGCTGCAACGCGAACCAGCCACGCTAAGGACATTCGTGGCAAATAGAGTGGCCGAAATTCAAGCGAAGACCGATAGCGGCACGTCAGGTCAAACGACAATCCAGCGGACCTCATATAGAGAGGACAAATACTGGCGGAATTCTTGAAGCCCTCCATCTGGCGTCATGGACCATCGTGGTTTGCCGACGATAACAGGGATTGGCCGAAATCTACGTTCAACCTCGTTTCGGAAATACCCGATATTCGTGCCCATACATGCTTGGCAACGACCATCCGTAGCAACGAAATTCTCGGCCGCTATTCAGACATCGCGAAATTGAGGAGGATCGTCGCGTATTGCCTCCGATTTCGCAAGAATCATTGTAACGCAGGACCTCTAACCGTACGAGAGGTCCACGACGCTAATGATCGGATCTTGAAGCTCGTGCAGGCCTCCGCGTTCGAAAAAGAGATCCGAAATTTGAAGAACGGTACAGAGCTGCATCCAAAGAGTAACCGGCTCTCGCTGTAGCCATTCTTACACGAAACGGGAATTCTACGGGTAGGCGGTCGACTACAAAACGCAAACATTCCCTTCGGACAGAAACATCCGAATCTGCTTCCGAAATAACATCACATCACCGATCTGATCATTCGTCACACGCATTTAGATGGACATCATTCGGTTATCAATACCACGCTGGCGACACTAAAGCAGAGGTGTTGGCCCATTGATGGTAAAAAGTCCATCAGGTGCTTCCGCGTAAAACCACCGGCCGTGAATTACGTAATGGGCACTCTACCTGCGGCACGCGAATCCGAATGCCAACCCTTTTATAACTGCAGAACAGATTATTGCGGTCCTTTTTATATCAAGGAAAAACGTTTCCGACATTGTGCGCGAGTAAAAATCTATGTAGCAGTGTTTGAGTGCTTTGCAACGAGAGCGGTCCATCTTGAGGTCGTCGGTGACATGACTACCGTAGCGATCATCGCGGCATTGAAACGCTTCATCGGTCGTAGGAGCATCTGTCGGAACATTCATTCCGACAACGGGACAAAATTTCGTTGGAGTGAATAACGAATTAAGCGCACTGTACCAAAAACTGCAAACGGACGATAAGGTAACACACTCACGGGCAAGGAAATATCGTGGCATTTCATGCCAGCTCTTTCTCCCAATTTCGGCGGCCTTGGGGAGGTAGCTGTCAAATCCTTCAAACACCACGTCAAACGAGTCGTAGAGGAAGAACTGTTTACGTTCGTACAGTTCAACACGTTCGCGATCGAAATCGAAGCGATCCTAAACTCCTGCCCGCTTACTTCATTATCATCCGATCCTAATGGTCCATCAGCTCTAACTCCGGCCCACTTCCTGATCGGCACGTCGTTAACGAGTTTGCCCGAGACTGATTTCAGCGATACTCCTCGTCACCGATTGTCACACTGGCCACACATCCAGAACGTTCAGCAGGACTATCCACCATCTGAACGAGCAAAAAAAATGGACAAAGGGCTACCACGAGATCAAGAAAGGATCCCTCGTAGTCTTAAGGGATGACTACCTTCCGCCTTTGCAGTGGCACCGCGGTCGAAACGAAGAGGTGCACCCAGGTCCAGATAAGATCATCCGCGCGGTCACCGTACGGACCAGCCACGAGGTCTACAAACGCAACGTCAAGCAGCTAGCGAAGTTGCCCACATCCGAGGCGACAGTGTGAACCATCGACGTCGCGGCGATATTCAGATCAATCCGATCTAGATTGATCGACACCGTCTTTCAACCGGGGGAACGTGGTTCGACCGACTGAACCAATAAAACGTGGGATCTCCGAAGACTTCATTTATTACACGTTTGTGACGAAAAGGCTATTTTTGAGAATAAGACGTTTTAAGTAATTTCGTAAATATATATATTACTGCGATATGTAGACATCTAGAAACGCTATTCCCTAGACACGAAGTGTGAGATTCACATTCTTGCGAAGTGTAGGCGAGATATACATAACACGTTGCATTGAATATTACATCTTACCATGAGACATAGAAATGAGATACCATATCGTGTTTTATGAAGAAATAGAACTGTATTGCTCCGATACGTAGACATATCGGAACGCTATTCCGTTGCAAGAAAGTGTGGCATTTACATTCTTTTGTTGTGTAGACGAGATATACATAATGCGTTGCCATGATTTTACATCTTATCATGAAGCACAGAAATGATGCGATACACATCTAGAAACGCTGCCCCGATGCAAGAAAGTGTGGGCTTTACATTCTTTTGAAATGCTTACGAGAAATACATAACGCGACGTATTGATATTACATGTTATCATGAAACATAGAAATGGGATGCGATATCGCGATTTAAGTAACATTAGAACTCTATTGCTTCAACACGTAGACGTCCAGGAACGCTATTCTGTATCAAGGAAGTATGGCATTTACAGTCCTTTGAAGTGTAGACGAGGTACACATGACACTTCGCAATGAATATTATATCTTATCATGAAGCATAGAAATGAGATGTGATATCGCGTTTTAAGAAGCATTTGAACTCTGTTACTTCGATACGTAGACATCTGGAAACGCTATTGCCTAGCGAGGAAGTGTGGCATTTACATTCTTTTGAAGTGTAGACGAGGTACACATAACACTTCGCAATGAATATTATACCTTATCTTGAAACATAGAAATGACATGCGATATCGCGCCTTCAGAAGCTTTAGAACTCCATTGCTTCGATACGTAGACATCTGGAAACGCTATTGCCTAGCGAGGAAGTGTAGCATTTACATTCTTTTCACGTGTAGACGACGTGTACATAACACTTCGCAATGATTATAATATATTAACATGAGACATAGAAATGGGATGCGATGTCGCATTTTAAGAAGCATTAGAACTCTATTACTTCGATACGTAGACATCTTGAAACGCTATTTCCTAGAAAGGAAGTGTGACACTTACGTTCTTTTGAAGTGTAGGCGAGGCATACATAACACTTAGCAATCAATATTATAACCTATCATGAAACATAGAAGTGAGATGCGATATCGTGTTTGAAGAGGCATTAGAACTCTATTTCTTCGACACATAGATATCTGGAAACGCTGTTTCGTAGCAGGGAAGTGTGCGATTTACATTCTTCTGAAATGTAGACGAGGTATACATAACACTTCGCAGTGAATATTATATTTTACCATAAAATATAGAAATAAGATGCGATATCGCGTTCTAAGAAGTATTGGAGCTCTACTGCTTCGATACGTAGACATCTGCAAACGCTTTCTCCTAGAAAGGAAGTATGGCAATTACATTCTGTTGAAATGTCGACGAGGTATACATAACACTTCACAATGAATATTATTTCTTATCATGAATCATACAAATGAGATTGCGATATCGCGTGTTAAGAAGCATTAGAAATCTATTGCTTCGATACGTAGACATCTGGAAACGCTATTTCCTAGAAAGGAAAAGAGGCACTTACATTCTTTAGAAGTGTAGACGCGGTATACATAACACTTCGCAATGAATATTATACCTTATCATGAAACATACAAATGAGATGCGATATCGCGTTTTAAGAAGCATTAGAACGCTATTGCTTCGAATCGTAGACATCTGCAAACGCTATTTCCTTGCAAGGAGGTGTGGCATTTACATTCTTTTGAAGTGTAGACGAGGTATACATAACACTTCGCAATGATATTATATCTTATCATGGAACATAGAACTGAGATACGATAGGAAGTAACGTTTCCAGATGTCTAAGTGTCGAAGCAATAGAGTTCTAATGCTTCTAAAAACGCGATATCGCATTTCATTTCGAAGGTTCATGATAAGATATAATATTCATTGCGAAGTGTTATGTATACCTCATCTACACTTCATAAGAATGTATACGTATCGAAGCAATAGTATTCTGATGCTTCTTAAAACGCGATATCGCATCTCAGATCTATGTTTCATGATAAGATATAATATTCATTGCGAAGTGTTATATATTCCTCGTTTTCACTTCCAAAGAATGTAAGTGCCGCACTTACTTGCTTGTAAATGCATTTACAGATGCCTACGTATCGAAGCAATATAGTTCTAATGCTTCTTAGTACGCGATATAGTATCTAATTTCTATGTTCCATGATAAGATATAATATTCATTGCGAATTGTTTTTTATACCTCGTCTACACTTCAAAAGAATATAAATGCCATACAGCCTTGCTAAGAAATGCGTTTCCAGTTATCTACCTATCGAAGCAATAGAGTTCTGATGCTTCCTAAAACGCGATATCGCATCACAATTTCATGTTTCATGACAAGATACAACATTCATTGCGAAGTGTTATGTATGCCTCGTCTACACTTCAAAAGAATGTAAATACCACACATCCTTTCTAGGAAATGCGTTTCCAGATGTCTACATATCGAAGCAATATAGTTCTAATGCTTCTTGAATCGCGATATCGCATCTCATATCTATGCTTCATGATAACACATAATATTCATTGCGAAGTGTTATGTAAACCTCGTATACACTTAAAAATAATGTAAATGCCACACATCCTTTCTAGGGAATGCGTTTCCAGATGTCTACGTATCGAAGCAATAGAGCTCTAACGCTTCTTTAAACGAGATATCGCATCACAATTCCATGTTTCATGACAAGATACAATATACATTGCGAAGTGTTATGTATGCCTCATCTACACTTCAAAAGAATGTAAATGTCACAATTCCTTGCTAGGAAATAGCTCTACCAGATATCTACGTATCGAAGCAATAGAGTTCTACTGCTTCTTAAAACGCGATATCGCATCTCATTTCTATGTTCCATGATAAGATATCATATTCATTGCGAAGTGTTATGTATAACTCGTCTATACTCTAAAACAATGTAAGTACCACACTTGTTTTCTAGGAAGTAGCGTTTCCAGATGTCTATGAATCGAAGTAATATGGTTCTAATGCTTCTCAAAACGCGATATCGCACCTCAATACTATGATTCATGATAAGATATATGATATTCATTGCGAAGTGTTATGTATACCTCGTCTACACTTCAAAAGATTGTAAATGCGACACTTCCTTGCTAGGAAATAGCATTTCCAAATGTCTACGTATCGAATCTATAGATTTCTAATGCATCTTAAAACACGATATCGCATCTCATTTCTATCTTTCATGACAAGATATAATATCCATTGCGAAGTGTTGTGTATACCTCGTCAAGACTTCAAATGAATGAAAATGGGACATTGCCTTGCTAGGAAATAGCGTTTGCAGATGTCTACGTATCGAAGCAATAGCGTTTTAATGCTTCTTAAAACGCGATATTACATTTCATATGTATGTTTCATGATAAGACATAATATTCATTGCGAAGTGTTATGTATACCTCGTCTACACTTCAAGAGAATGTAAACGCCACACATCTCTGCTAGGAAATATCGTTTCCGGAAGTCTACGTATCGCAGCAATACAGTTCTAATACTTCTTAAGACGAGATATCTCTTCTCATTTCTATGTTTCATGACAAGACATAATATTCATTACGAAGTGTTATGTAAACCTCGTCTACACTTCAATTGAATGTAAATGCGTCCCTTCCTTGCTTGGAAATAGCGTTTCCAGATTGCTACGTATCGAAGCAATAGAGTTCTAGTGCTTTGTAAGACGCGATATCTCATCTCTTTTCTATGTTTCACGATAAGATATAATATTCATTGCGATGTGATATGTATATCTCGTCTAAACTTCAAATGAATGTAAATGCCACTCTTTCTTGTTAGGAAATAGCGTTTGCAGATGACTACGTATCGTAGCAAGAGAGTTCTAATGCTTCTGAAAACAAGATATCGCATCTCATTTCTATGTTTCATGATAAGGTATAATATTCATTGCGAAGTGTCATGTATACCTCGTATTCACTTCAAATGAATGTAAATGCGACACTTCCTTTCTAGGAAATACCGTTTGCAGTTGTCTACGTATCGTTGCACTAGGGTTCCAATGCTTCTTAAACCGCGATATCGCGTCTCATTTCTATGTTTCATGATAAGATATAATATTCATTGCGAAGTGTCATGTATACCTCGTATTCACTTCAAATGAATGTAAATGCGACACTTCCTGTCTAGGAAATAGCGTTTGCAGCTGTCTACGTATCGTAGCAATAGAGTTCGAATGCTTCCTAAAACGCGATATCGCATCTCATTCCTATGTTTCATGATAAGATTTAATATTCATTGCGAAGTGTCATGTATACCTCGTATTCACTTCAAATGAATGTAAATGCGACACTTCCTGTCTAGGAAATAGCGTTTGCAGCTGTCTACGTATCGTAGCAATAGACTTCGAATGCTTCTTAAAACGCCATATCGCATCTCATGTCTATGTTTCATGATAGGATATAATATTCATTGCAAAGTGCTATGTATTCTTCGTCTACACTTCATAAGTATGTAAACGCCACACTTCCTTGCTAGGAAATAGCGTTTCCAGATGTCTATGTATCGAAGCTATAGTGTTCTGGTGCTTCTTAAAACACGATATCGCATCTCATGTCTATGTTACATGATCAGATGTGATCTCAATGCAACGCGTTATGTATATCTCGTCTACACTTCAAATGAAAGTGGATGCATTACTTCCTTGCTACGGAACAGTGTTTCTAGATGTCTACGAATCGAGGCAAAGGAGTTCTAATGCTTCATAGAACGCGATATAGCATTTCACATCAAGAGTTCAAAGTATGTATGTAGATTTTAATGATCTATAAATCAGACTATTCTTATCTGCTTCTACACTGCAAAACAATGTGATGCTACACTTCCTCGCAAGAGAATAGCGTTTCTAGATGTCAATGTGTAAAAACAACAGGGTTCTGTTACCTGATTCCGTGCGATGTCGCATCTCATTTCGTTGTTCTGCGTTAAGATATAGTATTCAATGCAACGCGCTTTGTGTATCTGCATACAAAAAGAATATAAATCCCACACTTTCTTCCAACGGGATAGCGTTTCTAGGTATCTATGCGTAGAAGCAATAGAGTTCTCTTACTGCATTCAATTCGATTTCGCTACTCATTTCAATGCCGCATGATATGATGTAATATTCATTGTATCGCGTTATGTTTATCTGCTTCTGCACATCAATTGAATGTGAACTCTACACTTCCTTGCCGGCGATAGTGTTTCTAGATGTCCAGGTGCCGAAGCATTTAATTTCTCATGCTTCATGCTTCGCAATATCGCATTTCATATCAACAGTTCGAAGTATGTCTGTAGAATTTAATGCACTATATATATATCATTATGCTCATCTGCTTCTGCGCCCCAAAAGTGTGATTTCCACATTTCCTGACAAAAGGATAGCGATTCTAATTGTAAATGTGTCGAAGCAATAGAGTTCTAATACATCATTTATCGCGATCTCGCATCACATTTCAATGTGTATTGTAAGATGTAATATTCAATGCAGCGCGTTACGTTTAACTCTTCAACACTTCTAGCGAATGTGAACCCTACACTCCCTTGCAGGGGGATAGCGTTTTTAGATATCTACTTGTCGAAGCAATAAAGTTCTATTACTTTATTCAGATCGATGTCGCATCTCGTTTCAATGCCGCATGTTGAGATGTAATATTCAATGAAACGCGTTACGTTTATCTGCTTCTACACGTCAACATTATAAAGATCCTACAATATCTTGCCAGGTGGTAGCGTTTCTAGATGTGCACGTATTGAAGCAATAGATTTCTAATGCTATATAAAACGCGATATCGCATTTGATATCAACAGTTCGAAGTATGTAAGTAGATAAAAATGCTCTACACATCTCGTTATGCTTGTCTGCATATACACGTCAAAAGACTGTGATTTCTACACTTCCTTGCAAGGGAATTGCGTTCTTAGATGTCTACTTTTCGAAGCAATAGAGTAATATTGCTTCATTCAACGCGATGTCGCAAGTCATTTCAATGATTCATGGTAAATTGCAATGTTCTATGCAATATGTTACATTTGTCTGCATCTAGACCTTAGAAGGATGTGAATCCTATACTAACTTGCAACAGAATATCGTTTCCAGATCTCTACGTGTCCAAGCAAGACATTTCTAATACTTCATGCAGCGCGATGTCGCATCTCATTTCAACGTTTCAAAGCAAAGAATCTGTAATCATATATCCATAACATTATGCTTAACTGTTAGATGTCTTCAATAGAATGTGAACTATATAATTCCATGCAACGGCATGGCGCTCCGTAGTGTCTGTCTGTTAAAGCAATCGAGCTCGAATTCTCCATGCAATCCGCTGGCGCATCTAATTTTATCGTTTCAAAGTAAGAATGCTGTAATCTCTTATGCATAGCTCTATGCTTATCTGCTTTAAAACTTCATAAGAATGTAAATTCTACAGCTCCATGCAACAGGATTGCCCTTCGTAGTGTCTACATGTCGAGACAATAGAGTATTAATGCATCATACAATGCCATGACTCATCTCATTTCAACGTTTCGAATTAAGTAAGCAGTAATCTTCTATGAAAAGCATTATAATTATCTGCTTCTACTCTACAAAAGAATGTGAATTCTATAGATCCAAGCAACAGGAGGGCAGGCCCTTCACCATCCTACTGCCTGCCCTGATGCGGGCAAAGGATTTCCAGGGTCACTCAAACCGCGACCAACATCTATCTTATACTCTAACCGATTCATTGTTATGCGTTTTCCATTAAGTTTGCCGTGATCAGTGATATTGATGCGCTCAATCTAAATTATTATTTTCTTTTTAAGTTTCTCGATTTTTTTAGTTTCTCTCACGATATCGTCTATTTCGTTGTACCTTACAGTATGGTATATAATCTGTTGTTTGATATTTCTAGGATTTCCTCTTAATAAATGCAATGCTTCCACATATTTTCTTTCTCTTTCTCTTTAGTTACATTGTTGTTATTTTATGCTTTTCACCCTCCACATTCCCTCTCTACACCATCTCGGAACAGACAATACGATTACTGCAGGATGACGCCCCGGTCTCGTTACACCGAGATCAAGTGTTCCCTCTTGCATCCGTTGATTTATATATGTTATATATTGGAGAATATTTCTTCCTATCCTTTGTATTTTTCGAATGAAATTACATTGACAGAAGTACGAGCTAGTTCTGCACGCCTATTTGAAACAACATTAAATCACCTTGTTAAACAATAATATATTAAATGTGACTTGGACTTTTAAATTTGAATTTATAATCATCTAACAGGTAAATATGTTTTTCTTACTATTCATATCATTATACATTCAGTGATTTATTGTGTGCTGTGATATGATATATTAACTGCTTGATTATATTTTGCAATGAACTTTGCGTACCAAACATTGTTTTCACTCCTGATGGGAGTGGATAGTTCTTCGTTTTATATTCTTATATCGCATTGATTATAAAAGTATATGATATCCTTTTTATGCAGTCATGTATAATTATGTACATACAAATTCGCGATTAAGTAGCTATGTGTTCAAATTCAATTCCGAATAATGCACTAAAAAGCATCCCAGATAACAAACGGCAAGATGGTAGCGACACCATGCCGGCACTATATTGCCACTTCCGAGGAGTGTCAACTGATTCGTAGTCATCTGTGACCGGATTCGTTAACTAAAATGCCAGAACGTGTTACCAGCACGTTCTAGACAAGCGAATCGCGCAGTACCAGCACCATGGTGACACGCGTACCATCGCACCATTCATGAATCTCCTCAGCAATGACGCAGGTTCACATTTGGCAATGGGGAACCTGTGCTTTCATACAAATTAGAACCGTTAGATGTCAGTAGATGTTCAGCATATGAGTATTGATAGACATTTTGATGGTCGTTTTCCTATATTTATAGTTATTGAGCGAGTCGTGTATATTTCTTTCAATCCATCATAGACTAAAAATATTATTTATAAAAAAAATATTACTTATAAAATAAAAATTCATGCTGTTGCGTGCCTAACTTCGCCTTGTGTAATTTTTGAAATAACATGTTCTCATCGTATTTAATGTAACCCTCAATTGCATGAATTTGTAACAATAAATTGAAGAAAATATATATAAAATAAGTGTATATATTTTTATGACAAAGTAATTATCGACTTTATGGAAAAAATCGCCCTATCGAGTTAGTTTATAGAAAATAATAAAATCGAGTTCTTATATCTTTGTTTTGTGCCGGTGTATCTATTTTGGAATCAAAATAAATAAATGTCCCAGTTTAGTCATTTTTCATATTTGCTTATAATTTTTATGGAAACAGCTTCCCCATTAGTAAATGTCAGCCTACGCTACGAAATATGAAAATCTTTTACTATTCTTCGACCCCTTTACATGTTAAATGCATGATTAGTTCTGCAAGACAAAAAGCCTGAATTAGTGAGATATCTAGGAACATAAGTAATTTGTAAGTAACACATCTTTTCTCTTTGAAATATTTGCCTTTGCATAGAATAGAACGTATAGATATAATTGCCTGTTTTGTACCCATTTCGGTCCAATTCTATTATAGCCTTTGAGCAGAAGTAGTATTAATTATACTTAATTTTTGCAATAGTTCTTTGATTAACAGATTTTATTAACCTAGAATCATCATTTGACGGATGTATCAATCTACTTTGTAGCTCCATCAGTTTCTTTTTCTGCTCGCTACTTTCCATTTTCAGTTCCGTATACTTACCCTTTATCACCATCATATATGTTGCGTAAAATTACAATAACTTTTTGTCCTCAAATTTTGCGGATATTTCAATTAAATTTCCTTTGATTAAATAAACGGAAATTAAAAAACAGTGGCACGTACCATTTCTTGGAAACGTTGTATCGTAATTTGCATCTGACTGTTTTGAAAGGCACGCACTTTACTTAACGTTTGCAATTCGGTTAGCGAAGTAAAGAAATATTCTACTTTCGAAATTGTTGGCTCTTGTAATTCTAAGGCAAATATATTCATCTGTCGACATCGTGAACATTGTTTTTTGGCAAAATTCCAGAAAAACGAATATACTATAAGTAAAATAATAAACATCATAATAATAAATTTAACTCTGTTCATCGTTGCCTTGTTGGACACATCCATAACAATATACAGGGTGGGGCAGTAATAATTAGCACCTCAGATATCCACGAAACTATAAGTTTCATAGAAGTTTTTGCTAATATAAAATTGCATAGTACAAAGGGCCCATCCGTTGATGAAAATAGTTTTTTTGTAAGTGGAGTTATGTTGTACATATGAAGGTTACCTTCATTTTTTAAAATGAATTGGTATGTCCATTCTTCCGTAATACGATAGAGCATTTTAAAGCAAGTTTAACGATCTGTAACAAGAAGGCATTGAAGGTTACAAAAAATAAAGAAAGGCGATAATACTCACGGTTTTGATAGTAAATGAAACATACGTATTGTAAACAGTAGTGGAAGGCGTAATACTTACCGTTTACTTCACTGTGAATAAACACTTTTCGAAGGGCATTTCAATAGTTTGCAGCATAAGTTAAACATGATAAGATTAGTATTGAAATATCGGTTCGAATACGTTTGGTTAGGCTGTTCTTTGTGTCGTCCATTTTATAAGTACTGAGCTGCGGATTCCTGAGGACAGCTAACAAAATTGTTGAAATATGGGGGATTGTCATTGTGAACTTAAATCAAAAGGTAATTAAATTGCATTATATTGTAAACAAATCTTAATGTTTCATTTTAAATAGTAAGATTAAATACTCTTTACCAAACTATAAGAATGGATACATACCTCCCTGTTATTATTATTTCATAAAGAATTCTAATTGCAATTATATACTTCACTACGATAAAAAATATTTCTTAGGAAATTCTAAATATTAAATTAGAGAACGAAGCAAAACATTTTCAATAATTACGAATATGAAAAATACTTGAACATTCCAATAGAAAGATGTCTAAACAGGAGTTAGAAAAGTCAAACATTCAATTTCATCTATAAGAGGTAAAATGTTTTGAAAGCTTTAATTACAGTCTTTAATGCAAGCAAATGGGCAGTATTTCAATTTTTAAGAAAATTGATGAAAGTCAACCATTTTGAAGTGGTCAGAATCTTTGTCGTTTGAGCAATAAGTGAATAACAAATAACTGCATAAATTCCAGGCTTAAAAACTTATGGATTAAATCCTATGCAGACTCGTTTATGAGCGAGTTACTAAATAATAATCCACACTAAGTAATCATTTTAAAACTTAAACGATTACGTCTCGCGAACTTTCAAAGATATCAGAAGCGTGAAAAGTATGTGGTATATCAAAAACTCTTCTAAAAGAACGGACGAAGCCAATAGAAATCTTTGTTGAAGTAAGCAAGTTCTAAAGTTCTAAGCAACGCGATGGCCCTTATCTGCCTATGTTTCATAGCAAGTAAGTTCTGAATTTCTATGAAATCCGATGGAATTCCTCACTACTAACGTTTCAAAGTAAGTTCTCAAACTCTCAGTTCTACGTTTAAAACTATGTGTGTTCTATATATCTGTGTAAAGTGATGGTTCCTATTAGTTGTGACGGAAAGCTATATATAGTAAGTCAGGGAAGCTGGAAGGGGTTATTATCTAAATGCTTTAAGGTATAAAACGTACTTTTATACCTCACGTACAACTTTTCTTGGGCGCCAGCTGTTCAGAAAGTAGCAAAGGGATAGACTACACGACCCCGGGAATAGTGGGGCGGAACAACCCTTGAAACTTCGAAATGCTCCTCCTCTCAACTACGCCTAGCCAAGTACACACACTCAGGTCGCGAGATACTGAAGTCACGGCATGTTTATTTATGGTCTCGACGTGGGTTTAACTAACAAGGGATACGGGAAACTACGCAACACGCCGCGAATTACCGGGTATCATAACTCGCTTCACGATATAAGATACAATATACAATATGCGACAAAAGAAATGGGACGCTTTAGCGAATAGGCTCTCACGTTCTCTTCTTTAGGTTCCATGAATTCGCTGGTGGTCCTCGGGTCTCCTGGATCCTCCTCGGGGCTCCTTGGTGGAGTGGGCTGTAGGCTTCGGTATTGTTCGGGTCCATCGATCAGTGGATTTCGGCGATTTCCTCTTCTCGCCCCCTTTGGTGTCCCTGAGGGGATCCTCCTGATCATTTAAATTGCGTAGCGCCTCGCGCGCCGCGCTCCCATGGCCCACCCGCAGGGCCGCTGGACTTTTGACTTCTCTTTAGGGGGTTAAGGATGGTTGAGGACCTTCTCACATACCAGAGCATTATGAAGCACAGAAGCAGATAAGCATAATGCGATGCATAGAGCTTTACAACCTTCTAACATACTTTGAACTGTTTATATGAAATGCGATATTGCGGTGCATGAAGCATGAGAAATTAAATGCTTCGGCACCAGGACAACTAGAAACGCTATCCCCGGGCAATAAAGTGTAGGGTTCACACTCAATTCATGTGCAGAAGCAGATAAACATAACGCAATGCTATGAACATTACATCTTACCATGAAATATAGAAGTAAGATGCGCAGCCGCGTTTTACGAAGCATTAGAATTCTATTGCTTCTAAACCTTCAGATATAGAAACGATATTCCGTAGCAAGGAAGTGATGCATTTACACTAATTTGAAGTGTAGAGGAGATATACATAACGCGTTGCATTGAAATTACATCTTATCATGTGACATAGAACTGATATGCGATATCGCGTATTATAAAGAGTTAGAAATCTATTGCTTCGATGCGTAGACACCTAGAAACACTATTCCGTCGCAAGGAAGTGTGGCATTTGCAATCTATTCAAGTGTAGACGAGGTATACATGACACTTCGCAATGAATATTATATCTTATCATGAAATATAGAAATGAGATGCGATATCGCGTTTTGAGAAGCATTAGAAGTCTATTGCTACGATACGTTGACATCTGCAAACGCTATTTCCTAGCAAGGAAGTGTCGCACTTACATTCACTTGAAGTGTATGCGAGTTATACATAACACTTCTCATGAAGTGAATATTATATCTTATCATGAAACATAGATATGTGATGCGATATCGCGATATAAGATGCATTAGAAATCTATTGCTTCGATACGTAGACATCTGCAAACGCTATTTCCTATTAAGGTAGTGTCGCCTTGACATTCATTTGAAGTGTATGCGAGGTGTACATGACACTTCGCAATGAATATTATATCTTATCATGAAACATAGATATGTGATGCGATATCGCGATATAAGATGCATTAGAACTCTATTGCTTCGATACGTAGACATCTGCAAACGCTATTTCCTAGCAAGGAAGTGTCGCACTTACATTCATTTGAAGTGTATGCGAGTTATACATAGCACTTCTCAATGAATATAATATCTTATCATGAAACATAGAAATGAAATGCGATATCGCGACTTAAGAAGCACTAGAACTCTATTGCTTCGATACGTAGACATCTGCAAACGCTATTTCCTACTAAGTTAGTGTCCCGTTGACATTCATTTGAAGTGTATGCGAGGTATACATGACACTTTGCAATGAATATTATATATTATCATGAAACACAGAAATGAGATGCGATATCGCGTTTTAAGAAGCATTAGAACTCTATTGCATCGATATGTAGACATCTGCAAACGCTATTTCCTAGGAAGGAAGTGTCGCATTTGCATTCTTAAGAAGTGAATACGAGGTATACATGACACTTCGCAATGAATATTACATCTTATCATGAAACATAGAAATGAGATGCGATATCGCGTTTTAGGAAGCATTCGAACTCTATTGCTACGATACGTAGATATCTGCAAACGCTATTTCCTAGAACGGAAGTGTCGCATTTACATTCACTTGAAGTGAATACGAGGTAATCATGACACTTCGCAATGAATATTATATCTTGTCATGAAACATAGTAATGAGATGCGATATCGCGTTTTAAGAAGCATTCGAACTCCACTGCTACGATACGTAGACATCTGCAAACGCTATTTCCTAGAAAGAGAGAGTCGCAATTGCATTCATTTCAAGCGTATGCAAGGTATACATGACTCTTCACAATGAATATTATATATTACCATGAAACATAGAAATGAGATGCGATATCGAGTTTTAAGAAGCATTCGAACTCTATTGCTACGATACGTAGACATCTGCAAGCGCTATTTCCTAGCAAGGAAGTGTCGCATTTACATTCATTTGAAGTGAATACGAGGTATACATGGCACTTCGCAATGAATATTATATCTTGTCATGAAACATAGGAATGAGATGCGATATCGCGTTTTAAGAAGCATTCGAACTCTACTGCTACGATACGTAGACATCTGCAAACGCTATTTCCTGGCAAGGAAGTGTCGCATTTACATTCATTTGAAGTGAATACGAGGTAATCATGACACTTCGCAATGAATATTATATCTTGTCATGAAACATAGAAATGTGATGCGATATCTTGTTTTCAGAAGCATTAGAACTCTCTTGCTACGATACGTAGTCATCTGCAAACGCTATTTCCTAGCAACGAAGAATCGCATTTACATTCTTTCGAAGTGTATGCGAGGTAATCAAGATACTTCGCAATGAATATTACATCTTATCATGAGTCATAGAAATGAGATGCGATATCGCGTTTTAAGAAGTATTAGAACTCTATTTCTTCGATACGTACACATCTGGGAAAGCCATTTCCTAGCAAGGAAGTGTCGCATTTACAATCCTGTGAAGTGAATACGAGATATACACGACACATTGCAATGAATATTATATCTTATCATGGAACATAGAAATGAGATGCGACATCGCGTTTTAAGAAGCATTAGAATTCTCTTGCTACGATACGTAGCCATCTGCAAACGCTACTTCCTTGCAAGGAAGTATTGCATTTACATTCGTTTGAAGTGAATATGAGGTATACATGGCAATTCGCAATGAATATTATATCTTATCATGAGACATAGAAATGAGATGCGATATCGCGTTTTAAGAAGCATTAGACCTATATTGCTACGATACGTAGATATCTGGAAACGCTATTTCCTAGCAAGGATGCGTCGCATTCATATTCTTTTGAAGTGAATACGAGGTATACATAACACTCCACATCGAGTATTATATCCTATTATGAAACATAGAAATGAGATGCGATATGGCGATTTAAGAAGCATTAGAACTCTATTGCTTCGATACGTAGACATCTGCAAACGTAACTTCCCAGCAAGGAAGTGTCGCATTTACATTCTCTTGAAAGGAATACGAGGTATACATGACACTTCGTAATGAATGTTATATCTTATCATGAGACATAGAAATGAGGTGCGATGTCGCGTTATAGGAAGCATTAGAATTCTATTGCTTCGATACGTAGACATCTCGAAACGTAATTTCCTAGAAAGGTAGTGTCGCATTTACATACATCGCAAGTGCAGACGGTGAATACATAACACTTCGCAATGAATATTATATCTTATCATGAGACATAGAAATGAGGTGCGATATCGCGTTATAAGAAGCATTAGAAATCTAGTGCTTCGATACGTAGACATCTGCAAACGCTACTTCCTTGCAAGGAAGTACCGAATTTACATTCTTTTGCAGTGAATATGAGGTATACATGGCAATTCGCAATGAATATTATATCTTATCATGAGACATAGAAATGAGATGCGATATCGCGTTTTAAGAAGCATTAGACCTATATTGCTACGATACGTAGATATCTGGAAACGCTATTTCCTAGCAAGGATGCGTCGCATTCATATTCTTTTGAAGTGAATACGAGGTATACATAACATTCCACATCGAGTATTATATCCTATTATGAAACATAGAAATGAGATGCGATATGGCGATTTAAGAAGCATTAGAACTCTATTGCTTCGATACGTAGACATCTGCAAACGTAACTTCCCAGCAAGGAAGTGTCGCATTTACATTCTCTTGAAAGGAATACGAGGTATACATGACACTTCGTAATGAATGTTATATCTTATCATGAAACATAGAAATGAGATGCGATATGACGATTTAAGAAGCATTAGAATTCTATTGCTGCGATACGTAGACATCTGCCAACGCTATTTCCTAGCAAGGAAGTGTCGCATTTACATTCATTTCAAGCGTATGCAAGGTATACATGACATTTCGCAATGAATATTATATCTTGTCATGAAACATAGAAATCAGATGCGATATCGAGTTTTAAGAAGCATTTGAACTCTATTGCTACGATACGTAGACATCTGCAAACGCTATTTCCTAGCAAGGAAGTGTCGCATTTACATTCATTTGAGGTGAATACGAGGTATACATGACACTTCGCAATGAATATTATATCTTGTCATGAAACATAGAAATAAGATGCGATAGCGCGTTTTAAGAAGCATTCGAACTCTATTGCTACGATAAGTAGACATCTGCAAACGCTATTTCCTTGCAAGGACGTGTCGCATTTACTTTCTTTTGAAGTGAATACGAGGTATACATGACACTTCGCAATGAATATTATATCTTAACATGAAACAAACAAATGAGATGCGATATCGCGACTTAAGGAGCATTAAAACTTTATTGCATGGATACGTGGACATCTGCAAACGCTATTTCCTAGCATGGAAGTGTCGCATTTTCATTCTTATGAAGAGAATACGAGGTTTACATTACACTTCGCAATGAATATTACATCATCATGAAACATAGAAGTGAGGTGCGGTATTGCGTTTTAAGAAGCACTTGAACTCTATTGCTACGATAAGTAGAGATCTGCAAAAGCTATTTACTAGCAAGGAAGTGTCGCATTTACATTCTTTTGAATTGAATACGAGGTATACATGATACTTCGCAATGAATATTATATCTTATCATGAAACAAACAAATGAGATGCGATATCGCGATTTAAGGAGCATTAAAACTGTATTGCTTCGATACGTGGACATCTGCAAACGCTCTTTTCTAGCAAGGGAGTGTCGCATTTACATTCTTTTGAAGTGAACACGAGTTTATAATAACACTCCACAATGAATATTATATCTTATCATGAAACATAGTAATGTGATGCGATATCGCGATTTTGGAGGCATTAGAAATATATTGCTTCGATACGTAGACATCTACAAACGCTATTTCCTAGCAAGAAAGAGTCGCATTTACATTCATTTGAAGTGTATGCGAGGGATACATGACACTTCGCAATGAATATTATATCTTATCATAAGTAATAGAAATGAGATGCGATATCTCGTTTTAAGAAGCATTAGAACTCTGTTTCTTCGATACGTAGACATCTGCAGACGCTATTTCCTAGCAAGGAAGTGTCGCATTTACATTCTTTTGAGGTGAACACGAGGTATACATAACACTCCACAATGAATATTATATCTTATCATGAAACATAGAAATGAGATGCGATATCGCGTTTTAAGAAGCATTACAACTCTATTGCTACGATACGTAGACATCTGCAAACGCTATTTCCTAGCAAGGAAGTGTTGCATTTACATTCTTTTGAAGTTAATACGAGGTATACTTGACACTTCGCAATGGATATTATATCTTATCATGAAACATAGAAATGAGATGCGATATGGCGATTGAAGAAGCATTAGAACTCTATTGCTACGATACGTATTTATCTGCAGACGGTATTTCCTAGCAAGGAAGTGTCGCATTTACATTCGTTTGTAGTGAACACGAAGTATACATAACACTCCACAATGAATATTATATCTTATCATGAAACATAGAAATGAGATGCGATATCGCGTTTTACGAAACGTTAGAATCCTATTGCTTCGATACGTAGACATCTGCCAACGCTATTTCCTAGCAATGAAGTGTCGCCTTTTAATCCGGTTGAAGTGTATGCGTGGTATACAAGACACTTCGCAATGAATATCATATCATACATTATATATGTATTATATTGCTTCGATACGTAGACATCTGCAAACGCTATTTCCAAGCAAGGAAGTGTCGCATTTACATTCATTTGGAGTGTATGCGAGGTATACATGACACTTCGCAATGAATATTATATCATATAATGAGACATAGAAATGAGATGCGATATCGCGTTTTAAGAAGCATTATAACTCTATTGCTTCGAAACGCAGACATCTGTAAACGCTAATTCCTAGCAAGGAAGTGTCGCATTTACAATCTTTTGAAGTGAATACGAGGTATACATAACACTCCACAATGAATATTATATCTTATCATGAAGCATATGAATGTGGAGCGATTTCTCGTTTTAAGAAGCATTAGAACCCTATTGCTACGATACGTAGACATCTGCAAACGCTAACTCCTAGCAAGGAAGTGTCGCATTTACATTATTTTGATGTGAATACGGGGTATACATATCCCTGCACAATGAATATTATATCTCATCATGAAACATAGAAATGAGATGCGATATGACGATTTATGAGGCATTAGAACTCTATTGCAACGATATGTAGATATCAGCAGACGCTATTTCCTAGCAAGGAAGTGTCGCATTTACATTAATTTGAAGTGTATGCGAGGTGTACAAGAAATTTTATAATGTATATTACATCATATCATGAAACATAGAATTGAGATGCGATATCGCGTTTTGAGAAGCATTAGAACTCCCTTTCTACGATACGTAGACATCTGCAAACGCTATTACCAAGCAAGGAAGTGTCGTATTTACATTATTTTGATGTGAATACGGGGTATACATAACCCTGCACAATGAATATTATATCTCATCATGAAACATAGAAATGAGATACGATATGACGATTTAAGAAGCATTAGAACTCTATTGCAACGATACATAGATATCAGCAGACGCTATTTCCTAGCAAGGATGTGTCGCATTTATATTCTTTTGAAGTGAACATGAGGTATACATAACACTTCGCAATGAATATTATATCTTGTCATGAAACATAGAAATAAGATGCGATATCGCGTTTTAAGAAGCATTCGAACTCTATTGCTACGATACGTAGACAACTGCAAACGCTATTTCCTAGAAAGGAAGTGTCGCATTTACATTCATTTCAAGCGTATGCAAGGTATACATGACACTTCACTATGAATATTATATCTTACCATGAAACATAGAAATGAGATGCGATATCGAGTTTTAAGGAGCATTCGAACTCTATTGCTACGATACGTAGACATCTGCAAACGCTATTTCCTAAAAAGGGAGAGTCGCATTTATATTCATTTGAAGCGTATGCAAGGTATACATGACACTTCACAATGAATATTATATCTTACCATGAAACATAGAAATGAGATGCGATATCGAGTTTTAAGAAGCATTCGAACTCTATTGCTACGATACGTAGACATCTGCAAACGCTATTTCCTAGAAAGGAAGTGTCGCATTTACATTCATTTCAAGCGTATGCAAGGTATACATGACATTTCGCAATGAATATTATATCTTGTCATGAAACATAGAATACAGATGCGATATCGAGTTTTAAGAAGCATTCGAACTCTATTGCTACGATACGTAGACATCTGCAAACGCTATTTCCTAGCAAGGAAGTGTCGCATTTACATTCATTTGAGGTGAATACGAGGTATGCATGACACTTCGCAATGAATATTATATCTTGTCATGAAACATAGAAATAAGATGCGATATCGCGTTTTAAGAAGCATTCGAACTCTATTGCTACGATACGTAGACAACTGCAAACGCTATTTCCTAGAAAGGAAGTGTCGCATTTACATTCATTTCAAGCGTATGCAAGGTATACATGACACTTCACAATGAATATTATATCTTACCATGAAACATAGAAATGAGATGCGATATCGAGTTTTAAGAAGCATTCGAACTCTATTGCTACGATACGTAGACATCTGCAAACGCTATTTCCTAGAAAGGAAGTGTCGCATTTACATTCATTTCAAGCGTATGCAAGGTATACATGACATTTCGCAATGAATATTATATCCTATCGTGAAACATAGAAATGAGATGCGATATCGCGTTTTAAGAAGCATTAGAATTCTATTGCTACGATACGTAGATATCTGGAAATGCTATTTCCTAGCAAGGCAGAGTCGCAGTTTCATTCTTTTGAAGTCAAAACGAGGTATACATAACACTCCACAATGAATATTATATCTTATCATGAAACATAGAAATGAGATGCGATATCGAGTTTTAAGAAGCATTCGAACTCTATTGCTACGATACGTAGACATCTGCAAACGCTATTTCCTAGAAAGGGAGAGTCGCATTTATATTCATTTGAAGCGTATGCAAGGTATACATGACACTTCACAATGAATATTATATATTACCATGAAACATAGAAATGAGATGCGATATCGAGTTTTAAGAAGCATTCGAACTCTAATGCTACGATACGTAGACATCTGCAAACGCTATTTCCTAGCAAGGAAGTGTCGCATTCACATTCACTTGAAGTGAATACGAGGTGTACATGACACTTCGCAATGAATATTATATCTTCCCATGAAACATAGGAATGAGATGCGATATCGCGTTTTAAGAAGCATTCGAACTCTACTTTTACGATACGTAGACATCTGCAAACGCTATTTCCTAGCAAGGAAGTGTCGTATTTACATTCATTGGAAGTGAGTACGAGGTAATCATGATACTTCGCATTGAATATTATATCTTATCATGAAACATAGGAATGAGATGCGATATCGAGTTTTAAGAAGCATTCGAACTCTATTGCTACGATACGTAGACATCTGCAAACGCTATTTCCTAGCAAGGAAGTGTCGCATTTACATTCATTTGAGGTGAATACGAGGTATACATGACACTTCGCAATGAATATTATATCTTGTCATGAAACATAGAAATAAGATGCGATAGCGCGTTTTAAGAAGCATTCGAACTCTATTGCTACGATACGTAGACAACTGCAAACGCTATTTCCTAGAAAGGAAGTGTCGCATTTACATTCATTTCAAGCGTATGCAAGGTATACATGACACTTCACAATGAATATTATATCTTACCATGAAACATAGAAATGAGATGCGATATCGAGTTTTAAGAAGCATTCGAACTCTATTGCTACGATACGTAGACAACTGCAAACGCTATTTCCTAGAAAGGAAGTGTCGCATTTACATTCATTTCAAGCGTATGCAAGGTATACATGACACTTCACAATGAATATTATATCTTACCATGAAACATAGAAATGAGATGCGATATCGAGTTTTAAGAAGCATTCGAACTCTATTGCTACAATACGTAGACATCTGCAAACGCTATTTCCTAGAAAGGGAGAGTCGCATTTACATTCATTTGAAGCGTATGCAAGGTATACATGACACTTCACAATGAATATTATATCTTACCATGAAACATAGAAATGAGATGCGATATCGAGTTTTAAGAAGCATTCGAACTCTATTGCTACGATACGTAGACATCTGCAAACGCTATTTCCTAGCAAGGAAGTATCGCATTTACATTCTTTTGAAGTGAGTACGAGGTAATCATGATGCTTCGCAATGAATACTATATCTTATCATGAAACATAGAAATGAGATGCGATATCGCGTTTTAAGAAGCATTGGAACTCTAGTGCAACGATACGTAGATATCTGCAAGCGCTATTTCCTAGCAAGGAAGTGTAGCATTTACATTCATTGGAAGTGTAGACGAGGAATACATTACACTTCGCAATGAATATTACATCTTATCATGAAACATAAAAGTGAGATGCGATATCGCGTTTTAAGAAGCATTCGAACTCTATTGCTACAATACGTAGACATCTGCAAACGCTATTTCCTAGAACGGAAGTGTCGCACTTATATTCATTTGAAGTGAATACGAGGTATACATGACACTTCGCAATGAATATTATATCTTATCATGAAACATAGAAATGAGATGCGATATCGCGTTTTAAGAAGCATTGGAACTCTAGTGCAACGATACGTAGACATCTGCAAGCGCTATTTCCTAGCAAGGAAGTGTAGCATTTACATTAATTGGAAGTGAAGACGAGGAATACATTACACTTCGCAATGTATATTATATCGTATCATGAAACATAGAAATGAAATGCGATATCGCGTTTTAAGAAGCATTAAAACTCTATTGCATCGATACGTAGACATCTGCAAACGCTATTTCCTAGCAAGGAAGTGTCGCATTTACATTCATTTGAAGTGAATACGAGGTAGTCATGACACTTCGCAATGAATATTATATCTTGTCATGAAACAGAGAAATATGTTGCGATATCGCGTTTTAAGAATTATTCGAACTCTATTGCTACGATACGTAGATATCTGCAAACGCTATTTCCTAGCAAAGAAGTGTCGCATTTACATTCATTTGAAGGGAATACGAGGTAATCATGACACTTCGCAACGAATATTATATCTTGTCATGAAACATAGTAATGAGATGCGATATCGCGTTTTAAGAAGCATTCGAACTCTACTGCTACGATACGTAGACATCTGCAAACGCTATTTCCTAGCAAGGGGGAGTCGCATTTACATTCATTTCAAGCGTATGCAAGGTATACATGACACTTCGCAATGAATATTGTATCTTATCATGAAACATAGGAATGAGATGCGATATCGCGTTTTAAGAAGCATTCGAACTCTACTGCTACAATGCGGAGACATCTGAAAACGCTATTTCCTAGCAAGGGAGAGTCGCATTTACATTCATTTGAAGTGAATACGAGGTATACATGACACTTCGCAATGTATATTATATCTTATCATGAAATATAGAAATGAGATGCGATATCGCGCTTTAAGAACCATTAGAACTCTATTGCTGCGATACGTAGTCACCTGCAACGCTATTTCCTAGCAAGGAAGTATCGCATTTACATTCATTTGAAGTGAATACGAGGTATACATGACACTTCGCATTGAATATTGTATCTTATCATGAAACATTGGAATGAGATGCGATATCGCGTTTTAAGAAGCATTAGAAATCTATTTCTTCTATAGCGAGACATCTGGAAACGTAATTCCGTAGAAAGGAAGTGTCGCATTTACATTCATTTGAAGTGAATACGAGGTATACATGACACTTCGCAATTAATATTATATCTTATCATGAAACATAGAAATGAGATGCGATATCGCGTTTTAAGAAGCATTCGAACTCTACTGCTACGATACGCAGATATCTGCAAACGGTACTTCCTAGAAAGGAAGTGTCGCATTTACATTCAACTGAAGTGAATACGAGGTATACATGACACTTCGCAATGAATATTGTATCTTATCAAGAAACATCGAAATGAGATGCGATATCGCGTTTTAAGAAGCTTTGGAAATCTATTGCTTCGATACGTAGACATCTGGAAACGTAATTTCCTAGAAAGGATGTGTCTCATTTACATTCATTTGATGTGAATACGAGGTATACTTGACACTTCGCAATGAATATTATATCTTATCATGAGACATAGGAATGTGATGCGATATCGCGTTTTAAGAAGCATTCGAACTCTATTGCTACGATACGTAGACAACTGCAAACGCTATTTCCTAGACAGGAAGTGTCGCATTTACATTCATTTGAAGTGAATACGAGGTATACATGACACTTCGCAATGAATATTATATCTTATCATAAAACATAGAGACGATCATGCGATATCGAGTTTTAAGAAGCATTAGAACTCTATTGCATCGATACGTAGACATCTGCAAACGCTATTTCCTAGCAAGGAAGTGTCGCATTTACATTCTTGTGATGTGAATACGAGGTATACATGACACTTCGCAATGAATATTGTATTTGTATCATGAAGCATAGAAATGAGGTGCGATATCGCGTTTTAAGAAGCATTCGAACTCTACTGCTACGATACGCAGATATCTGCAAACGCTATTTCCTAGGACGGAAGTGTCGCATTTACATTCATTTGATGCGTGGACGAGGAATACATATCCCTTCGCAATGAATACTATATCTTATCATGAAACACAGAAATGAGATGCGATATCGCGGTTTAAGAAACATTGGAACTCTATTGCAACGAAACGTAGACATCTGCAAACGCTATTTCCTAGCAAGGAAGTATAGCATTTACATTCATTGGAAGTGAATACGAGGTAATCATGATACTTCGCAATGAATATTACATCTTATCATGAAACATAGGAACGAGATGCGATATCGCGTTTTAAGAAGCATTCGAACTCTATTGCTACGATACGTAGACAACTGCAAACGCTATTTCCTAGACAGGAAGTGTCGCATTTACATTCATTTGAAGTGAGTACGAGGTATACATGACACTTAGCAATGAGTATTGTATCTTATCATGAAACATAGGAATGAGATGCGATATCGCGTTTTGAGAAGCACGAGACCTCTACTGCTACGATACGCAGATATCTGCAAACGGTACTTCCTAGAAAGGAAGTGTCGCATTTACATTCAACTGAAGTGAATACGAGCTATACATGACACTTCGCAATGAATATTGTATCTTATCAAGAAACATCGAAATGAGATGCGATATCGCGGTTTAAGAAGCATTGGAACTATATTGCTTCGATACGTAGACATCTGGAAACGTAATTTCCTAGAAAGGATGTGTCGCATTTACAATCATTTGATGTTAATACGAGGTATACTTGACACTTCGCAATGAATATTGTATCTTATCAAGAAACATCGAAATGAGATGCGATATCGCGGTTTAAGAAGCATTGGAACTCTATTGCTTCGATACGTAGACATCTGGAAACGTAATTTCCTAGAAAGGATGTGTCGCATTTACATTCATTTGATGTTAATACGAGGTATACTTGACACTTCGCAATGAATATTATATCTTATCATGAAACATAGAAATGAGATGCGATATCTTGTTTTCAGAAGCATTAGAACTCTCTTGCTACTATACGTAGTCATCTGCAAGCGCTATTTCCTAGGAAGGAAGAATCGCATTTACATTCTTTTGAAGTGTATACGAGGTAATCAAGATAGTTCGCAATGAATATTACATCTTATCATGAAACATAGGAATGAGATGCGATATCGCGCTTTAAGAACCATCATAACTCTATTGCTACGATACGTAGACATCTGCAAACGCTATTTCCCATCAAGGAAGTGTAGCATTTACATTCATTTGAAGTGAATACGAGGTATACATGACACTTCGCAAAGAATATTATATCCTATCATGAAACATAGGGATCAGATGCGATATCCCGTTTTAAGAAGCATTAGAACTCTATTGCATCGATGCGTAGACATCTGGAATCGCTATATCCTAACAAGGAAGTGGCGCATTTACATTCCTTTGAAGTGAATACGAAGTATACATAACACAACACAATGAATATTATATCTCATCATGAGACATAGAAATGGGATGCGATATCGCGATTTAAAAAACATTAGAACTCTATTGCTGCGATACGTAGACATCTGCAAACGCTACTTCCTAGCAAGGAAGTGTCGCACATACATTCATTTGAAGTGTAGACGAGGAATACATAACACTTCGTAATGAATATTATATCCTATCGTGAAACATAGAAATGGTATGCGATA
Organism: Xylocopa sonorina; assembly: GCF_050948175.1. NCBI lineage: Eukaryota > Metazoa > Arthropoda > Insecta > Hymenoptera > Apidae > Xylocopa > Xylocopa sonorina. The sequence goes on from NW_027490199.1 coordinate 515,737, forward strand.
TCGCGTTTTAAGAAGCATTAGAATTCTATTGCTACGATACGTAGATATCTGGAAATGCTATTTCCTAGCAAGGCAGTGTCGCAGTTTCATTCTTTTGAAGTCAAAACGAGGTATACATAACACTCCACAATGAATATTATATCTTATCATGAACATAGAAATGAGACGCGATATCGCGAAGTAAAAAGCACTAGAAATCTGTTGCTTCGATACGGAGCCATCGGCAAACGCAATTTCCTAGCAAGGAAGTGTCGCATTTATATTCTTTTGAAGTGAATATGAGGTATACATAACACTTCGCAATGAATATTATATCTTATCATGAAACATAGTAATGAGATGCGATATCGCGTTTTAAGAAGCATTCGAACTCTACTGCTACGATACGTAGACATCTGCAAACGCTATTTCCCAGAAAGGGAGAGTCGCATTTACATTCATTTGAAGCGTATGCAAGGTATACATGACACTTCACAATGAATATTATATCTTACCATGAAACATAGAAATGAGATGCGATATCGAGTTTTAAGAAGCATTCGAACTCTATTGCTACGATACGTAGACATCTGCAAGCGCTATTTCCTAGCAAGGAAGTGTCGCATTCACATTCATTTGAAGTGAATACGAGGTATACATGACACTTTGCAATGAATATTATATCTTGCCATGGAACATAGGAATGAGATGCGATATCGCGTTTTAAGAAGCATTCGAACTCTACCTTTACGATACGTAGACATCTGCAAACGCTATTTCCTGGCAAGGAAGTGTCGCATTTACATTCATTTGAAGTGAATACGAGGTAGTCATGACACTTCGCAATGAATATTATATCTTGTCATGAAACAGAGAAATATGTTGCGATATCGCGTTTTAAGAATAATTCGAACTCTATTGCTACGATACGTAGATATCTGCAAACGCTATTTCCTAGCAAAGAAGTGTCGCATTTACATTCATTTGAAGGGAATACGAGGTAATCATGACACTTCGCAACGAATATTATATCTTGTCATGAAACATAGTAATGAGATGCGATATCGCGTTTTAAGAAGCATTCGAACTCTACTGCTACGATACGTAGACATCTGCAAACGCTATTTCCTAGCAAGGGGGAGTCGCATTTACATTCATTTCAAGCGTATGCAAGGTATACATGACACTTCGCAATGAATATTGTATCTTATCATGAAACATAGGAATGAGATGCGATATCGCGTTTTAAGAAGCATTCGAACTCTACTGCTACAATGCGTAGACATCTGAAAACGCTATTTCCTAGCAAGGAAGTGTCGCATTTACATTCATTTGAAGTGAATACGAGGTATACATGACACTTCGCAATGAACATTATATCTTATCATGAGACATAGGAATGAGATGCGATATCGCGTTTTAAGAAGCATTCGATCTCTATTGCTACGATACGTAGACAACTGCAAACGCTATTTCCTAGACAGGAAGTGTCGCATTTACATTCATTTGAAGTGAATACGAGGTATACATGACACTTCGCAATGAATATTATATCTTATCATGAAACATAGAGACGATCATGCGATATCGTGTTTTAAGAAGCATTAGAACTCTATTGCATCGATACGTAGACATCTGCAAACGCTATTTCCTAGCAAGGAAGTGTCGCATTTACATTCTTGTGATGTGAATACGAGGTATACATGACACTTCGCAATGAATATTGTATTTGTATCATGAAGCATAGAAATGAGATGCGATATCGCGTTTTAAGAAGCACTAGAACTCTACTGCTACGATACGCAGATATCTGCAAACGCTATTTCCTAGGACGGAAGTGTCGCATTTACATTCATTTGTTGCGTGGACGAGGAATACATATCCCTTCGCAATGAATACTATATCTTATCATGAAACACAGAAATGAGATGCGATATCGCGGTTTAAGAAACATTGGAACTCTATTGCAACGAAACGTAGACATCTGCAAACGCTATTTCCTAGCAAGGAAGTATAGCATTTACATTCATTGGAAGTGAATACGAGGTAATTATGATACTTCGCAATGAATATTACATCTTATCATGAAACATAGGAACGAGATGCGATATCGCGTTTTAAGAAGCATTCGAACTCTATTGCTACGATACGTAGACAACTGCAAACGCTATTTCCTAGACAGGAAGTGTCGCATTTACATTCATTTGAAGTGAATACGAGGTATACATGACACTTAGCAATGAGTATTGTATCTTATCATGAAACATAGGAATGAGATGCGATATCGCGTTTTGAGAAGCACGAGACCTCTACTGCTACGATACGCAGATATCTGCAAACGGTACTTCCTAGAAAGGAAGTGTCGCATTTACATTCAACTGAAGTGAATACGAGGTATACATGACACTTCGCAATGAATATTGTATCTTATCAAGAAACATCGAAATGAGATGCGATATCGCGGTTTAAGAAGCATTGGAACTCTATTGCTTCGATACGTAGACATCTGGAAACGTAATTTCCTAGAACGGATGTGTCGCATTTACATTCACTTGAAGTGAATTCGAGGAATACATGACACTTCGCAATGAATATTATATCTTATCATGGAACGTAGAAATGAGATGCAATATCGCGTTTTAAGAAGCATTAGAACTCAATTACTACGATACGTAGACATCTGCAAACGCTATTTCCTAGCAAGGTAGTGTCGCATGTACATTCATTTGAAGTGAATACGGGGAATACATGACACTTCGCAATGAATATTATATCTTATCATGGAACGTAGAAATGAGATGCAATATCGCGTTTTAAGAAGCATTAGAACTCAATTACTACGATACGTAGACATCTGCAAACGCTATTTCCTAGCAAGGTAGTGTCGCATGTACATTCATTTGAAGTGAATACGGGGAATACATGACACTTCGCAATGAATATTATATCTTATCATGGAACGTAGAAATGAGATGCAATATCGCGTTTTAAGAAGCATTAGACCTCAATTGCTAGGATACGTTGACATCTGCAAACGCTATTTCCGAGCAAGGAAGTGTCGCATTTACATTCTTTTGAAGTGAGTGCGAGGTAATAATGATACTTCGCAATGAATATTATATCTTATCATGAAACATAGTAATGAGATGCGATATCGCGTTTTAAGAAACAATAGAATTCCATTGCATCGATACGTGGACAACTGCAAACGCTATTTCCTAGAAAGGAAGTGTCGCATTTACATTCATTTGTAGTGAATACGATGTATACATGACACTTCGCAATGAATATTATATCATATCATGGAACATAGGAATGAGATACGATAACGCGTTTAAAGAAGCATTCGAACTCTATTGCTACGATACGTAGACATCTGCAAACGCTATTTCCTAGCAAGGAAGTGACGCATTTACATTCATTTGAAGTGAATGCGAGGTATACATGACACTTCGCAATGATTATTATATCTAATCATGAAACATAGAAATAAGATGCCATATCTCGTTCTAATAAGCATTGGAACTCTATTGTTTTGATACGTAGACATCTGGAAACGCCATTTCCTAGCAAGGAAGTGTCGCATTTCCATTCTCGTGAAGTGAGTAGGAGGTATACATGACACTTCGCATTGAATATTACATCTTATCATGAAACATTGGAATGAGATGCGATATCGCGTTTTAAGAAGCTTTAGAACACTATTGCTTCGATACGTAGACATCTGGAAATGCTATTACCTAGCAAGGAAGTGTCGCATTTACATTCATTTGAAGTGAATACGAGGTATAAATGACACTTCGCAATGAATATTATATCTTATCATGAAACATGGAAGTGAAATGCGATATCGCGTTTAAGAAGCATTAGAACTCTATTGCTTCGATACGTAGACATATGGAAATGCTATTACCTAGCAAGGAAGTATCGCTTTTACATTCTTTTGAAGTGTAGACGTGGAGTACATAACACTTCGCAATGAATATTATATCTTATCATGAAACACAGAAATGAGACGCGATATCGCGTTCTAAGAAGCACTAGAACTCTATTGCATCGATACGTAGACATCTGCAAACGCTATTTCCTAGCAAGGAAGTGTCGCATATACATTCATTTGAAGTGAATACGAGGTATACATGACACTTCGCAATGAATATTATATCTAATCATGAAACATAGATATAAGTTGCCATATCTCGTTCTAATAAGCATTGGAACTCTATTGTTTTGATACGGAGACATCTGGAAAAGCCATTTCCTAGCAAGGAAGTGTCGCATTTCCATTCCTGTGAAGTGAATACGAGGAATACATAACACTTCGCAATGAATATTACATCTTATCATGAAACATAGAAATGAGATGAGATATAGCGTTTTAAGAAGCACAAGAATTCTATTGCTCCGATACGCAGACATCTGCAAACGCTATTTCCTAGAACGGAAGTGTCGCAATTACATTCATTTGAAGCGTGGACGAGGAATACATAACATTTCGCAATGAATATTATATCTTATCTTGTAACATAGAAATGAGATGCGATATCGCGTTTTAAGAAGCATTCGAACTCTATTGCTACGATACGCAGATATCTGCAAACGCTATTTCCTAGCAAGGAAGTGTCGCATTTACATTCATTTGAAGTGAATACGAGGTAATCATGATACTTCGCATTGAATATTACATCTTATCATGAAACATAGGAATGAGATGCGATATCGCGTTTTAAGAAGCACTCGAACTCTACTTCTACGATACGTAGACATCTGCAAACGCTATTTCCTAGCAAGGAAGTGTGGCATTTACATCCATTGGAAGTGTAGACGCGGAATACATTACACTTCGCAATGAATATTATATCTTATCATGAAACATAGAAATGAGATGCGATATCGCGTTTTAAGAAACAATGGAATTCTATTGCATCGATACGTAGACAACTGCAAACGCTATTTCCTAGCGAGGAAGTGTCGCATTTACATTCTTGTGAAGTGAATACGAGGAATACATAACACTTCGCAATGAATATTACATCTTATCATGAAACATAGAAATGAGATGAGATATCGCGTTTTAAGAAGCATTCGATCACTATTGCTACGATACGCAGATATCTGCAAACACTATTTCCTAGCAAGGAAGTGTAGCATTTACATCCATTGGAAGTGTAGGAGCGGAATACATTACACTTCGCAATGTATATTATATCTTATCATGAAACATAGAAATGAGATGCGAAATCGCGTTTTAAGAAACAATAGAACTCTGTTGCATCGATACGTAGACAACTGCAAACGCTATTTCCTAGCGAGGAAGTGTCGCATTTACATTCTTGTGAAGTGAATACGAGGAATACATAACACTTCGCAATGAATATTACATCTTATCATGAAACATAGAAATGAGATGAGATATCGCGTTTGAAGAAGCATTCGAACTCTATTGCTACGATACCTAGTCATCTGCAAACGCTATTTCCTAGCAAGGAAGTGTCGCATGTACATTCATTTGTAGTGAATACGAGGAATACATGACACTTCGCAATGAATATTATATCTTATCATGAAACGTAGAAATGAGATGCGATATCGCGTTTTCGAAACAATAGAACTCTATTGCATCGATACGTAGACATCTGCAAACGCTATTTCCTAGCAAGGAAGTGTCGCATTTACATTCTCGTGAAGTGAATACGAGGTATACAAGACACTTCGCATTGAATATTACATCTTATCATGAAACATATATATGAGATGCGATATTGCGTTCTAAGTAGCATTAGAACTCTATTGCTTCGATACGTAGACATCTGGAGACGTAATTTCCTAGCAAGGAAGTGTCGCATTTACATTCATTTGAAGCGTGGACGAGGAATACATAACCTTTCGCAATGAATATTATATCTTATCCTGAAACACAGAAATGAGATGCGATATCGCGTTTTAAGAAGCATTGGAACTCTATTGCAACGATACGTAGACATCTGCAAACACTATTTCCTAGCAAGGAAGTGTAGCATTTACATCCATTGGAAGTGTAGGAGCGGAATACATTACACTTCGCAATCTATATTATATCTTATCATGAAACATAGAAATGAGATGCGAAATCGCGTTTTAAGAGACAATAGAACTCTGTTGCATCGATACGTAGACAACTGCAAACGCTATTTCCTAGCAAGGAAGTATCGCATTTACATTCTTTTGAAGTGAATACGAGGTAATCATGATAATTCGCAATGAATATTATATCTTATCATGAAACATAGGAATGAGATGCGATATCGCGTTTTAAGAAGAATTCGAAATCCATTGCTACGATACGTAGACAACTGCAAACGCTATTTCCTAGAAAGGAAGTGTCGCATTTACATTCATTTGAAGTGAATACTATGTATACATGACACTTCGCAATGAATATTATATCTTATCATGAAACATAGAAATGAGATGCGATATCGCGTTTTAAGAAACAATGGAACTCTATTGCATCGATACGTAGACATCTGCAAACGTTATTTCCTATCAAGGAGGTGTCGCATTTACAATCTTGTGAAGTGAATACGAGGTATACATAACACTTCGCAATGAATATTACATTTTATCATGAAACATAGAAATGTGATGCGATATCGCGTTTTAAGAAACAATGGAACTCTATTGCATCGATACGTAGACATCTGCAAACGTTATTTCCTAGCAAGGAGGTGTCGCATTTACATTCTTGTGAAGTGAATACGAGGTATACATAACACTTCGCAATGAATATTACATCTTATCATGAAACATAGAAATGTGATGCGATATCGCGTTTTAAGAAACAATAGAACTCTATTGCATCGATACGTAGACATCTGCAAACGCTATTTCCTAGCAAGGAAGTGTCGCATTTACATTCATTTGAAGTGAATACGAGGTATACATGACACTTCGCAATGAATATTATATCTAATCATGAAACATAGAAATAGGATGCCATATCTCGTTCTAATAAGCATTGGAACTCTATTGTTTTGATACGTAGACATCTGGAAACGCCATTTCCTAGCAAGGCAGTGTCGCAGTTTCATTCTTTTGAAGTCAAAACGAGGTATACATAACACTCCACAATGAATATTATATCTTATCATGAACATAGAAATGAGACGCGATATCGCGAAGTAAAAAGCACTAGAAATCTGTTGCTTCGATACGGAGCCATCGGCAAACGCAATTTCCTAGCAAGGAAGTGTCGCATTTATATTCTTTTGAAGTGAATATGAGGTATACATAACACTTCGCAATGAATATTATATCTTATCATGAAACATAGTAATGAGATGCGATATCGCGTTTTAAGAAGCATTCGAACTCTACTGCTACGATACGTAGACATCTGCAAACGCTATTTCCCAGAAAGGGAGAGTCGCATTTACATTCATTTGAAGCGTATGCAAGGTATACATGACACTTCACAATGAATATTATATCTTACCATGAAACATAGAAATGAGATGCGATATCGAGTTTTAAGAAGCATTCGAACTCTATTGCTACGATACGTAGACATCTGCAAGCGCTATTTCCTAGCAAGGAAGTGTCGCATTCACATTCATTTGAAGTGAATACGAGGTATACATGACACTTTGCAATGAATATTATATCTTGCCATGGAACATAGGAATGAGATGCGATATCGCGTTTTAAGAAGCATTCGAACTCTACCTTTACGATACGTAGACATCTGCAAACGCTATTTCATAGCAAGGAAGTGTCGCATTTACATTCATTTGAAGTGAATACGAGGTATACATGACACTTCGCAATGAATATTATATCTAATCATGAAACATAGAAATAAGTTGCCATATCTCGTTCTAATAAGCATTGGAACTCTATTGTTTTGATACGTAGACATCTGGAAAAGCCATTTCCTAGCAAGGAAGTGTCGCATTTCCATTCTCGTGAAGTGAATACGAGGTATACATGACACTTCGCATTGAATATTATATCTTATCATGAAACATAGGAATGAGATGCGATATCGCGTTTTAAGAAGCATTCAAAATCCATTGCTACGATACGTGTACAACTGCAAACGTTATTTCCTAGAAAGGAAGTGTCGCATTTACATTCATTTGAAGTGAATACGAGATATACATGACACTTCGCAATGAAAATTATATCTTATCATGGAACATAGGAATGAGGTACTATATCGCGTTGTAAGAAGCATTCGAACTCTATTGCATCGATACGTAGACATCTGCAAACGTTATTTCCTAGCAAGGAGGTGTCGCATTTACAATCTTGTGAAGTGAATACGAGGTATACATAACACTTCGCAATGAATATTACATCTTATCATGAAACATAGAAATGTGATGCGATATCGCGTTTTAAGAAACAATGGAACTCTATTGCATCAATACGTAGACATCTGCAAACTTTATTTCCTAGCAAGGAGGTGTCGCATTTACATTCTTGTGAAGTGAATACGAGGTATACATAACACTTCGCAATGAATATTACATCTTATCATGAAACATAGAAATGAGATGCGATATCGCGTTTTACGAAACAATAGAACTCTATTGCATCGATACGTAGACATCTGCAAACGCTATTTCCTAGCAAGGAAGTGCCGCATTTACATGCATTTGAAGTGAATACGAGGTATACATGACACTTCGCAATGAATATTATATCTAATCATGAAACATAGAAATAAGATGCCATATACGTTCTAATAAGCATTGGAACTCTATTGTTTTGATACGTAGACATCTGGAAAAGCCATTTCCTAGCAAGGAAGTGTCGCGTTTCCATTCTTGTGAAGTTAATACGAGGAATACATAACACTTCGCAATGAATATTACATCTTATCATGAAACATAGAAATGAAATGAGATATCGCGTTTTAAGAAGCACAAGAATTCTATTGCTCCGATACGCAGACGTCTGCAAACGCCATTTCCTAGAACGGAAGTGTCGCAATTACATTCATTTGAAGCGTGGACGAGGAATACATAACATTTCGCAATGAATATTATATGTTATCTTGTAACATAGAAATGAGATGCGATATCGCGTTTTAAGAAGCATTCGAACTCTATTGCTACGATAAGTAGACATCCGCAAACGCTATTTCCTAGAAAGGAAGTGTCGCATTTCCATTCTCGTGAAGTGAATACGAGGTATACATGACACTTCGCATTGAATATTATATCTTATCATGAAACATAGAAATGAGATGCGATATCGCGTTTTAAGAAACAATGGAACTCTATTGCTTCGATACGTAGACATATGGAAATGCTATTACCTAGCAGGGAAGTATCGCATTTACATTCTTTTGAAGTGTAGACGTGGAGTACATAACACTTCGCAATGAATATTACATCTTATCATGAAACACAGAAATGAGACTCGATATCGCGTTTTAAGAAGCATTAGAACTCTATTGCATCGATACGTAGACATCTGCAAACGCTATTTCCTAGCAAGGAAGTGTCGCATTTACATTCATTTGAAGTGAATACGAGGTATACATGACACTTCGCAATGAATATTATATCTAATCATGAAACATAGAAATAAGTTGCCATATCTCGTTCTAATAAGCATTGGAACTCTATTGTTTTGATACGTAGACATCTGGAAAAGCCATTTCCTAGCAAGGAAGTGTCGCATTTCCATTCCCGTGAAGTGAATACGAGGTATACATGACACTTCGCATTGAATATTATATCTTATCATGAAACATAGGAATGAGATGCGATATCGCGTTTTAAGAAGCATTCAAAATCCATTGCTACGATACGTGTACAACTGCAAACGTTATTTCCTAGAAAGGAAGTGTCGCATTTACATTCATTTGAAGTGAATACGAGATATACATGACACTTCGCAATGAATATTATATCTTATCATGGAACATAGGAATGAGGTACTATATCGCGTTTTAAGAAGCATTCGAACTCTATTGCATCGATACGTAGACATATGGAAATGCTATTACCTAGCAAGGAAGTGTCGCATTTACATTCTTTTGAAGTGTAGACGAGGAATACATAACACTTCGCAATGAAGATTACATCTTATCATGAAACACAGAAATGAGACGCGATTTCGCGTTTTAAGAAGCACTAGAACTCTTTTGCTACGATACGTAGACATCTGCAAACGCTATTTCCTAGCGAGGAAGTGTCGCATTCACATTCATTTGATGTGTAGACGAGGAATACATGATACTTCGCAAATCACGTTATATCTTACCTTGAAACATAGAAATGAGATGCGATATCGCTTTTTAAGAATCATAAGAACTCTATTGCTACGATACGTAGACTTCTGCAAACGCTATTTCCTTGCAAGGAAGTGTCGCATTTACATTCATTTGAAGTGTAGACGAGGAATACATGATACTTCGCAAATCATATTATATCTTACCATGAAATATAGAAATGAGATGCGATATCGCGTTTTAAGAAGCATTAGAACACCGTTGCTACGATATGTAGACATTTGCAAACGCTATTTCCTAGCAAGGAAGTGTCGCATTTACATTCATTTGAAGTGTAGGCGAGGAATACATAACACTTCGCAATGAATATTACATCTTATCATGAAACATAGAAATGAGATGCGATATCGCGTTTTAAGAAGCATTAGAACACCGTTGCTACGATATGTAGACATTTGCAAACGCTATTTCCTAGCAAGGAAGTGTCGCATTTACATTCATTTGAAGTGTAGGCGAGGAATACATAACACTTCGCAATGAATATTACATCTTATCATGAAACATAGAAATGAGATGCGATATCGCGTTTTAAGAAGCATTAGAACACCGTTGCTACGATATGTACACATTTGCAAACGCTATTTCCTAGCAAAGAAGTGTCGCATTTACATTCATTTGAAGTGTAGACGAGGAATACATAACACTTCGCAAATCATATTATATCTTACCATGAAACATAGAAATGAGATGCGATATCGCGTTTTAAGAAGCACTAGAACTCTATTGCTACGATACGTAGACATCTGCAAACGCTATTTCCTAGCGAGGATGTGTCGCATTCACATTCATTTGAAGTGTAGACGAGGAATACATAACACTTCGCAAATCATGTTATATCTTACCATGAAACATAGAAATGAGATGCAATATCGCGTTTTAAGAATCATAAGAACTCTATTGCTACGATACGTAGACTTCTGCAAACGCTATTTCCTTGCAAGGAAGTGTCGCATTTACATTCATTTGAAGTGTAGACGAGGAATACATGATACTTCGCAAATCATATTATATCTTACCATGAAACATAGAAATGAGATGCGATATCGCGTTTTAAGAAGCATTAGAACACTGTTGCTACGATATGTAGACATTTGCAAACGCTATTTCCTAGCAGAGAAGTGTCGCATTTACATTCATTTGAAGTGTAGTCGAGGAATACATAACACTTCGCAAATCATATTATATCTTACCATGAAACATAGAAACGAGATGCGATATCGCGTTTTAAGAAGCATTAGAACTCTATTGCTACGATACGTAGACATCTGCAAACGCTGTTTCCTAGCGAGGTAGTGTCGCATTCACATTCATTTGAAGTGTAGACGAGGAATACATGATACTTCGCAAGTCATGTTATATCTTACCTTGAAACATAGAAATGAGATGCGATATCGCGTTTTAAGAATCATAGGAACTCTATTGCTACGATTCGTAGACTTCTGCAAACGCTATTTCCTTGCAAGGAAGTGTCGCATTTACATTCATTTGAATCATAGACGAGGAATACATGATACTTCGCAAATCATATTATATCTTACCATGAAACATAGAAATGAGATGCGAAATCGCATTTTAAGAATCATATGAACTCTATTGCTACGATACGTAGACATCTGCAATCGCTATTTCCTAGCAAGGAAGTGTCGCATTTACATTCATTTGAAGTGTAGACGAGGAATGCATAACACTTCGCAATGAATATTATATCTTATCATGAAACATAGATATGAGATGCAATATCTCGTTCTAAGAAGCATTTGAACTGTATTGCTTCGATACGTAGACATCTGCAAACGCTATTTCCTTGCAAGGAAGTGTCGCATTTACATTCATTTGAATCATAGACGAGGAATACATGATACTTCGCAAATCATATTATATCTTACCATGAAACATAGAAATGAGATGCGAAATCGCATTTTAAGAATCATATGAACTCTATTGCTACGATACGTAGACATCTGCAATCGCTATTTCCTAGCAAGGAAGTGTCGCATTTACATTCATTTGAAGTGTAGACGAGGAATGCATAACACTTCGCAATGAATATTATATCTTATCATGAAACATAGATATGAGATGCAATATCTCGTTCTAAGAAGCATTTGAACTGTATTGCTTCGATACGTAGACATCTGCAAACGCTATTTCCTTGCAAGGAAGTGTCGCATTTACATTCATTTGAAGTGTAGACGAGGAATACATAACACTTCGCAAATCATTTTATATCTTACCATGAAACATAGAAATGAGATGCAATATCGCGTTTTAAGGATCATAAGAACTCTATTGCTACGATACGTAGACATCTGCAAATGCTATTTCGTTGCAAGGAAATGCCACATTTACAATCATTTGAAGTGTAGACGAGGAATACATGATACTTCGCAATGAATATTACATCTTATCATGAAACATAGAATTGACATGCGATATCTTGTTTTTATTAGCATTTGAACTCTATTGCTTCGATACGTAGACATCTGCAAACGCTATTTCCTAGCAAGGAAGTGTCGCATTTACTTCCATTTGAATCGTAGACGAGGAATACATAACACTTCGCAATGAATATTACATCTTATCATGAAACATAGAAATGAGATGCGATATCGCGTTTTAAGAAGCATTAGAACACCGTTGCTACGATATGTAGACATTTGCAAACGCTATTTCCTAGCAAAGAAGTGTCGCATTTACATTCATTTGAAGTGTAGACGAGGAATACATAACACTTCGCAAGACATATTATATCTTACCATGAAACATAGAAATGAGATGCGATATCGCGTTTTAAGAAGCATTAGAACTCTATTGCTACGATACGTAGACATCTGCAAACGCTATTTCCTAGCGAGGATGTGTCGCATTCACATTCATTTGAAGTGTAGACGAGGAATACATAACACTTCGCAAATCATGTTATATCTTACCATGAAACATAGAAATGAGATGCAATATCGCGTTTTAAGAATCATAAGAACTCTATTGCTACGATACGTAGACTTCTGCAAACGCTATTTCCTTGCAAGGAAGTGTCGCATTTACATTCATTTGAATCGTAGACGAGGAATGCATAACACTTCGCAATGAATATTATATCTTATCAGGAAACATAGATATGAGATGCAATATCTCGTTTTAAGAAGCATTTGAACTCTATTGCTTCGATACGTAGACATCTGCAAACGCTATTTCCTAGCGAGGAAGTATCGCATTCACATTCATTTGAAGTGTAGACGAGGAATACATAACACTTCGCAAATCATATTATATCTTACCATGAAACATAGAAATGAGATGCGATATCGCGTTTTAAGAAGCATTTGAACTCTATTGCTTCGATACGTAGACATCTGCAAACGCTATTTCCTAGCAAGGAAGTGTCGCATTTACATTCATTTGAAGTGTAGGCTAGGAATACATAACACTTCGCAATGAATATTACATCTTATCATGAAACATAGAAATGAGATGCGATATCGCGTTTTAAGAAGCATTAGAACACCGTTGCTACGATATGTAGACATTTGCAAACGCTATTTCCTAGCAAGGAACTGTCGCATTTACATTCATTTGAAGTGTAGGCGAGGAATACATAACACTTCGCAATGAATATTACATCTTATCATGAAACATAGAAATGAGATGCGATATCGCGTTTTAAGAAGCATTAGAACACCGTTGCTACGATATGTAGACATTTGCAAACGCTATTTCCTAGCAAAGAAGTGTCGCATTTACATTCATTTGAAGTGTAGACGAGGAATACATAACACTTCGCAAATCATATTATATCTTACCATGAATCATAGAAATGAGATGCGATATCGCGTTTTAAGAAGCACTAGAACTCTATTGCTACGATACGTAGACATCTGCAAACGCTATTTCCTAGCGAGGATGTGTCGCATTCACATTCATTTGAAGTGTAGACGAGGAATACATAACACTTCGCAAATCATGTTATATCTTACCATGAAACATAGAAATGAGATGCAATATCGCGTTTTAAGAATCATAAGAACTCTATTGCTACGATACGTAGACTTCTGCAAACGCTATTTCCTAGCGAGGATGTGTCGCATTCACATTCATTTGAAGTGTAGACGAGGAATACATAACACTTCGCAAATCATGTTATATCTTACCATGAAACATAGAAATGAGATGCAATATCGCGTTTTAAGAATCATAAGAACTCTATTGCTACGATACGTAGACTTCTGCAAACGCTATTTCCTTGCAAGGAAGTGTCGCATTTACATTCATTTGAATCGTAGACGAGGAATGCATAACACTTCGCAATGAATATTATATCTTATCAGGAAACATAGATATGAGATGCAATATCTCGTTTTAAGAAGCATTTGAACTCTATTGCTTCGATACGTAGACATCTGCAAACGCTATTTCCTAGCGAGGAAGTATCGCATTCACATTCATTTGAAGTGTAGACGAGGAATACATAACACTTCGCAAATCATATTATATCTTACCATGAAACATAGAAATGAGATGCGATATCGCGTTTTAAGAAGCATTTGAACTCTATTGCTTCGATACGTAGACATCTGCAAACGCTATTTCCTAGCAAGGAAGTGTCGCATTTACATTCATTTGAAGTGTAGGCTAGGAATACATAACACTTCGCAATGAATATTACATCTTATCATGAAACATAGAAATGAGATGCGATATCGCGTTTTAAGAAGCATTAGAACACCGTTGCTACGATATGTAGACATTTGCAAACGCTATTTCCTAGCAAGGAACTGTCGCATTTACATTCATTTGAAGTGTAGGCGAGGAATACATAACACTTCGCAATGAATATTACATCTTATCATGAAACATAGAAATGAGATGCGATATCGCGTTTTAAGAAGCATTAGAACACCGTTGCTACGATATGTAGACATTTGCAAACGCTATTTCCTAGCAAAGAAGTGTCGCATTTACATTCATTTGAAGTGTAGACGAGGAATACATAACACTTCGCAAATCATATTATATCTTACCATGAATCATAGAAATGAGATGCGATATCGCGTTTTAAGAAGCACTAGAACTCTATTGCTACGATACGTAGACATCTGCAAACGCTATTTCCTAGCGAGGATGTGTCGCATTCACATTCATTTGAAGTGTAGACGAGGAATACATAACACTTCGCAAATCATGTTATATCTTACCATGAAACATAGAAATGAGATGCAATATCGCGTTTTAAGAATCATAAGAACTCTATTGCTACGATACGTAGACTTCTGCAAACGCTATTTCCTTGCAAGGAAGTGTCGCATTTACATTCATTTGAAGTGTAGACGAGGAATACATGATACTTCGCAAATCACGTTATATCTTACCTTGAAACATAGAAATGAGATGCGATATCGCGTTTTAAGAATCATAAGAACTCTATTGCTACGATACGTAGACATCTGCAATCGCTATTTCCTTGCAAGGAAGTGTCGCATTTACATTCATTTGAAGTGTAGACGAGGAATGCATAACACTTCGCAATGAATATTATATCTTATCATGAAGCATAGATATGAGATGCAATATCTCGTTCTAAGAAGCATTTGAACTGTATTGCTTCGATACGTAGACATCTGCAAACGCTATTTCCTTGCAAGGAAGTGTCGCATTTACATTCATTTGAAGTGTAGACGAGGAATACATAACACTTCGCAAATCATTTTATATCTTACCATGAAACATAGAAATGAGATGCAATATCGCGTTTTAAGGATCATAAGAACTCTATTGCTACGATACGTAGACATCTGCAAATGCTATTTCGTTGCAAGGAAATGCCACATTTACAATCATTTGAAGTGTAGACGAGGAATACATGATACTTCGCAATGAATATTACATCTTATCATGAAACATAGAATTGACATGCGATATCTTGTTTTTATTAGCATTTGAACTCTATTGCTTCGATACGTAGACATCTGCAAACGCTATTTCCTAGCAAGGAAGTGTCGCATTTACTTCCATTTGAATCGTAGACGAGGAATACATAACACTTCGCAATGAATATTACATCTTATCATGAAACATAGAAATGAGATGCGATATCGCGTTTTAAGAAGCATTAGAACACCGTTGCTACGATATGTAGACATTTGCAAACGCTATTTCCTAGCAAAGAAGTGTCGCATTTACATTCATTTGAATCGTAGACGAGGAATGCATAACACTTCGCAATGAATATTATATCTTATCAGGAAACATAGATATGAGATGCAATATCTCGTTTTAAGAAGCATTTGAACTCTATTGCTTCGATACGTAGACATCTGCAAACGCTATTTCCTAGCGAGGAAGTATCGCATTCACATTCATTTGAAGTGTAGACGAGGAATACATAACACTTCGCAAATCATATTATATCTTACCATGAAACATAGAAATGAGATGCGATATCGCGTTTTAAGAAGCATTTGAACTCTATTGCTTCGATACGTAGACATCTGCAAACGCTATTTCCTAGCAAGGAAGTGTCGCATTTACATTCATTTGAAGTGTAGGCTAGGAATACATAACACTTCGCAATGAATATTACATCTTATCATGAAACATAGAAATGAGATGCGATATCGCGTTTTAAGAAGCATTAGAACACCGTTGCTACGATATGTAGACATTTGCAAACGCTATTTCCTAGCAAGGAACTGTCGCATTTACATTCATTTGAAGTGTAGGCGAGGAATACATAACACTTCGCAATGAATATTACATCTTATCATGAAACATAGAAATGAGATGCGATATCGCGTTTTAAGAAGCATTAGAACACCGTTGCTACGATATGTAGACATTTGCAAACGCTATTTCCTAGCAAAGAAGTGTCGCATTTACATTCATTTGAAGTGTAGACGAGGAATACATAACACTTCGCAAATCATATTATATCTTACCATGAAACATAGAAATGAGATGCGATATCGCGTTTTAAGAAGCACTAGAACTCTATTGCTACGATACGTAGACATCTGCAAACGCTATTTCCTAGCGAGGATGTGTCGCATTCACATTCATTTGAAGTGTAGACGAGGAATACATAACACTTCGCAAATCATGTTATATCTTACCATGAAACATAGAAATGAGATGCAATATCGCGTTTTAAGAATCATAAGAACTCTATTGCTACGATACGTAGACTTCTGCAAACGCTATTTCCTTGCAAGGAAGTGTCGCATTTACATTCATTTGAATCGTAGACGAGGAATGCATAACACTTCGCAATGAATATTATATCTTATCAGGAAACATAGATATGAGATGCAATATCTCGTATTAAGAAGCATTTGAACTCTATTGCTTCGATACGTAGACATCTGCAAACGCTATTTCCTAGCAAGGAAGTGTCGCATTTACATTCATTTGAATCGTAGACGAGGAATGCATAACACTTCGCAATGAATATTATATCTTATCAGGAAACATAGATATGAGATGCAATATCTCGTTTTAAGAAGCATTTGAACACCGTTGCTACGATATGTAGACATTTGCAAACGCTATTTCCTAGCAAGGAAGTGTCGCATTTACATTCATTTGAAGTGTAGGCGAGGAATACATAACACTTCGCAATAAATATTACATCTTATCATGAAACATAGAAATGAGATGCGATATCGCGTTTTAAGAAGCATTAGAACACCGTTGCTACGATATGTAGACATTTGCAAACGCTATTTCCTAGCAAAGAAGTGTCTCATTTACATTCATTTGAAGTGTAGACGATGAATACATAACACTTCGCAATGAATATTACATCTTATCATGAATCATAGAATTGAGATGCGATATCTTGTTTTTAGAAGCATTTGAACTCTATTGCTTCGATACGTAGACATCTGCAAACGCTATTTCCTAGCGAGGAAGTATCGCATTCACATTCATTTGAAGTGTAGACGAGGAATACATAACACTTCGCAAATCATATTATATCTTACCATGAAACATAGGAATGAGATGCGATATCGCGTTTTAAGAAGCATTTGAACTCTATTGCTTCGATACGTAGACATCTGCAAACGCTATTTCCTAGCGAAGAAGTGTCGCATTCACATTCATTTGAAGTGTAGACGAGGAATACATGATACTTCGCAAATCATGTTATATCTTACCTTGAAACATAGAAATGAGATGCGATATCGCGTTTTAAGAATCATAGGAACTCTATTGCTACGATACGTAGACTTCTGCAAACGCTATTTCCTTGCAAGGAAGTGTCGCATTTACATTCATTTGAATCATAGACGAGGAATACATGATACTTCGCAAATCATATTATATCTTACCATGAAACATAGAAATGAGATGCGAAATCGCATTTTAAGAATCATATGAACTCTATTGCTACGATACGTAGACATCTGCAATCGCTATTTCCTAGCAAGGAAGTGTCGCATTTACCTTCATTTGAAGTGTAGACGAGGAATGCATAACACTTCGCAATGAATATTATATCTTATCATGAAACATAGATATGAGATGCAATATCTCGTTCTAAGAAGCATTTGAACTGTATTGCTTCGATACGTAGACATCTGCAAACGCTATTTCCTTGCAAGGAAGTGTCGCATTTACATTCATTTGAAGTGTAGACGAGGAATACATGATACTTCGCAAATCATATTATATCTTACCATGAAATATAGAAATGAGATGCGATATCGCGTTTTAAGAAGCATTAGAACACTGTTGCTACGATATGTAGACATTTGCAAACGCTATTTCCTAGCAAAGAAGTGTCGCATTTACATTCATTTAAAGTGTTGGCGAGGAATACATAACACTTCGCAAATCATATTATATCTTACCATGAAACATAGAAATGAGATGCGATATCGCGTTTTAAGAATCATAAGAACTCTATTGCTACGATACGTAGACTTCTGCAAACGCTATTTCCTTGCAAGGAAGTGTCGCATTTACATTCATTAGAATCGTAGACGAGGAATGCATAACACTTCGCAATGAATATTATATCTTACCATGAAACACAGAAATGAGATGCGATTTCGCGTTTTAAGAAGCATTTGAACTCTATTGCTACGATACGTAGACATTTGCAAACGCTATTTCCTTGCAAAGAAGTGTCGCATTTACATTCATTTGAAGTGTAGGCGAGGAATACATAACACTTCGCAAATCATATTATATCTTACCATGAAACATAGAAACGAGATGCGATATCGCGTTCTAAGAAGCATTAGAACTCTATTGCTACGATACGTAGACATCTGCAAACGCTGTTTCCTAGCGAGGAAGTGTCGCATTCACATTCATTTGAAGTGTAGACGAGGAATACATAACACTTCGCATATCATATTATATCTTACCATGAATCATAGAAATGAGATGCGATATCGCGTTTTAAGAATCATAAGAACTCTATTGCTACGATACGTAGACATCTGCAAACGCTATTTCCTTGGAAGGAAGTGTCGCATTTACATTCATTTGAATAGTAGACGAGGAATGCATAACATTTCGCAATGAATATTATATCTTATAATGAAACATAGATATGAGATGCAATATCTCGTTTTAAGAATCATTTGAACTCTATTGCTACGATACGTAGACATCTGCAAACGCTGTTTCCTAGCGAGGAAGTGTCGCATTCACATTCATTTGAAGTGTAGACGAGGAATACATGATACTTCGCAAATCATAATATATCTTACCATGAAACATAGAAATGAGATGCGATATCGCGTTTTAAGAATCATATGAACTCTATTGCTACGATACGTAGACATCTGCAATCGCTATTTCCTAGCAAGGAAGTGTCGCATTTACATTCATTTGAAGTGTAGACGAGGAATACATAACACTTCGCAAATCATATTATATCTTACCATGAAATATAGAAATGAGGTGCGATATCGCGTTTTAAGAAGCATTAGAACACTGTTGCTACGATATGTAGACATTTGCAAACGCTATTTCCTAGCAAAGAAGTGTCGCATTTACATTCATTTAAAGTGTAGGCGAGGAATACATAACACTTCGCAAATCATATTATATCTTACCATGAAACATAGAAATGAGATGCGATATCGCGTTTTAAGAATCATAAGAACTCTATTGCTACGATACGTAGACTTCTGCAAACGCTATTTCCTTGCAAGGAAGTGTCGCATTTACATTCATTAGAATCGTAGACAAGGAATGCATAACACTTCGCAATGAATATTATATCTTACCATGAAACACAGAAATGAGATGCGATTTCGCGTTTTAAGAAGCATTTGAACTCTATTGCTACGATACGTAGACATTTGCAAACGCTATTTCCTTGCAAAGAAGTGTCGCATTTACATTCATTTGAAGTGTAGGCGAGGAATACATAACACTTCGCAAATCATATTATATCTTACCATGAAACATAGAAACGAGATGCGATATCGCGTTTTAAGAAGCATTAGAACTCTATTGCTACGATACGTAGACATCTGCCAGCGCTGTTTCCTAGCGAGGAAGTGTCGCATTCACATTCATTTGAAGTGTAGACGAGGAATACATAACACTTCGCATATCATATTATACCTTACCATGAAACATAGAAATGAGATGCGATATCGCCTTTTAAGGATCATGAAAACTCTATCGCTACGATACGTAGACATCTGCAAACGCTATTTCCTTGCAAGGAAGTGTCGCATTTACATTCATTTGATTCGTAGACGAGGAATGCATAACACTTCGCAATGAATATTATATCTTACCATGAAACGTAGAAATGAGATGCGATATCGCGTTTTAAGAAGCATTAGAAAGCTATTGCTACGATACGTAGACATCTGCAAACGCTATTTCCTTGCAAGGAAGTATCGCATTCACATTCATTTGAAGTGTAGACGAGGAATACATAACACTTCGCAAATCATGTTATATCTTACCATGAAACATAGAAATGAGATGCGATATCGTGTTTTAAGAATCATATGAACTCTATTGCTATGATACGTAGACATCTGCAATCGCTATTTCCTAGCAAGGAAGTGTCGCATTCACATTCATTTGAAGTGTAGACGAGGAATACAAAACACTTCGCAAATCATGTTATATCTTACCATGAAACATAGAAATGAAATGCGATATCGCGTTTTAAGAATCATATGAACTCTATTGCTACGATACGTAGACATTTGCAAACGCTATTTCCTAGCAAAGAAGTGTCGCATTTACATTCATTTGAAGTGTAGACGAGGAATACATGACACTTCGCAAATCATATTATATCTTACCATGAAACATAGAAATGAGATGCGATATCGCGTTTTAAGAAGCATTAGAACACTGTTGCTACGATATGTAGACATTTGCAAACGCTATTTCCTAGCGAGGATGTGTCGCATTCACATTCATTTGAAGTGTAGGCGAGGAATACATAAAACTTCGCAAATCATATTATATCTTACCACGAAACATAGAAACGAGATGCGATATCGCGTTTTAAGAAGCATTAGAACTCTATTGCTACGATACGTAGACATCTGCAAACGCTATTTCCTAGCAAAGAAGTGTCGCATTTACATTCATTTGAAGTGTAGACGAGGAATACATAACACTTCGCAAATCATATTATATCTTACCATGAAACATAGAAACCAGATGCGATATCGCGTTTTAAGAAGCATTAGAACACTGTTGCTACGATATGTAGACTTCTGCAAACGCTATTTCCTTGCAAGCAAGTGTCGCATTTACATTCATTTGAATCGTAGACGAGGAATGCATAACACTTCGCAATGAATATTATATCTTACCATGAAACATAGAAATGAGATGCGATATCGCGTTTTAAGAAGCATTTGAACTCTATTGCTATGATACGTAGACATTTGCAAACGCCATTTCCTAGCAAAGAAGTGTCGCATTTACATTCATTTGAAGTGTAGACGAGGAATACATGATACTTCGCATAACATATTAGACCTTACCATGAAACATAGAAATGAGATGCGATATCGCCTTTTAAGAATCATAAAAACTCTATCGCTACGATACGTAGACATCTGCAAACGCTATTTCCTAGCAAAGAAGTGTCGCATTTACATTCATTTGAAGTGTAGACGAGGAATACATAACACTTCGCAAATCATATTATATCTTACCATGAAACATAGAAATGAGATGCGATATCGCGTTTTAAGAATCATAAGAACTCTATTGCTACGATACGTAGACATCTGCAAATGCTATTTCGTTGCAAGGAAATGTCACATTTACAATCATTTGAAGTGTAGACGAGGAATGCATAACACTTCGCAATGAATATTATATCTTATCATGAAACATAGATATGAGATGCAATATCTCGTTTTAAGAAGCATTTTAACTCTATTGCTTCGATACGTAGACATCTGCAAACGCTATTTCCTTGCAAGGAAGTGTCGCATTTACATTCATTTGAAGTGTAGACGAGGAATACATGACACTTCGCAAATCATATTATATCTTACCATGAAACATAGAGATGAGATGCGATATAGCATTCTAAGAAGCATTTGAACTCTATTGCAACGATACGTAGACATCTGTAAACGCTATTTCCTAGCGAGGAAGTGTTGCATTCACATTCATTTGAAGTGTAGACGAGGAATACATAACACTTCGCAATGAATATTACATCTTATCATGAAACATAGAAATGAGATGCGATATCACGTTTGAAGAAGCATTAGAACTCCATCCCTACGATACTTAGACATCTGCAAACGCTATTTCCTAGCAAGGAAGTGTCGCATTTACATTCATTTGAATCGTAGACGAGGAATGCATTACTCTTCGCAATGAATATTATATCTTATCATGAAACATAGATATGAGATGCAATATCTCGTTTTAAGAAGCATTTGAACTCTATTTCTTCGATACGTAGACATCTGCAAACGCTATTTCCTTGCAAGGAAGTGTCGCATTTACATTCACTTGAAGTGTAGACGAGGAATACATAACACTTCGCAAACCTTATTATATCTTACCATGAAACATAGAAATGAAATGCGATATCGCGTTTTAAGAAGCATTAGAAATCTATTGCAACGATACGTAGACATCTGCAAACGCTATTTCCTAGCAAGGAAGTATCGCATTTACATCCATTTGAATCGTAGACGAGGAATGCATAACACTTTGCAATGAATATTATATCTTATCATGAAACATAGAAATGAGATGCGATATCGCGTTTTAAGAAGCATTAGAAACCTATTGCTACGGTACGTAGACATCTGCAAACGCTATTTCCTTGCAAAGAAGTGTCGCATTTACATTCATTTGAAGTGTAGACGAGGAATACTTAACACTTCGCAATGAATATTACATCTTATCATGAAACATAGATATGAGATGCAATATCTCGTTTTAAGAAGCATTTGAACTCTGTTGCTTCGATACGTAGACATCTGCAAACGCTATTTCCTTGCAAGGAAGTGTCGCATTTACATTCATTTGAAGTGTAGACGAGGAATACATGATACTTCGCAAATCATATTATATCTTACCATGAAACATAGAAATGAGATGCGATATCGCGTTTTAAGAAGCACTTGAACTCTATTGCTACGATACGTAGATATTTGGAAACGCTATTTCCTAGCAAAGAAGTGTCGCATTTACATTCATTTGAAGTGTAGGCGAGGAATACATGACACTTCGCAAATCATATTATGTATTACCATGAAACATAGAAATGAGATGCGATATCGCGTTCTAAGAATCATAAGAACTCTATTGCTACGATACGTAGACATCTGCAAACGCTATTTCTTTGCAAGGAAATGTCACATTTACAATCATTTGAAGTGTAGACGAGGAATACATGATACTTCGCAAATCATAATATATCTTACCATGAAACATGGAAATGAGATGCGATATCGCGTTTTAAGAATCATATGAACTCTATTGCTACGATACGTAGACATCTGCAATCGCTATTTCCTAGCAAGGAAGTGTCGCATTTACATTCATTTGAAGTGTAGACGAGGAATACATGATACTTCGCAAATCATATTATATCTTACCATGAAACATAGAAATGAGATGCGATATCGCGTTTTAAGAAGCATTAGAACACTGTTGCTACGATATGTAGACATTTGCAAACGCTATTTCCTAGCAAAGAAGTGTCGCATTTACATTCATTTGAAGTATAGACGAGGAATACATAACACTTCGCAAATCATATTATATCTTACCATGAAACATAGAAATGAGATGCGATATCGCGTTTTAAGAAGCATTAGAACCCTATTGCTACGATACGTAGACATCTGCAAAGGCTATTTCCTAGCGAGGATGTGTCGCATTCACATTCATTTGAAGTGTAGACGAGGAATACATAACACTTCGCAAATCATGTTATATCTTACCATGAAACATAGAAATGAGATGCAATATCGCGTTTTAAGAATCATAAGAACTCAATTGCTACGATACGTAGACATCTGCAAACGCTATTTCCTAGCGAGGAAGTGTCGCATTCACATTCATTTGAAGTGTAGACGAGGAATACATAACACTTCGCAAATCATGTTATATCTTAACATGAAACATAGAAATGAGATGCAATATCGCGTTTTAAGAATCATAAGAACTCTATTGCTACGATACGTAGACATCTGCAAACGCTATTTCCTTGCAAGGAAGTGTCGCATTTATATTCATTTGAAGTGTAGACGAGGAATACATGACACTTCGCAAATCATATTATATCTTACCATGAAACATAGAAATGAGATGCGATATCGCGTTTTGGGAAGCATTAGAACTCTATTGCTACGATACCTAGACATCTGCAGACGCTATTTCCTAGCAAGGAAGTGTCGCATTTACATTCATTTGAAGTGTAGACGAGGAATACATGATACTTCGCAAATCATATTATATCTTACCATGAAACATGGAAATGAGATGCGATATCGCGTTTTAAGAAGCATAAGAACACTATTGCTACGATAGGTAGACATTTGCAAACGCTATTTCCTAGCAAAGAAGTGTCGCATTTACATTCATTTGAAGTGTAGGCGAGGAATACATAACACTTCGCAAATCATATTATATCTTACCATGAAACATAGAAATGAGATGCGATATCGCGTTTTAAGAAGCATTAGAACACTATTGCTACGATACGTAGACATCTGCAAACGCTATTTCCTAGCGAGGAAGTGTCGCATTCACATTCATTTGAAGTGTAGACGAGGAATACTTAACACTTCGCAATGAATATTACATCTTATCATGAAACATAGATATGAGATGCGATATCTCGTTTCAAGTATCATAAGAACTCTATTGCTACGATACGTAGACATCTGCAAACGCTATTTCCTTGCAAGGAAGTGTCGCATTCACATTCTTCTGAAGAGAATACGAGGTATACATAACACTTTACAATGAATGTTATATCTTATCATGCAACATAGAAATGAGATGCGATATCGCGATTTAAGAAGCATTAGAAATGTATTGCTACGATACGTAGACATCTGCAAGCGCTATTTCCTTGCAAGCAAGTGTCGCATTTACATTCATTTGAATCGTAGGCGAGGAATGCATAACACTTCGCAATGAATATTATATCTTATCATGAAACATATATTTGAGGTGCAATATCTCGTTTTAAGAAGCATTTGAACTCTATTGCTTCGATACGTAGACATCTGCAAACGCTATTTCCTTGCAAGAAAGAGTCGCATTTACATTTATTTGAAGTGTAGACGAGGAATACATGACACTTCGCAAATCATATTATATCTTACCATGAAACATAGAAATGAGATGCGATATCGCGTTTTAAGAAGCATTAGAACACTATTGCTACGATACGTAGACATCTGCAAAGGCTATTTCCTAGCGAGGATGTGTCGCATTTACATTCATTTGAAGTGTAGACGAGGAATACTTAACACTTCGCAAATCATGTTATATCTTACCATGAAACATAGAAATGAGATGCAATATCGCGTTTTAAGAATCATAAGAACTCTATTGCTACGATACGTAGACATCTGCAAACGCTATTTCCTTGCAAGGAAGTGTCGCATTTACATTCATTTGAACCGTAGTCGAGGAATGCATAACACTTCGCAATGAATATTATATCTCACCATGAAACATAGAAATGAGATGCGATATCGCGTTTTAAGAACCATATGAACTCTATTGCTACGATACGTAGACATCTGCAAACGCTATTTCCTTACAAGGAAGTGTCGCATTTACATTCATTTGAAGTGTAGACGAGGAATACATAACACTTCGCAAAGCATATTATATCTTACCAGGAATCGTAGAAATGAGATGCGATATCGCGTTTTAAGAAGCATTAGAACACTATTGCTACGATAGGTAGACATTTGCAAACGCTATGTCCTTGCAAGGATGTGTCGCATTTACATTCATTTGAAGCGTAGAGGAGGAATACATAACACTTCGCAGATCATCTTACCATGAAACATAGAAATGAGATGCGATATCGCGTTTTAAGAATCATAAGAACTCTATTGCTTCGATACGTAGACATCTGCAAACGCTATTTCCTAGAAAGGAAGTGTCGCATTTACATTCATTTGAAGTGTAGGCGAGGAATACATAACACTTTACAATGAATATTATATCTTATCATGCAACATAGTAATGAGATGCGATATCGCGTTTTAAGAAGCATTTGAACTCTATTGCTTCGATACGTAGACATTTGCAAACGCTATTTCCTTGCAAGGAAGTGTCGCATTCACATTCATTTGAAGTGTAGACGAGGAATACGTAACACTTCACATATCATATTATATCTTACCATGAAACATAGAAATGAGATGCGATATCGCGTTTTAGGAATCATAAGAACTCTATTGCTACGATACGTAGACATCTGCAAACGCTATTTCCTTGCAAGGAAGTGTCGCATTTACATTCATTTGAAGTGAATGCGAGGTTTACATGACACTTCGCAATGAATATTATACCTTATCATGAAACATAGAAATGAGATGCGATATCTCGTTTTAAGAAGAATTTGAACTCTATTGCTTCGCTTCGTAGACATCTGCAAACGCTATTTCCTAGCAAGGAAGTGTCGCATTTACATTCATTTGAGGTGTATCCGAGGAATACATAACACTTCGCAATGAATATTGCATCTTGTCATGAAACATAGAAATGAGATGCGATATCTCGTTTTAAGAAGCATTTGAACCCTATTGCTTCGATACGTAGACATCTGCAAACGCTATTTCCTAGCAAGGATGTATCGCATTTACATCCATTTGAATCGTAGACGAGGAATGCATAACACTTTGCAATGAATATTATATCTTATCATGAAACATAGAAATGAAATGCGATATCGCGTTTTAAGAAGCATTAGAAATCTATTGCAACGATACGTAGACATCTGCAAACGCTATTTCCTAGCAAGGAAGTATCGCATTTACATCCATTTGAATCGTAGACGAGGAATGCATAACACTTTGCAATGAATATTATATCTTATCATGAAACATAGAAATGAGATGCGATATCGCGTTTTAAGAAGCATTAGAAACCTATTGCTACGGTACGTAGACATCTGCAAACGCTATTTCCTTGCAAGGAAGTGTCGCATTTACATTCATTTGAAGTGTAGACGAGGAATACTTAACACTTCGCAAATCATATTATATCTTTCCGTGAAACATAGAAATGAGATGCTATATCGCGTTTCAAGAATCATAAGAACTCTATTGCTACGATACGTAGACATCTGCAAACGCTATTTCCTTGCAAGGAAGTGTCGCATTTACATTCTTCTGAAGAGAATAAGTTGTATACATAACACTTTACAATGAATATTATATCCTATCATGCAACATAGAAATGAGATGCGATATCGCGTTTTAAGAAGCATTAGAAACCTATTGCTACGGTACGTAGACATCTGCAAACGCTATTTCCTTGCAAGGAAGTGTCGCATTTACATTCATTTGAAGTGTAGACGAGGAATACTTAACACTTCGCAAATCATATTATATCTTTCCGTGAAACATAGAACTGAGATGCGATATCACGTTTTAAGAAGCATTTGAACTCTATTGCTAAAATACGTAGACATCTGTAAACGCTATTTCGTTGCAAAGAAGTGTCGCATTTACATTCATTTGAAGTGTAGACGAGGAATACATAACACTTCGCAAATCATATTATATCTTACCATGAAACATAGAAATGAGATGCGATATCACGTTTGAAGAAGCATTAGCACTCCATCCCTACGATACGTAGACATCTGCAAACGCTATTTCCTTGCAAAGAAGTGTCGCATTTACATTCATTTGAAGTGTAGACGAGGAATACATAAAACTTCGCAAATCATATTATATCTTACCATGAAACATAGAAATGAGATGCGACATCGCGTTCTAAGAAGCATAAGAACACTACTGCTACGATAGGTAGACATTTGCAAACGCTATTTCCTTGCAAAGAAGTGTCGCATTTACATTCATTTGAAGTGTAGACGAGGAATACATAACACTTCGCAAATCATATTATATCTTACCATGAAACATAGAACTGAGATGCGATATCTCGTTTTAAGAAGCATTTGAACTCTATTGCTACGATACGTAGACATCTGCAAATGCTATTTCCTTGCAAGGAAGTGTCGCATTTACATTCATTTGAACCGTAGGCGAGGAATGCATAACTCTTCGCAATGAATATTATATCTTATCATGAAACATAGATATGAGAAGCAATATCTCGTTTTAAGAAGCATTTGAACTCTATTTCTTCGATACGTAGACATCTGCAAACGCTATTTCCTTGCAAGGAAGTGTCGCATTTACATTCATTTGAAGTGTAGACGAGGAATACATAACACTTCGCGAATCATATTATATCTTACCATGAAACATAGAAATGAGATGCGATATCGCGTTTTAAGAAGCATTTGAACTCTATTGCTACGATACGTAGATATTTGGAAACGCTATTTCCTAGCAAAGAAGTGTCGCATTTACATTCATTTGAAGTGTAGGCGAGGAATACAGAACACTTCGCAAACCATGTTATATCTTACCATGAAACATAGAAATGAGATGCGATATCGCGTTTTAAGAAGCATCAGAAATCCATTGCTACGATACGTAGACATCTGCAAACGCTATTTCCTTGCAAGAAAGTGTCGCATTTACATTCATTTGAAGTGTAGAAGACGGATACATAACACTTTGCAAATCATATTATACCTTACCATGAAACATAGGAATGAGATGCGATATCGCGTTTTAAGGATCATAAGAACTCTATTGCTACGATACGCAGACATCTGCAAACGCTATTTCCTTGCAAGGAAGTGTCGCATTTACATTCATTTGATGTGTAGACGAGGAATACATAACACTTCGCGAATCATATTATATCTTATCATGAAACATAGAAATGAGTTGCGATATCGCGTTTTAAGAAGCATTAGAACTCCATCCCTACGATACGTAGACATCTGCAAACGCTATTTCCTTGCAAGGAAGTGTCGCATTTACATTCATTTGAATCGCAGACGAGGAATGCATAACACTTCGCAATGAATATTATATCTTATCATGAAACATAGATATGAGATGCAATATCTCGTTTTAAGAAGCATTTGAACTCTATTGCTACGATACGTAGACATCTGCAAACGCTATTTCCTTGCAAAGAAGTGTCGCATTTACATTCATTTGAAGTGTAGACGAGGAATACATAACACTTCGCAAATCATATTATATCTTACCATGAAACATAGAACTGAGATGCGATATCTCGTTTTAAGAAGCATTTGAACTCTATTGCTACGATACGTAGACATCTGCAAACGCTATTTCCTTGCAAAGAAGTGTCGCATTTACATTCATTTGAAGTGTAGACGAGGAATACATAACACTTTGCAAATCATATTATATCTTACCATGAAACATAGAAATGAGATGCGATATCGCATTTTAAGAAGCATTAGAACTCTATTGCTACGATACGTAGACATCTGCAAACGCTATTTCCTTGCAAGAAAGTGTCGCATTTACATTCATTTGAATCGTAGACGAGGAATGCATAACACTTCGCAATGAATATTATATCTTATCATGAAACATAGATATGAGATGCAATATCTCGTCTTAAGAAGCATTTGAAATCTATTACTTCGATACGTAGACATCTGCAAACGCTATTTCCTTGCAAAGAAGTGTCGCATTTACATTCATTTGAAGTGTAGACGAGGAATACATAACACTTCGCAAATCATATTATATCTTACCATGAAACATAGAAATGAGACGCTATATCGCGTTTTAAGAAGCATTAGAACTCTATTGCTACGATACGTAGACATCTGCAAACGCTATTTCCTTGCATGGAAGTGTCGCATTTACATTCATTTGAATCGTAGACGAGGAATGCATAACACTTCGCAATGAATATTATATCTTATCATGATACATAGATATGAGATGCAATATCTCGTTTTAAGAAGCATTTGAAATCTATTGCTACGATACGTAGACATCGGCAAACGCTATTTCCTTGCAAAGAAGTGTCGCATTTACATTCATTTGAAGTGTAGACGAGGAATACATGACACTTCGCAAATCATATAATATCATACCATGAAACATAGAAATGAGTTGCGATATCGCGTTTTAAGAATCATAAGAACTCTATTGCTACGATACGTAGGCATCTGCAAACGCTATTGCCTTGCAAGGAAGTGTCTCATTTACATTCATTTGATGTGTAGACGAGGAATACATAACACTTCGCAAATCATATTATATCTTACCATGAAACATAGAACTGAGATGCGATATCTCGTTTTAAGAAGCATTTGAACTCTATTGCTACGATACGTAGACATCTGCAAACGCTATTTCCTTGCAAAGAAGTGTCGCATTTACATTCATTTGAAGTGTAGACGAGGAATACATAACACTTTGCAAATCATATTATATCTTACCATGAAACATAGAAATGAGATGCGATATCGAATTTTAAGAAGCATTAGAACTCTATTGCTACGATACGTAGACTTCTGCAAACGCTATTTCCTTGCAAGGAAGTGTCGCATTTACATTCATTTGAATCGTAGACGAGGAATGTATAACACTTCGCAATGAATATTATATCTTATCATGAAACATAGATATGAGATGCAATATCTCGTTTTAAGAAGCATTTGAACTCTATTACTTCGATACGTAGATATCTGCAAACGCTATTTCCTAGCGAGGAAGTGTCGCATTCACATTCATTTGAAGTGTAGACGAGGAATACATAACACTCCGCACATCATATTATATCTTACCATGAAACATAGAAATGTGATGCGATATCGCGTTTTAAGAATCATAAGAACTCTATTGCTACGATACGTAGACATCTGCAAACGCTATTTCCTTGCAAAGAAGGGTCGCATTTACATTCATTTGAAGTGTAGACGAGGAATACATAAAACTTCGCAAATCATATTATATCTTACCATGAAACATAGAAATGAGATGCGACATCGCGTTCTAAGAAGCATTAGAACACTACTGCTACGATACGTAGACGTATGCAAACGCTATTTCCTTGCAAGGAAGTGTCGCATTTACATTCATTTGAAGTGTAGACGAGGAATACATAACACTCCGCAAATCATATTATATCTTACCATTAAACATAGAAATGAGATGCAATATCGCGTTTTAAGAATCATAAGAACTCTATTGCAACGATACGTAGACATCTGCAAACGCTATTTCCTTGCAAAGAAGTGTCGCATTTACATTCATTTAAAGTGTAGACGAGGAATACATGACACTTCGCAAATCATATAATATCATACCATGAAACTGTCACGTCGCGAGGGTGGAAAATTTCCGTTTTATTCGCGGATGACACGCAGCCGGAAAACGGACTCGGCACGCTTAATTGCGACGGGTTCCGGGTTCCTTTCGTGGGACAACGAACACTTTCAAAACGCGATCGCGGTAAATAGGAAAGATCCTACCCTTGCTGTCTTGAATCGTTGTTAATTTAGTATCCCTTCCTGAGATACTGTTGCTGTCGAGGATCGCTTTCCGGAATCGTCCCTGCGTAAGGGCTGCGAGGCTGGATCGTAAGAGGGATGAGTCTCCAACGTAGCGGGTTTCCTGTGCTGATCGGCTTGCCTTGGCCGGAAGAAGGCGACGGAGCAGGTTGTTGAAGAGCCACTGGAACGGTGGTGTTCGAACGAAGAGACGAAAGGGCTTCGATGCCCAAGTAATCGCCCATAAGTCGGCGTAGGTAATTCTTTCGTCCCGCACGTCGAGCTTTACGTTTCGGATTGAGACACATTCGCGTCTAGTTCCAGCAATCCGGATACGAATCGGATAAGCGGCGGTCCGCTCTAACCTATCGGTCCAGAAGGGTGAAACGTCGACTATATCCGCACGTAGTTTCCGCTGTGGATCGGCGAAGTTAAGCGGCGGTCCGCTCTAACCAGCCGGTTACCAAGGTCAACTAGCGATTGGATTCGAATGATGTATATCCACGCGATAGCTCGTGGAAGAATTCGTAGATAATAATGAAATTAGAGGATAATAATCAAATTTAAACTTGTACATGTAAGGTAAAATAAAATATATTCTAATATAAACCTAAGCTTACACTGACTTCCCTAAGGCTAAGTTAAAGATAGACTTAACGTTTAGAATTGGAATGAATTGACTTGAACTAGAATTGAAGTAGAATTAGAAACACCTCCGATTGAGGCATTGAGAGCGAGATTGGAACTCCTCGGTTCGAAGGACTGATCGGAACTGATCTTCAGCTCGCGTGTCTGCGACCTCCTCGAGTCGCGTGGCGTGCGAGTCGCTGGACCCCGGAGTGGGGTGGCCGCTCGGCCCGCGAAGTGGGGCGGCCGGTCGGAGTGGGGCGCGGCTCGCGTTAAGCGTGAGCCGCGCGCGTCGGACGGTTGCTTGGGCGTATCGAAACTTATGACTATGAGAATTCGCAGATATATTAGGAACTATGTGTGTGTTGTTTGCGTATGTACATTAGTTGTGTCGTGTACTTAATTCTAGGACGTTCTTATGAATATACATTATCAAAATAAGAATAATGGGAGGATGGCGTAGGCGAATCGGTGAGATGCTCGGTGATCTGTTCGTGCGGCTGGAGGCTGCATGTCTCCCAACTCTGGCGATAGCGCGCATCGTCGCGCGGTCGTACGGTCGATCTCCTGGGAGCTCGTGGATATCTGGCTGCCTTAGCTCGGCGTTCGGTCTGCTTTCCCGTGTGTGAAGGCGCTCTTTCCACGCACTTGGATGCGGCTGGCGGTAGATGCGTCGCTGCCGGATGCTGTGGGTGGCGCTGGGGGGTGGAAGGCGGCACGCCGGACGTTACACCTCCCCCCATACAAAAGGAATCTTGGCAATGCCAAGATCTCCTGTCTGGTACGTGCGGATTGTTTGAGGGCTGCAGATTCGTCGTCCTGCCAGTTGGCTGCCGATGTACATAGGAGTCCCGGCCGGATAAACTACGGCGGGCTCGCTTCACCTCTGCGGAGTGACCTTCCAAATGATGTTTGATGCCACTAGATTCACAGGGTTCCAGAACCTGGGAGTCCAGGAAGTACCCATCCCCACCTCCTCGTGGTGGAACCTGGGCGCCGGGCTTGCCCGGTGGCTAACGGGGCTCTGGGGCTACCATACCCAAATCGAATTCGTTTAAGACTCGGAGGTTTGGTGCATCAACGATTGCCCAAAATAGTCCGAATCCTTTTCGTAGAGCAAACATGAATTGACTGAGCAGGCAGTCTGGAGCATCTATAAATTTGGCCAAACTGATGCTTAATATTCAAAAAGGGTCAGAGTGAGCGTGTTCGCGTACACGTAGCGAGTTCGCCTCCCCGAGGTTCCCCGTGGGTACTCCGGCGGTTAGGATTCGTCCTCTCCGACGGAGTAGCTGAAGGACTCGCCCGGTGGGAAAGGCGCCCCGGCACATCTGGATTTTTCCATCACCCCTTTCAGTGAGGTGGGAGTAACTGGTTGGTAGATGGTAGATTCCGTCAGGGTATAGCCGTACGGCTCAGGAACCGCGCTCGATCACCGTCCGGGTGTAGAGCAGACACTAAATCTTCTCACCTGCCACTAGATTCACCGGCACTTAAACTTTCACTGTTTTCACTTGAGTTTGTGGAAGTTGTCTCACTTTGCACTATTTTGCATTCAGTCTTTGTTTTTCTCAATCCACTCATCCTTTTACATAACTTTAACTTATTACTATGAACTATTTTGTAACGACCCTTAATTGCTATCTTAACATTATTATTACTCAAAATTTCGACGATCCTGTATGGGCCTACGTATTGGGATTCAAACTTATGTCTGTTGGGTTCCCTAAGTAGGAAGACCCATTGCCCTGCTTCGAATTTTTGAGTATTGGTCTTTTTATCGTAATAATATTTTGCTCGACGTTTCGCATTGTCGAGGTTTTCTCGCGCAATTCGCTGGGATCTGGTGATTTTCTCGTTTAACATGATTAAGTAGTCGGAATATGTTTCGTTTTCGGTACTGTCTTGGAACGATGTTTCGGATGGTGTTCTAGCTATTCGACCGAAGACGAGTTCATGCGGTGTATAAAGGGTGCCTTCGTGTACGCTGGTGTTGTAAGAAAACATGGCATAAGGAAGCCATCTTTTCCAATCGCCACTGGTGTCGATGTAATGTTTTAAATACTCAGCAAGAACATGGTGTGATCTCTCCACCGAACCATTCGTTTGTGGGTGGAAGGCTGTAGATTTGTATTGTTTTATTCTGAATTTAACGGCTATGGCTTTAATAAGACTATTGATGAAATTCGACCCCTGGTCGGTCAAGATGCCTTTCGGACATCCAAATTTACAAATGAATTCTGTGATGAGTGCATCTGCTATATCGACGGCTGTAGTTTGTTTGAGAGGAATAGCGACGGAATATTTAGTTAGAAGGTCCTGGATAGTGAGGATATGTGTATATTCATCCGGGGTTATTGGAAGAGGGCCCATGACGTCCATTGAGATCTTGTCAAAAGCGCATCCTGGTGTGTCTGTTAAAGTCAATGGTTGTCTTGTTTTTACTCTAACTAATTTTTCGCGTTGGCAACTCCTACATTTGCTTATATAATTTTGGATTTCGGTTTTCATGTTAGGCCAGAAGTATTTTTCCCGAATGCGAGAGTATGTCTTGTTTACTCCCTTGTGGCCTCCTATTGGTGTATCGTGATTTTCTTGAATTATTTTTGTTCTATGTTCTACCGGTGGAATGTGAATAAGTCCTTGACAGACAGTAATTTGAATTGGCATTTCATAAAATAAATCTTGTAAAGCTTTTTGTATTTGTGACCATGGAATTGAATCTAAGGCTGTCTGTGCGATACTAATTGTTTGCAACTGCAGTTCACTGACTACGTCGAATAATGATCGTAAAGATTCTATTACGATTTGATAGTCAATAGCGCGGCTTTCATGTTCAATTATTGGAAGTTGAACTTGATAGAAATCGTCGATTTTAATGACTCTGGCTTTAGTGAGAACTACGTCATTTTTACTGAAGAAAAATTTTCCGGCTTTTTCCATTTCCTTCGCGCCTGCGTCATAGGAATGACCTGATTTTGTAATGAAAATAACGTTGTTATCTCGTCTGGTTGCTATCGTGTCCCTTGTGAACTTAAATAATGGCTCAAACCTGACGTGCTCGTTTGGTAATGGTGTATAAATTTCTTCTTTATCGGTCGCTGTACGTGGTGTCGGTAACGTCGGTAATGTCGGTAATTTTAATGTTTCGCGTGGTAACGTTTCTGGTGCGCCATGGTCGTCTGAGCTAGGTGAAGGCGGAGGTGGAGGTGGAACTACGGATTTCTTTTGTTGACGGGATTTAGGATACGGTTCAAAAATATTTTCATCGGATGAGGACGACTGTGTGATTGGAAGAACTTTGACTGGATTCCGTGATAGGGCATCTGCATTAAGATTGGTTTTTCCCGTTTTATAAATCATTTCGTAATTGTATTCCGCGAGCTTCAGCCTCCACCGCACAAGCCGGCTGGATGGATCTTTAACGAAATTCATCCACACCAGTGGACGATGGTCTGTGACTAATTTGAACTGATTACCATATATATAAAACCTAAAGTGATGCACCGCGTACACGATAGCTAGACATTCTTTCTCGATAGTCGAATAGTTTCGTTCTGCAGAATTCAAGAGTCTTGATGTGTAAGCAATTGGTAAGTCGCGGCCTATCGGGCCCTGACTGAGCACCGCACCTATGGCGTCCGCTGATGCGTCTGTAGTTATTATAAAAGGCAGCTTAAAGTTAGGATACTGGAGTATCGGTGCTTCACATAAGGCGTCTCGTAGCTTCACAAAGGCGTTCTGTTGCTCATTACGCCACACGAACGGAGTGTCCTTTTTCAAGAGGTTTGTTAACGGCTTAGCGACGTTGGAGAAATTTGAGATAAACCGTCTGTAATAACCTGCGAGTCCCAGGAACTGCTTGATCTGTTTACAACTTGTCGGGCGAGGAAATTCTCGAACGGCTCTGACTTTCGACGGATCGGGTTTCACCCCGCTTTCGCTGATAATGTGCCCGAGGTAGCTTACTTCGCGTCTTAAAAATTCACATTTGTCAGGCTGGAGTACCAAATTAGCCTCTCTCAGTCTGCGCGTTAACTTCTCGTATTTTATGGCGTGCTCTTGAAGAGAGCTAGCGTATAAAACTATATCATCAAGATATACGAAGAGCTCGTTACCTTGAAGCCCCGCGAGCACACTATCCATCAGTCGCTGAAACGTTGCGGGCGCGTTTTTTAAACCAAAAGGCATTCGGGTAAATTCATAATGTCCATTCGGCGTGGAAAAAGCTGTTTTATGTGCATCAGCGGGTTCCATCGGAATCTGATGGAAACCGCTGGCTAAGTCAAACGTGCTAAAATATTTAGCGCTGCCTAACTGATCCAGGATTTCCGTGATGCATGGCAAAGGATAAGCGTCGGCGATTGATTTCTCGTTCAAGGCTCTATAATCAATAACCACTCGCCAACGCTTGTTGCCTTGCGAATCAGCTTTCTTCGGAACAACCCATAACGGTGAGTTGTAGGGCGATTTAGAATCGCGGATAATGCCGTTTTGTAAAAGTTTTTCGATTTGGTCCCGAATCTCCTCTTTGTGTATGGGAGGGAATCTATATTGTTTTACATTAATAGGTCTGTCGTCGACCGTAGGGATCTTGTGTGTAGCCGCGCTTGTATGACCTAGGGTATCGCCTTCTACATAAAATAAATCTTGAGTTTTATCTACCAATTTTAAAACGTGCTGCTTTTCTTCTTGGTTGAGGTGATCTAATCGTAACATTTCTATTACCTTTTCGAGGCGAGATTTCGGCGCATTTACGGAGGGTTGTGTTGACCTGGGTTTTACAACTGAACTGGCTACCTGAGCGTATGTCGGTTTCGTCCTGACACTAAGAGGAGTTTCGTACATAGAATTTGCATTTGAACGCGAAACTGAATTAACTGGTTTCCCTTTTTGGGATATGCCGATCGAAGCGGCGGAAAAGTTTACGGATTCTGACCTTGATTTTGGATTTAAGCTGGATTCGTCGGACTTAGTAAAAATTGTGAAGAGCGCGGGGCTGTCTTCTATGGATTTGAATGAATTTTTCGCTACTGGTTCGAGCTTCACTTGAGGCAGAGCGATTTCGACCGTTTTGTCGGTCGAGTTAATTACTCGAGTAATCGCTGTCCCATCGTTAACTCTAACAAGTGCATTACCGAAAAATATTCCGGGCGCGATGTCTAATCTGGGAATTATTCCCTCGGAAATTCCAGAATTAATTATTCTGACTTTAACCCCGATGTTCATGCGCGGCGGAATAGAGACCCTTTCGTCGGTCTTTAGAAAATCGTTGGCAGGTATATCGTCCTTTCCCGAGGTCTTCGGCTTTTGTTTCTGCGGCTTGCTCGTCGGCGGATTGACCTTGTCGAAGGTGATAGAAAGTTTGTCGTTTGGCGGAATGACCCTTTCAGTTTCGACGTTAGAAATTTCGCGACGAAATGGAATCGTTTTCCCGTGCCACTTGATCTGGCATTTCGGGAAAGATATTTCGGCATCCGCACAAAATCCGGATCCTAGAATCCCATCCGGGCCGAGGGGGAAATCATCGTTTACCACGTTGAATGGTACCACGCGATCGAACAAAACTATATTCACGGTACCGATGGTCGAAGTTTTCCCGTTGGTTACGCCCGTTATAACGACTGTTTCGGCGGTGTCGATTCGTGCGACGGAAGATAACGCCGATCGTTTAATTATATTTATTTCGGCGCCCGTGTCTATCATAAACTCGGTAGGTTGAATTAACGCGACCGATTCTAATACGACACTAGGCGTGTTGGTTTTGCCGGTTAAGTTTACTGCGGCATCGTATCGTCGATTTCCGCGGTTTGGTCGTTCAGTGCGAGAGATCGAATTTGGTGGTTGGCCTCGCGTCCTGTCTCGCGGCGCGGAAGGAGGCCACTCCCGTTTCCCGATGCCCGAATATTATTGTAGTATTGCCGTTTTCGGCATTCCTCGATTTCATGACCCGGCGTTTTGCAATACCGGCAATATTTTTCACGGGGTGTGGTCGGGCGCGGTTGATCGTATGCGGCCCTGGGGGCCGGGGTGTCGCGTGAAATAACGGGACGGTGCGAATTAGGCGCTTGTCGTGGCGGAATTGACCTGCGGCAATCCCTTGCGTAATGGCCTGGATTATTGCAGTTTGAACATACTATGTCGTTTCGCCTTGTACGATTTTCAGTTACCGGTCGTGAATTTACCAACCGTTCGCGATCTAATTCATATCTTTTATATAAATCCCTAGCGCGTGCGAATGCTTCCTGATGGGAGTGTACCGTGTGAATGGGAATCTGGACGCGTACTTCCGGGATAAGCCCGTCCGTGAAACAACGCAATGTTAATTCATCTACATTAGATGTCCCGCGTTCGGAAGCGTAAGGCGTTAATCTTTCGCAATCTATAATCGCTGTTCGTAAATCCTTTACACGGCTGATGTAGTCGAGGATGTGTTCTCCCGACTTCATGTAGATATTAGTAAGCTCCCCACGATAATGGTCCGCGGATCTAATTGCACCAAAAGAGCTTCGTAATATATCCGTCAATTCTAATATGGACTGACACGGCTCGTCCTCTAAGGCTAAGTACGCGCGGCCCTTCAACTTACTCTTGATTAATCGCGTGAAAGTGCGCTCACAACCGTTTGGAATCAATTCGTAGGCGCGCTTACATGCACGAGTGAATTGCAATACGGGCATGTTCTGCCCATCGTAATGCGGTACGGCCTCCAACGCTTGTTTCAATGATAACTCGTCATGCTGCGAGTTTGCGATTTCCGTGTTCGAATTTCGTAGCGGCGATACGTTTCGTTGTGCGAAATCTAACGGAACGGTATCGGATCTAGTAGCGTCTTGTGATCGTCGAAGTGATTCTAATTCGCGGCGCATTTCCTCTATCTGCTGCATTAATTGAACGGTATTGTCGGCCGGTCTACTAGTATCTACGGTTTCAGCGGTTCGCGGAACTGGATCGGCAAGAGCGTCCTGGTAATCGATATTCTTAGCGGCTCTCTTATCGCGGTCCGCGTCGGTACCTGCGGCGGCGGCTCGGGTCGGTTGATGACGCGTTTTGGTAGGCGTTCGTGTCGCCATGGCTGGTCGCGTTTCTTCGTAGCCGAATTTCTAGAATTAACGCGAATCTATCCCACCGCTGTCACCAAATTTCGTGTCACGTCGCGAGGGTGGAAAATTTCCGTTTTATTCGCGGATGACACGCAGCCGGAAAACGGACTCGGCACGCTTAATTGCGACGGGTTCCGGGTTCCTTTCGTGGGACAACGAACACTTTCAAAACGCGATCGCGGTAAATAGGAAAGATCCTACCCTTGCTGTCTTGAATCGTTGTTAATTTAGTATCCCTTCCTGAGATACTGTTGCTGTCGAGGATCGCTTTCCGGAATCGTCCCTGCGTAAGGGCTGCGAGGCTGGATCGTAAGAGGGATGAGTCTCCAACGTAGCGGGTTTCCTGTGCTGATCGGCTTGCCTTGGCCGGAAGAAGGCGACGGAGCAGGTTGTTGAAGAGCCACTGGAACGGTGGTGTTCGAACGAAGAGACGAAAGGGCTTCGATGCCCAAGTAATCGCGCATAAGTCGGCGTAGGTAATTCTTTCGTCCCGCACGTCGAGCTTTACGTTTCGGATTGAGACACATTCGCGTCTAGTTCCAGCAATCCGGATACGAATCGGATAAGCGGCGGTCCGCTCTAACCTATCGGTCCAGAAGGGTGAAACGTCGACTATATCCGCACGTAGTTTCCGCTGTGGATCGGCGAAGTTAAGCGGCGGTCCGCTCTAACCAACCGGTTACCAAGGTCAACTAGCGATTGGATTCGAATGATGTATATCCACGCGATAGCTCGTGGAAGAATTCGTAGATAATAATGAAATTAGAGGATAATAATCAAATTTAAACTTGTACATGTAAGGTAAAATAAAATATATTCTAATATAAACCTAAGCTTACACTGACTTCCCTAAGGCTAAGTTAAAGATAGACTTAACGTTTAGAATTGGAATGAATTGACTTGAACTAGAATTGAAGTAGAATTAGAAACACCTCCGATTGAGGCATTGAGAGCGAGATTGGAACTCCTCGGTTCGAAGGACTGATCGGAACTGATCTTCAGCTCGCGTGTCCGCGACCTCCTCGAGTCGCGTGGCGTGCGAGTCGCTGGACCCCGGAGTGGGGTGGCCGCTCGGCCCGCGAAGTGGGGCGGCCGGTCGGAGTGGGGCGCGGCTCGCGTTAAGCGTGAGCCGCGCGCGTCGGACGGTTGCTTGGGCGTATCGAAACTTATGACTATGAGAATTCGCAGATATATTAGGAACTATGTGTGTGTTGTTTGCGTATGTACATTAGTTGTGTCGTGTACTTAATTCTAGGACGTTCTTATGAATATACATTATCAAAATAAGAATAATGGGAGGATGGCGTAGGCGAATCGGTGAGATGCTCGGTGATCTGTTCGTGCGGCTGGAGGCTGCATGTCTCCCAACTCTGGCGATAGCGCGCATCGTCGCGCGGTCGTACGGTCGATCTCCTGGGAGCTCGTGGATATCTGGCTGCCTTAGCTCGGCGTTCGGTCTGCTTTCCCGTGTGTGAAGGCGCTCTTTCCACGCACTTGGATGCGGCTGGCGGTAGATGCGTCGCTGCCGGATGCTGTGGGTGGCGCTGGGGGGTGGAAGGCGGCACGCCGGACGTTACAAAACATAGAAATGAGATGCGATATCGCGTTTTAAGAATCGTAAGAACTCTATTGCTACGATACGTAGACATCTGCAAACGCTATTTCCTTGCAAGGAAGTGTCGCATTTACATTCATTTGAATCGTAGACGAGGAATGCATAACACTTCGCAATGAATATTATATCCTATCATGCAACATAGAAGTGAGATGCGATATCGCGTTTTAAGAAGCATTAGAAATCTATTGCTACAATACGTAGACATCTGCAAGCGCTATTTCCTTGCAAGCAAGTGTCGCATTTACATTCATTTGAATCGTAGGCGAGGAATGCATAACACTTCGCAATGAATATTATATCTTATCATGAAACATATATTTGAGATGCAATATCTCGTTTTAAGAAGCATTTGAACACTATTGCTTCGATACGTAGACATCTGCAAACGCTATTTCCTTGCAAGGAAGTGTCGCATTTACATTTATTTGAAGTGTAGACGAGGAATACATGACACTTCGCAAATCATATTACATCTTACCATGAAACATAGAAATGAGATGCGATATCAAGTTTGAAGAAGCATTAGAACTCCATCCCTACGATACGTAGACATCTGCAAACGCTATTTCCTTGCAAAGAAGTGTCGCATTTACATTCATTTGAAGTGTAGACGAGGAATACATAAAACTTCGCAAATCATATTATATTTTACCATGAAACATAGAAATGAGATGCGACATCGCGTTCTAAGAAGCATTAGAACACTACTGCTACGATAGGTAGACATTTGCAAACGCTATTTCCTTGCAAAGAAGTGTCGCATTTACATTCATTTGAAGTGTAGACGAGGAATACATAACACTTCGCAAATCATATTATATCTTACCATGAAACATAGAACTGAGATGCGATATCTCGTTTTAAGAAGCATTTGAACTCTATTGCTACGATACGTAGACATCTGCAAACGCTATTTCGTTGCAAAGAAGTGTCGCATTTACATTCACTTGAAGTGTAGACGAGGAATACA
The DNA here is from genome assembly GCF_050948175.1 of Xylocopa sonorina. Lineage (NCBI taxonomy): Eukaryota > Metazoa > Arthropoda > Insecta > Hymenoptera > Apidae > Xylocopa > Xylocopa sonorina. Next base: position 558,391 of record NW_027490199.1, read on the forward strand.
TAATACTTCGCAAATCATATTATATCTTACCATGAAACATAGAAATGAGACGCGATATCGCGTTTTAAGAAGCATTAGAAATCTATTGCTACGATACGTAGACATCTGCAAGCGCTATTTCCTTGCAAGCAAGTGTCGCATTTACATTCATTTGAATCGTAGGCGAGGAATGCATAACACTTCGCAACGAATATTATATCTTATCATGAAACATATATTTGAGATGCAATATCTCGTTTTAAGACGCATTTGAACTCTATTGCTTCGATACGTAGACATCTGCAAACGCTATTTCCTTGCAAGGAAGTGTCGCATTTACATTTATTTGAAGTGTAGACGAGGAATACATGACACTTCGCAAATCATATTATATCTTACCATGAAACATAGAAATGAGATGCGATATCTCGTTTTAAGAAGAATTTGAACTCTACAGCTTCGCTTCGTAGACATCTGCAAACGCTATTTCCTAGCAAGGAAGTGTCGCATTTACATTCATTTGAAGTGTATCCGAGGAATACATAACACTTCGCAATGAATATTACATCTTGTCATGAAACATAGAAAGGAGATGCGATATCTCGTTTTAAGAAGCATTTGAACCCTATTGCTTCGATACGTAGACATCTGCAAACGCTATTTCCTAGCAAGGAAGTATCGCATTTACATTCATTTGAATCGTAGACGAGGAATGCATAACACTTCGCAATGAATATTACATCTTATCATGAAACATAGATATGTGATGCGATATCTCGTTTTAAGAAGCATTTGAACTCTATTGCTTCGATTCGTAGACATCTGCAAACGCTAATTCCTTGCAAGGAAGTGTCGCATTTACATTCTTCTGAAGTGAATACGAGGTATACATAACACTTTACAATGAATATTATATCTTATCATGCAACATAGTAATGAGATGCGATATCGCGTTTTAAGAAGCATTAGAACTCTATTGCTACGATACGTAGACATTTGCAAACGCTATTTCCTTGCAAGGAAGTGTCGCATTCACATTCATTTGAAGTGTAGACGAGGAATACGTAACACCTCGCATATCATATTATATCTTACCATGAAACATAGAAATGAGATGCGATATCGCGTTTTAAGAATCATAAGAAATCTATTGCTACGATACGTAGACATCTGCAAACGCTATTTCCTTGCAAGGAAGTGTCGCATTTACATTCATTTGAAGTGAATGCGAGGTTTACATGACACTTCGCAATGAATATTATACCTTATCATGAAACATAGAAATGAGATGCGATATCTCGTTTTAAGAAGCATTTGAACTCTATTGCTTCGATTCGTAGACATCTGCAAACGCTATTTCCTAGCAAGGAAGTGTCGCATTTACATTCATTTGAAGTGTATCCGAGGAATACATAACACTTCGCAATGAATATTACATCTTGTCATGAAACATAGAAATGAGATGCGATATCTCGTTTTAAGAAGCATTTGAACCCTATTGCTTCGATACGTAGACATCTGCAAACGCTATTTCCTAGCAAGGATGTATCGCATTTACATCCATTTGAATCGTAGACGAGGAATGCATAACACTTTGCAATGAATATTATATCTTATCATGAAACATAGAAATGAAATGCGATATCGCGTTTTAAGAAGCATTTGAACTCTATTGCTTCGATTCGTGGACATCTGCAAACGCTAATTCCTTGCAAGGAAGTGTCGCATTTACATTCTTCTGAAGTGAATACGAGGTATACATAACACTTTACAATGAATATTATATCTTATCATGCAACATAGTAATGAGATGCGATATCGCGTTTTAAGAAGCATTAGAACTCTATTGCTACGATACGTAGACATTTGCAAACGCTATTTCCTTGCAAGGAAGTGTCGCATTCACATTCATTTGAAGTGTAGACGAGGAATACGTAACACTTCGCATATCATATTATATCTTACCATGAAACATAGAAATGAGATGCGATATCGCGTTTTAAGAATCATAAGAAATCTATTGCTACGATACGTAGACATCTGCAAACGCTATTTCCTTGCAAGTAAGTGTCGCATTTACATTCATTTGAAGTGAATGCGAGGTTTACATGACACTTCGCAATGAATATTATACCTTATCATGAAACATAGAAATGAGATGCGATATCTCGTTTTAAGAAGAATTTGAACTCTATTGCTTCGCTTCGTAGACATCTGCAAACGCTATTTCCTAGCAAGGAAGAGTCGCATTTACATTCATTTGAAGTGTATCCGAGGAATACATAACACTTCGCAATGAATATTACATCTTGTCATGAAACATAGAAATGAGATGCGATATCTCGTTTTAAGAAGCATTTGAACCCTATTGCTTCGATACGTAGACATCTGCAAACGCTATTTCCTAGCAAGGATGTATCGCATTTACATCCATTTGAATCGTAGACGAGGAATGCATAACACTTTGCAATGAATATTATATCTTATCATGAAACATAGAAATGAAATGCGATATCGCGTTTTAAGAAGCATTAGAAATCTATTGCAACGATACGTAGACATCTGCAAACGCTATTTCCTAGCAAGGAAGTATCGCATTTACATCCATTTGAATCGTAGACGAGGAATGCATAACACTTTGCAATGAATATTATATCTTATCATGAAACATAGAAATGAGATGCGATATCGCGTTTTAAGAAGCATTAAAAACCTATTGCTACGGTACGTAGACATCTGCAAACGCTATTTCCTTGCAAGGAAGTGTCGCATTTACATTCTTCTGAAGAGAATACGATGTATACATAACACTTTACAATGAATATTATATCCTATCATGCAACATAGAAATGAGATGCGATATCGCGTTTTAAGAAGCATTAGAAATCTATTGCTACGATACGTAGACATCTGCAAGCGCTATTTCCTTGCAAGCAAGTGTCGCATTTACATTAATTTGAATCGTAGGCGAGGAATGCATAACACTTCGCAATGAATATTATATCTTATCATGAAACATATATTAGAGATGCAATATCTCGTTTTAAGAAGCATTTGAACTCTATTGCTTCGATACGTAGACATCTGCAAACGCTATTTCCTTGCAAGGAAGTGTCGCATTTACATTCATTTGAACCGTAGACGAGGAATGCATAACTCTTCGCAATGAATATTATATCGTATCATGAAACATAGATATGAGAAGCAATATCTCGTTTTAAGAAGCATTTGAACTCTATTTCTTCGATACGTAGACATCTGCAAACGCTATTTCCTTGCAAGGAAGTGTCGCATTTACATTCATTTGAAGTGTAGACGAGGAATACATAACACTTCGCAATGAATATTACATCTTATCATGAAACATAGATATGAGATGCGATATCTCGTTTTAAGAAGCATTTGAACTCTATTGCTTCGATTCGTAGACATCTGCAAACGCTATTTCCTTGCAAGGAAGTGTCGCATTTACATTCTTCTGAAGTGAATACGAGGTATACATAACACTTTACAATGAATATTATATCTTATCATGCAACATAGTAATGAGATGCGATATCGCGTTTTAAGAAGCATTAGAACTCTATTGCTACGATACGTAGACATTTGCAAACGCTATTTCCTTGCAAGGAAGTGTCGCATTCACATTCATTTGAAGTGTAGACGAGGAATACGTAACACTTCGCATATCATATTATATCTTACCATGAAACATAGAAATGAGATGCGATATCGCGTTTTAAGAAGCATTAGAAACCTATTGCTACGGTACGTAGACATCTGCAAACGCTATTTCCTTGCAAGGAAGTGTCGCATTTACATTCATTTGAAGTGTAGACGAGGAATACTTAACACTTCGCAAATCATATTATATCTTTCCGTGAAACATAGAAATGAGATGCTATATCCCGTTTCAAGAATCATAAGAACTCTATTGCTACGATACGTAGACATCTGCAAACGCTATTTCCTTGCAAGGAAGTGTCGCATTTACATTCTTCTGAAGAGAATACGATGTATACATAACACTTTACAATGAATATTATATCCTATCATGCAACATAGAAATGAGATGCGATATCGCGTTTGAAGAAGCATTAGAAATCTATTGCTACGATACGTAGACATCTGCAAGCGCTATTTCCTTGCAAGCAAGTGTCGCATTTACATTAATTTGAATCGTAGGCGAGGAGTGCATAACACTTCGCAATGAATATTATATCTTATCATGAAACATATATTAGAGATGCAATATCTCGTTTTAAGAAGCATTTGAACTCTATTGCTTCGATACGTAGACATCTGCAAACGCTATTTCCTTGCAAGGAAGTGTCGCATTTACATTCATTTGAACCGTAGACGAAGAATGCATAACTCTTCGCAATGAATATTATATCTTATCATGAAACATAGATATGAGAAGCAATATCTCGTTTTAAGAAGCATTTGAACTCTATTTCTTCGATACGTAGACATCTGCAAACGCTATTTCCTTGCAAGGAAGTGTCGCATTTACATTCATTTGAAGTGTAGACGAGGAATACATAACACTTCGCAATGAATATTACATCTTATCATGAAACATAGATATGAGATGCGATATCTCGTTTTAAGAAGCATTTGAACTCTATTGCTTCGATTCGTAGACATCTGCAAACGCTATTTCCTTGCAAGGAAGTGTCGCATTTACATTCTTCTGAAGTGAATACGAGGTATACATAACACTTTACAATGAATATTATATCTTATCATGCAACATAGTAATGAGATGCGATATCGCGTTTTAAGAAGCATTAGAACTCTATTGCTACGATACGTAGACATTTGCAAACGCTATTTCCTTGCAAGGAAGTGTCGCATTCACATTCATTTGAAGTGTAGACGAGGAATACGTAACACTTCGCATATCATATTATATCTTACCATGAAACATAGAAATGAGATGCGATATCGCGTTTTAAGAAGCATTAGAAACCTATTGCTACGGTACGTAGACATCTGCAAACGCTATTTCCTTGCAAGGAAGTGTCGCATTTACATTCATTTGAAGTGTAGACGAGGAATACTTAACACTTCGCAAATCATATTATATCTTTCCGTGAAACATAGAAATGAGATGCTATATCCCGTTTCAAGAATCATAAGAACTCTATTGCTACGATACGTAGACATCTGCAAACGCTATTTCCTTGCAAGGAAGTGTCGCATTTACATTCTTCTGAAGAGAATACGATGTATACATAACACTTTACAATGAATATTATATCCTATCATGCAACATAGAAATGAGATGCGATATCGCGTTTGAAGAAGCATTAGAAATCTATTGCTACGATACGTAGACATCTGCAAGCGCTATTTCCTTGCAAGCAAGTGTCGCATTTACATTAATTTGAATCGTAGGCGAGGAATGCATAACACTTCGCAATGAATATTATATCTTATCATGAAACATATATTAGAGATGTAATATCTCGTTTTAAGAAGCATTTGAACTCTATTGCTTCGATACGTAGACATCTGCAAACGCTATTTCCTTGCAAGGAAGTGTCGCATTTACATTCATTTGAACCGTAGACGAGGAATGCATAACTCTTCGCAATGAATATTATATCTTATCATGAAACATAGATATGAGAAGCAATATCTCGTTTTAAGAATCATTTGAACTCTATTTCTTCGATACGTAGACATCTGCAAACGCTATTTCCTTGCAAGGAAGTGTCGCATTTACATTCATTTGAAGTGTAGACGAGGAATACATAACACTTCGCAATGAATATTACATCTTGTCATGAAACATAGAAATGAGATGCGATATCTCGTTTTAAGAAGCATTTGAGCCCTATTGCTTCGATACGTAGACATCTGCAAACGCTATTTCCTAGCAAGGATGTATCGCATTTACATCCATTTGAATCGTAGACGAGGAATGCATAACACTTTGCAATGAATATTATATCTTATCATGAAACATAGAAATGAAATGCGATATCGCGTTTTAAGAAGCATTAGAAACCTATTGCTACGGTACGTAGACATCTGCAAACGCTATTTCCTTGCAAGGAAGTGTCGCATTTACATTCATTTGATGTGTAGACGAGGAATACTTAACACTTCGCAAATCATATTATATCTTTCCGTGAAACATAGAAATGAGATGCTATATCCCGTTTCAAGAATCATAAGAACTCTATTGCTACGATACGTAGACATCTGCAAACGCTATTTCCTTGCAAGGAAGTGTCCCATTTACATTCTTCTGAAGTGAATACGATGTATACATAACACTTTACAATGAATATTATATCCTATCATGCAACATAGAAATGAGATGCGATATCGCGTTTTAAGAAGCATTAGAAATCTATTGCTACGATACGTAGACATCTGCAAGCGCTATTTCCTTGCAAGCAAGTGTCGCATTTACATTCATTTGAACCGTAGACGAGGAATGCATAACTCCTCGCAATGAATATTATATCTTATCATGAAACATAGATATGAGAAGCAATATCTCGTTTTAAGAAGCATTTGAACTCTATTTCTTCGATACATAGACATCTGCAAACGCTATTTCCTTGCAAGGAAGTGTCGCATTTACATTCATTTGAAGTGTAGACGAGGAATACATAACACTTCGCAAATCATATTATATCTTACCATGAAACATAGAACTGAGATGCGATATCTCGTTTTAAGAAGCATTTGAACTCTATTGCTAGGATACGTAGACATCTCTAAACGCTATTTCGTTGCAAAGAAGTGTCGCATTTACATTCATTTGAAGTGTAGACGAGGAGTACATAACACTTCGCAAATCATTTTATATCTTACCATGAAACATAGAAATGAGATGCGATATCGCGTTTTAAGAAGCATTAGAAACCTATTGCTACGGTACGTAGACATCTGCAAACGCTATTTCCTTGCAAGGAAGTGTCGCATTTACATTCATTTGAAGTGTAGACGAGGAATACTTAACACTTCGCAAATCATATTATATCTTTCCGTGAAACATAGAAATGAGATGCTATATCCCGTTTCAAGAATCATAAGAACTCTATTGCTACGATACGTAGACATCTGCAAACGCTATTTCCTTGCAAGGAAGTGTCGCATTTACATTCTTCTGAAGAGAATACGATGTATACATAACACTTTACAATGAATATTATATCCTATCATGCAACATAGAAATGAGATGCGATATCGCGTTTGAAGAAGCATTAGAAATCTATTGCTACGATACGTAGACATCTGCAAGCGCTATTTCCTTGCAAGCAAGTGTCGCATTTACATTAATTTGAATCGTAGGCGAGGAATGCATAACACTTCGCAATGAATATTATATCTTATCATGAAACATATATTAGAGATGCAATATCTCGTTTTAAGAAGCATTTGAACTCTATTGCTTCGATACGTAGACATCTGCAAACGCTATTTCCTTGCAAGGAAGTGTCGCATTTACATTCATTTGAACCGTAGACGAAGAATGCATAACTCTTCGCAATGAATATTATATCTTATCATGAAACATAGATATGAGAAGCAATATCTCGTTTTAAGAAGCATTTGAACTCTATTTCTTCGATACGTAGACATCTGCAAACGCTATTTCCTTGCAAGGAAGTGTCGCATTTACATTCATTTGAAGTGTAGACGAGGAATACATAACACTTCGCAATTAATATTACATCTTATCATGAAACATAGATATGAGATGCGATATCTCGTTTTAAGAAGCATTTGAACTCTATTGCTTCGATTCGCAGACATCTGCAAACGCTATTTCCTTGCAAGGAAGTGTCGCATTTACATTCTTCTGAAGTGAATACGAGGTATACATAACACTTTACAATGAATATTATATCTTATCATGCAACATAGTAATGAGATGCGATATCGCGTTTTAAAAAGCATTAGAACTCTATTGCTACGATACGTAGACATTTGCAAACGCTATTTCCTTGCAAGGAAGTGTCCCATTCACATTCATTTGAAGTGTAGACGAGGAATACGTAACACTTCGCATATCATATTATATCTTACCATGAAACATAGAAATGAGATGCGATATCGCGTTTTAAGAAGCATTAGAAACCTATTGCTACGGTACGTAGACATCTGCAAACGCTATTTCCTTGCAAGGAAGTGTCGCATTTACATTCATTTGAAGTGTAGACGAGGAATACTTAACACTTCGCAAATCATATTATATCTTTCCGTGAAACATAGAAATGAGATGCTATATCCCGTTTCAAGAATCATAAGAACTCTATTGCTACGATACGTAGACATCTGCAAACGCTATTTCCTTGCAAGGAAGTGTCGCATTTACATTCTTCTGAAGAGAATACGATGTATACATAACACTTTACAATGAATATTATATCCTATCATGCAACATAGAAATGAGATGCGATATCGCGTTTGAAGAAGCATTAGAAATCTATTGCTACGATACGTACACATCTGCAAGCGCTATTTCCTTGCAAGCAAGTGTCGCATTTACATTAATTTGAATCGTAGGCGAGGAATGCATAACACTTCGCAATGAATATTATATCTTATCATGAAACATATATTAGAGATGCAATATCTCGTTTTAAGAAGCATTTGAACTCTATTGCTTCGATACGTAGACACCTGCAAACGCTATTTCCTTGCAAGGAAGTGTCGCATTTACATTCATTTGAACCGTAGACGAGGAATGCATAACTCTTCGCAATGAATATTATATCTTATCATGAAACATAGATATGAGAAGCAATATCTCGTTTTAAGAAGCATTTGAACTCTATTTCTTCGATACGTAGACATCTGCAAACGCTATTTCCTTGCAAGGAAGTGTCGCATTTACATTCATTTGAAGTGTAGACGAGGAATACATAACACTTCGCAATGAATATTACATCTTGTCATGAAACATAGAAATGAGATGCGATATCTCGTTTTAAGAAGCATTTGAACCCTATTGCTTCGATACGTAGACATCTGCAAACGCTATTTCCTAGCAAGGATGTATCGCATTTACATCCATTTGAATCGTAGACGAGGAATGCATAACACTTTGCAATGAATATTATATCTTATCATGAAACATAGAAATGAAATGCGATATCGCGTTTTAAGAAGCATTAGAAACCTATTGCTACGGTACGTAGACATCTGCAAACGCTATTTCCTTGCAAGGAAGTGTCGCATTTACATTCATTTGATGTGTAGACGAGGAATACTTAACACTTCGCAAATCATATTATATCTTTCCGTGAAACATAGAAATGAGATGCTATATCCCGTTTCAAGAATCATAAGAACTCTATTGCTACGATACGTAGACATCTGCAAACGCTATTTCCTTGCAAGGAAGTGTCGCATTTACATTCTTCTGAAGAGAATACGATGTATACATAACACTTTACAATGAATATTATATCCTATCATGCAACATAGAAATGAGATGCGATATCGCGTTTTAAGTAGCATTAGAAATCTATTGCTACGATACGTAGACATCTGCAAGCGCTATTTCCTTGCAAGCAAGTGTCGCATTTACATTCATTTGAACCGTAGACGAGGAATGCATAACTCTTCGCAATGAATATTATATCTTATCATGAAACATAGATATGAGAAGCAATATCTCGTTTTAAGAAGCATTTGAACTCTATTTCTTCGATACATAGACATCTGCAAACGCTATTTCCTTGCAAGGAAGTGTCGCATTTACATTCATTTGAAGTGTAGACGAGGAATACATAACACTTCGCAAATCATATTATATCTTACCATGAAACATAGAACTGAGATGCGATATCTCGTTTTAAGAAGCATTTGAACTCTATTGCTAGGATACGTAGACATCTCTAAACGCTATTTCGTTGCAAAGAAGTGTCGCATTTACATTCATTTGAAGTGTAGACGAGGAGTACATAACACTTCGCAAATCATTTTATATCTTACCATGAAACATAGAAATGAGACGCGATATCGCGTTTTAAGAAGCATTAGAACTCTATTACTACGATACGTAGACATCTGCAAACGCTATTTCCTTGCAAGGAAGTGTCGCATTTACATTCATTTGAATCGTAGACGAGGAATGCATAACACTTCGCAATGAATATTATATCTTTCCGTGAAACATAGATATGAGATGCAATATCTCGTTTTAAGAAGCATTTGAACTCTATTGCTACGATACGTAGACATCTGCAAACGCTATTTCCTTGCAAAGAAGTGTCGCATTTACATTCATTTGAAGTGTAGACGAGGAATACATAACACTTCGCAATGAATATTACATCTTATCATGAAACATAGATATGAGATGCGATATCTCGTTTTAAGAAGCTTTTGAACTCTATTGCTTCGATTCGTAGACATCTGCAAACGCTATTTCCTTGCAAGGAAGTGTTGCATTTACATTCTTCTGAAGAGAATACGATGTATACATAACACTTTACAATGAATATTATATCCTATCATGCAACATAGAAATGAGATGCGATATCGCGTTTGAAGAAGCATTAGAAATCTATTGCTACGATACGTAGACATCTGCAAGCGCTATTTCCTTGCAAGCAAGTGTCGCATTTACATTAATTTGAATCGTAGGCGAGGAATGCATAACACTTCGCAATGAATATTATATCTTATCATGAAACATATATTAGAGATGCAATATCTCGTTCTAAGAAGCATTTGAACTCTATTGCTTCGGTACGTAGACATCTGCAAACGCTATTTCCTTGCAAGCAAGTGTCGCATTTACATTCATTTGAACCGTAGACGAGGAATGCATAACTCTTCGCAATGAATATTATATCTTATCATGAAACATAGATATGAGAAGCAATATCTCGTTTTAAGAAGCATTTGAACTCTATTTCTTCGATACGTAGACATCTGCAAACGCTATTTCCTTGCAAGGAAGTGTCGCATTTACATTCATTTGAAGTGTAGACGAGGAATACATAACACTTCGCAATGAATATTACATCTTATCATGAAACATAGATATGAGATGCGATATCTCGTTTTAAGAAGCTTTTGAACTCTATTGCTTCGATTCGTAGACATCTGCAAACGCTATTTCCTTGCAAGGAAGTGTTGCATTTACATTCTTCTGAAGTGAATACGAGGTATACATAACACTTTACAATGAATATTATATCTTATCATGCAACATAGTAATGAGATGCGATATCGCGTTTTAAGAAGCATTAGAACTCTATTGCTACGATACGTAGACATTTGCAAACGCTATTTCCTTGCATGGAAGTGTCGCATTCACATTCATTTGAAGTGTAGACGAGGAATACGTAACGCTTCGCATATCATATTATATCTTACCATGAAACATAGAAATGAGATGCGATATCGCGTTTTAAGTAGCATTAGAAATCTATTGCTACGATACGTTGACATCTGCAAGCGCTATTTCCTTGCAAGCAAGTGTCGCATTTACATTAATTTGAATCGTAGGCGAGGAATGCATAACACTTCGCAATGAATATTATATCTTATCATGAAACATATATTAGAGATGCAATATCTCGTTTTAAGAAGCATTTGAACTCTATTGCTTCGATACGTAGACATCTGCAAACGCTATTTCCTTGCAAGGAAGTGTCGCATTTACATTCATTTGAACCGTAGACGAGGAATGCATAACTCTTCGCAATGAATATTATATCTTATCATGAAACATAGATATGAGAAGCAATATCTCGTTTTAAGAAGCATTTGAACTCTATTTCTTCGATACGTAGACATCTGCAAACGCTATTTCCTTGCAAGGAAGTGTCGCATTTACATTCATTTGAAGTGTAGACGAGGAATACATAACACTTCGCAATGAATATTACATCTTATCATGAAACATAGATATGAGATGCGATATCTCGTTTTAAGAAGCATTTGAACTCTATTGCTTCGATTCGTAGACATCTGCAAACGCTATTTCCTTGCAAGGAAGTGTCGCATTTACATTCTTCTGAAGTGAATACGAGGTATACATAACACTTTACAATGAATATTATATCTTATCATGCAACATAGTAATGAGATGCGATATCGCGTTTTAAGAAGCATTAGAACTCTATTGCTACGGTACGTAGACATTTGCAAACGCTATTTCCTTGCAAGGAAGTGTCGCATTCACATTCATTTGAAGTGTAGACGAGGAATACGTAACACTTCGCATATCATATTATATCTTACCATGAAACATAGAAATGAGATGCGATATCGCGTTTTAAGAAGCATTAGAAACCTATTGCTACGGTACGTAGACATCTGCAAACGCTATTTCCTTGCAAGGAAGTGTCGCATTTACATTCATTTGAAGTGTAGACGAGGAATACTTAACACTTCGCAAATCATATTATATCTTTCCGTGAAACATAGAAATGAGATGCTATATCCCGTTTCAAGAATCATAAGAACTCTATTGCTACGATACGTAGACATCTGCAAACGCTATTTCCTTGCAAGGAAGTGTCGCATTTACATTCTTCTGAAGAGAATACGATGTATACATAACACTTTACAATGAATATTATATCCTATCATGCAACATAGAAATGAGATGCGATATCGCGTTTTAAGAAGCATTTGAACTCTATTGCTTCGATTCGTAGACATCTGCAAACGCTATTTCCTTGCAAGGAAGTGTCGCATTTACATTCTTCTGAAGTGAATACGAGGTATACATAACACTTTACAATGAATATTATATCTTATCATGCAACATAGTAATGAGATGCGATATCGCGTTTTAAGAAGCATTAGAACTCTATTGCTACGATACGTAGACATTTGCAAACGCTATTTCCTTGCAAGGAAGTGTCGCATTCACATTCATTTGAAGTGTAGACGAGGAATACGTTACACTTCGCATATCCTATTATATCTTACCATGAAACATAGAAATGAGATGCGATATCGCGTTTTAAGAATCATAAGAACTCTATTGCTACGATACGTAGACATCTGCAAACGCTATTTCGTTGCAAAGAAGTGTCGCATTTACATTCATTTGAAGAGTAGACGAGGAATACATAACACTTCGCAAATCATATTATATCTTACCATGAAACATAGAAATGAGAGGCGATATCGCGTTTTAAGAAGCATTAGAACTCTATTACTACGATACGTAGACATCTGCAAACGCTATTTCCTTGCAAGGAAGTGTCGCATTTACATTCATTTGAATTGTAGACGAGGAATGCATAACACTTCGCAATGAATATTATATCTTATCATGAAACATAGATATGAGATGCAATATCTCGTTTTAAGAAGCATTTGAACTCTATTGCTACGACACGTAGACATCTGCAAACGCTATTTCCTTGCAAAGAAGTGTCGCATTTACATTCATTTGAAGTGTAGACGAGGAATACATAACACTTCGCAAATCATATTATATCTTACCATGAAACATAGAAATGAGACGCGATATCGCGTTTTAAGAAGCATTAGAAACCTATTACTACGATACGTAGACATCTGCAAACGATATTTCCTTGCAAGGAAGTGTCGCATTTACATTCATTTGAATCGTAGACCAGGAATGCATAACACTTCGCAATGAATATTATATCTTATCATGAAACATAGATATGAGATGCAATATCTCGTTTTAAGAAGCATTTGAACTCTATTGCTACGACACGTAGACATCTGCAAACGCTATTTCCTTGCAAAGAAGTGTCGCATTTACATTCATTTGAAGTGTAGACGAGGAATACATAACACTTCGCAAATCATATTATATCTTACCATGAAACATAGAAATGAGACGCGATATCGCGTTTTAAGTAGCATTAGAACTCTATTGCTACGATACGTAGACATCTGCAAACGCTATTTCCTTGCAAGGAAGTGTCGCATTTACATTCATTTGAATCGTAGACGAGGAATGCATAACACTTCGCAATGAATATTATATATTATCATGAAACATAGATATGACATGCAATATCTCGTTTTAAGAAGCATTTGAAATCTATTGCTACGATACGTACACATCTGCAAACGCTATTTCCTTGCAAAGAAGTGTCGCATTTACATTCATTTGAAGTGTAGACGAGGAATACATAACACTTCGCAAATCATATTATATCTTACCGTGAAACATAGAAATGAGATGCGATATCGCGTTTTAAGAATCATAAGAACTCTATTGCTACGATACGTAGACATCTGCAAACGCTATTTCCTTGCAAAGAAGTGTCGCATTTACATTCATTTGAAGTGTAGACGAGGAATACATAAAACTTCGCAAATCATATTATATCTTACCATGAAACATAGAAATGAGATGCGACATCGCGTTCTAAGAAGCATTAGAACACTACTGCTACGATAGGTAGACATTTGCAAACGCTATTTCCTTGCATGGAAGTGCCGCATTTACATTCATTTGAATCGTAGACGAGGAATGAATAACACTTCGCAATGAATATTATATCTTATCATGAAACATAGATATGAGATGCAATATCTCGTTTTAAGAAGCATTTGAACTCTATTGCTACGACACGTAGACATCTGCAAACGCTATTTCCTTGCAAAGAAGTGTCGCATTTACATTCATTTGAAGTGTAGACGAGGAATACATAACACTTCGCAAATCATATTATATCTTACCATGAAACATAGAAATGAGACGCGATATCGCGTTTTAAGTAGCATTAGAACTCTATTGCTACGATACGTACACATCTGCAAACGCTATTTCCTTGCAAGAAAGTGTCGCATTTACATGCATTTGAAGTGTAGACGACGGATACATAACACTTTGCAAATCATATTATACCTTACCATGAAACATAGGAATGAGATGCGATATCGCGTTTTAAGGATCATAAGAACTCTATTGCTACGATACGTAGACATCTGCAAACGCTATTTCCTTGCAAGCAAGTGTCGCATTTACATTCATTTGATGTGTAGACGAGGAATACATAACACTTCGCAAATCATATTATATCTTATCATGAAACATAGAAATGAGTTGCGATATCGCGTTTTAAGAAGCATTACAACTCCATCCCTACGATACGTAGACATCTGCAAACGCTATTTCCTTGCAAGGAAGTGTCGCATTTACATTCATTTGAATCGTAGACGAGGAATGCATAACAGTTCGCAATGAATATTATATCTTATCATGAAACATAGATATGAGATGCAATATCTCGTTTTAAGAAGCATTTGAACTCTATTGCTACGATACGTAGACGTCTGCAAACGCTATTTCCTTGCAAAGAAGTGTCGCATTTACATTCATTTGAAGTGTAGACGAGGAATACATAAAACTTCGCAAATCATATTATATCTTACCATGAAACATAGAAATGAGATGCGACATCGCGTTCTAAGAATCATAAGAACTCTATTGCTACGATACGTAGACATCTGCAAACGCTATTTCGTTGCAAAGAAGTGTCGCATTTATATTCATTTGAAGTGTAGACGAGGAATACATAACACTTCGCAAATCATATTATATCTTACCATGAAACATAGAAATGAGACGCGATATCGCGTTTTAAGAAGCATTAGAAACCTATTACTACGATACGTAGACATCTGCAAACGATATTTCCTTGCAAGGAAGTGTCGCATTTACATTCATTTGAATCGTAGACGAGGAATGCATAACACTTCGCAATGAATATTATATCTTATCATGAAACATAGATATGAGATGCAATATCTCGTTTTAAGAAGCATTTGAACTCTATTGCTACGACACGTAGACATCTGCAAACGCTATTTCCTTGCAAAGAAGTGTCGCATTTACATTCATTTGAAGTGTAGACGAGGAATACATAACACTTCGCAAATCATATTATATCTTACCATGAAACATAGAAATGAGACGCGATATCGCGTTTTAAGTAGCATTAGAACTCTATTGCTACGATACGTAGACATCTGCAAACGCTATTTCCTTGCAAGGAAGTGTCGCATTTACATTCATTTGAATCGTAGACGAGGAATGCATAACACTTCGCAATGAATATTATATCTTATCATGAAACATAGATATGACATGCAATATCTCGTTTTAAGAAGCATTTGAAATCTATTGCTACGATACGTACACACCTGCAAACGCTATTTCCTTGCAAAGAAGTGTCGCATTTACATTCATTTGAAGTGTAGACGAGGAATACATAACACTTCGCAAATCATATTATATCTTACCGTGAAACATAGAAATGAGATGCGATATCGCGTTTTAAGAATCATAAGAACTCTATTGCTACGATACGTAGACATCTGCAAACGCTATTTCCTTGCAAAGAAGTGTCGCATTTACATTCATTTGAAGTGTAGACGAGGAATACATAAAACGTCGCAAATCATATTATATCTTACCATGAAACATAGAAATGAGATGCGACATCGCGTTCTAAGAAGCATTAGAACACTACTGCTACGATAGGTAGACATTTGCAAACGCTATTTCCTTGCATGGAAGTGCCGCATTTACATTCATTTGAATCGTAGACGAGGAATGCATAACACTTCGCAATGAATATTATATCTTATCATGAAACATAGATATGAGATGCAATATCTCGTTTTAAGAAGCATTTGAACTCTATTGCTACGACACGTAGACATCTGCAAACGCTATTTCCTTGCAAAGAAGTGTCGCATTTACATTCATTTGAAGTGTAGACGAGGAATACATAACACTTCGCAAATCATATTATATCTTACCATGAAACATAGAAATGAGACGCGATATCGCGTTTTAAGTAGCATTAGAACTCTATTGCTACGATACGTACACATCTGCAAACGCTATTTCCTTGCAAGAAAGTGTCGCATTTACATGCATTTGAAGTGTAGACGACGGATACATAACACTTTGCAAATCATATTATACCTTACCATGAAACATAGATATGAGATGCAATATCTCGTTTTAAGAAGCATTTGAACTCTATTGCTACGACACGTAGACATCTGCAAACGCTATTTCCTTGCAAAGAAGTGTCGCATTTACATTCATTTGAAGTGTAGACGAGGAATACATAACACTTCGCAAATCATATTATATCTTACCATGAAACATAGAAATGAGACGCGATATCGCGTTTTAAGTAGCATTAGAACTCTATTGCTACGATACGTACACATCTGCAAACGCTATTTCCTTGCAAGAAAGTGTCGCATTTACATGCATTTGAAGTGTAGACGACGGATACATAACACTTTGCAAATCATATTATACCTTACCATGAAACATAGGAATGAGATGCGATATCGCGTTTTAAGGATCATAAGAACTCTATTGCTACGATACGTAGACATCTGCAAACGCTATTTCCTTGCAAGCAAGTGTCGCATTTACATTCATTTGATGTGTAGACGAGGAATACATAACACTTCGCAAATCATATTATATCTTACCATGAAACATAGAAATGAGATGCGACATCGCGTTCTAAGAATCATAAGAACTCTATTGCTACGATACGTAGACATCTGCAAACGCTATTTCGTTGCAAAGAAGTTTCGCATTTATATTCATTTGAAGTGTAGACGAGGAATACATAACACTTCGCAAATCATATTATATCTTACCATGAAACATAGAAATGAGACGCGATATCGCGTTTTAAGAAGCATTAGAAACCTATTACTACGATACGTAGACATCTGCAAACGATATTTCCTTGCAAGGAAGTGTCGCATTTACATTCATTTGAATCGTAGACCAGGAATGCATAACACTTCGCAATGAATATTATATCTTATCATGAAACATAGATATGAGATGCAATATCTCGTTTTAAGAAGCATTTGAACTCTATTGCTACGACACGTAGACATCTGCAAACGCTATTTCCTTGCAAAGAAGTGTCGCATTTACATTCATTTGAAGTGTAGACGAGGAATACATAACACTTCGCAAATCATATTATATCTTACCATGAAACATAGAAATGAGACGCGATATCGCGTTTTAAGTAGCATTAGAACTCTATTGCTACGATACGTAGACATCTGCAAACGCTATTTCCTTGCAAGGAAGTGTCGCATTTACATTCATTTGAATCGTAGACGAGGAATGCATAACACTTCACAATGAATATTATATCTTATCATGAAACATAGATATGACATGCAATATCTCGTTTTAAGAAGCATTTGAAATCTATTGCTACGATACGTACACACCTGCAAACGCTATTTCCTTGCAAAGAAGTGTCGCATTTACATTCATTTGAAGTGTAGACGAGGAATACATAACACTTCGCAAATCATATTATATCTTACCGTGAAACATAGAAATGAGATGCGATATCGCGTTTTAAGAATCATAAGAACTCTATTGCTACGATACGTAGACATCTGCAAACGCTATTTCCTTGCAAAGAAGTGTCGCATTTACATTCATTTGAAGTGTAGACGAGGAATACATAAAACTTCGCAAATCATATTATATCTTACCATGAAACATAGAAATGAGATGCGACATCGCGTTCTAAGAAGCATTAGAACACTACTGCTACGAAAGGTAGACATTTGCAAACGCTATTTCCTTGCATGGAAGTGCCGCATTTACATTCATTTGAAGTGTAGACGAGGAATACATAACACTCCGCAAATCATATTATATCTTACCATGAAACATAGAAATGAGATGCAATATCTTGTTTTAAGAAGCATTTGAAATCTATTGCTACGATACGTACACATCTGCAAACGCTATTTCCTTGCAAGGAAGTGTCGCATTTACATTCATTTGAATCGTAGACGAGGAATGCATAACACTTCGCAATGAATATTATATCTTATCATGAAACATAGGTATGAGATGCAATATCTCGTTTTAAGAAGCATTTGAAATCTATTGCTACGATACGTACACATCTGCAAACGCTATTTCCTTGCAAAGAAGTGTCGCATTTACATTCATTTGAAGTGTAGACGAGGAATACATAACACTTCGCAAATCATATTATATCTTACCATGAAACATAGAAATGAGATGCGATATCGCGTTTTAAGAATCATAAGAACTCTATTGCTACGATACGTAGACATATGCAAACGCTATTTCCTTGCAAGGAAGTGTCGCATTTACATTCATTTGAAGTGTAGACGAGGAATACATAACACTCCGCAAATCATATTATATCTTACCATTAAACATAGAAATGAGATGCAATATCGCGTTTTAAGAATCATAAGAACTCTATTGCAACGATACGTAGACATCTGCAAACGCTATTTCCTTGCAAAGAAGTGTCGCATTTACATTCATTTAAAGTGTAGACGAGGAATACATGACACTTCGCAAATCATATAATATCATACTATGAAACATAGAAATGAGATGCGATATCGCGTTTTAAGAAGCATCAGAAATCCATTGCTACGATACGTAGACATCTGCAAACGCTATTTCCTTGCAAGAAAGTGTCGCATTTACATGCATTTGAAGTGTAGACGACGGATACATAACACTTTGCAAATCATATTATACCTTACCATGAAACATAGGAATGAGATGCGATATCGCGTTTTAAGGATCATAAGAACTCTATTGCTACGATACGTAGACATCTGCAAACGCTATTTCCTTGCAAGCAAGTGTCGCATTTACATTCATTTGATGTGTAGACGAGGAATACATAACACTTCGCAAATCATATTATATCTTATCATGAAACATAGAAATGAGTTGCGATATCGCGTTTTAAGAAGCATTACAACTCCATCCCTACGATACGTAGACATCTGCAAACGCTATTTCGTTGCAAAGAAGTGTCGCATTTATATTCATTTGAAGTGTAGACGAGGAATACATAACACTTCGCAAATCATATTATATCTTACCATGAAACATAGAAATGAGACGCGATATCGCGTTTTAAGAAGCATTAGAAACCTATTACTACGATACGTAGACATCTGCAAACGATATTTCCTTGCAAGGAAGTGTCGCATTTACATTCATTTGAATCGTAGACCAGGAATGCATAACACTTCGCAATGAATATTATATCTTATCATGAAACATAGATATGAGATGCAATATCTCGTTTTAAGAAGCATTTGAACTCTATTGCTACGACACGTAGACATCTGCAAACGCTATTTCCTTGCAAAGAAGTGTCGCATTTACATTCATTTGAAGTGTAGACGAGGAATACATAACACTTCGCAAATCATATTATATCTTACCATGAAACATAGAAATGAGACGCGATATCGCGTTTTAAGTAGCATTAGAACTCTATTGCTACGATACGTAGACATCTGCAAACGCTATTTCCTTGCAAGGAAGTGTCGCATTTACATTCATTTGAATCGTAGACGAGGAATGCATAACACTTCGCAATGAATATTATATCTTATCATGAAACATAGATATGACATGCAATATCTCGTTTTAAGAAGCATTTGAAATCTATTGCTACGATACGTACACACCTGCAAACGCTATTTCCTTGCAAAGAAGTGTCGCATTTACATTCATTTGAAGTGTAGACGAGGAATACATAACACTTCGCAAATCATATTATATCTTACCGTTAAACATAGAAATGAGATGCAATATCGCGTTTTAAGAATCATAAGAACTCTATTGCAACGATACGTAGACACCTGCAAACGCTATTTCCTTGCAAAGAAGTGTCGCATTTACATTCATTTAAAGTGTAGACGAGGAATACATGACACTTCGCAAATCATATAATATCATACCATGAAACATAGAAATGAGATGCGATATCGCGTTTTAAGAAGCATCAGAAATCCATTGCTACGATACGTAGACATCTGCAAACGCTATTTCCTTGCAAGAAAGTGTCGCATTTACATGCATTTGAAGTGTAGACGACGGATACATAACACTTTGCAAATCATATTATACCTTACCATGAAACATAGGAATGAGATGCGATATCGCGTTTTAAGGATCATAAGAACTCTATTGCTACGATACGTAGACATCTGCAAACGCTATTTCCTTGCAAGCAAGTGTCGCATTTACATTCATTTGATGTGTAGACGAGGAATACATAACACTTCGCAAATCATATTATATCTTATCATGAAACATAGAAATGAGTTGCGATATCGCGTTTTAAGAAGCATTACAACTCCATCCCTACGATACGTAGACATCTGCATACGCTATTTCCTTGCAAGGAAGTGTCGCATTTACATTCATTTGAATCGTAGACGAGGAATGCATAACACACCGCAAATCATATTATATCCTACCATGAAACATAGAAATGAGATGCGATATCGCGTTTTAAGAATCATAAGAACTCTATTTCTACGATACGTAGACGTCTGCAAACGCTATTTCGTTGCAAAGAAGTGTCGCATTTATATTCATTTGAAGTGTAGATGAGGAATACATAACACTTCGCAAATCATATTATATCTTACCATGGAACATAGAAATGAGACGCGATATCGCGTTTTAAGAAGCATTAGAACTCTATTACTACGATACGTAGACATCTGCAAACGATATTTCCTTGCAAGGAAGTGTCGCATTTACATTCATTTGAATCGTAGACGAGGAATGCATAACACTTCGCAATGAATATTATATCTTATCATGAAACATAGATATGAGATGCAATATCTCGTTTTAAGAAGCATTTGAACTCTATTGCTACGACACGTAGACATCTGCAAACGCTATTTCCTTGCAAGGAAGTGTCGCATTTACATTCATTTGAAGTGTAGACGAGGAATACATAACACTTCGCAAATCATATTATATCTTACCATGAAACATAGAAATGAGACGCGATATCGCGTTTTAAGTAGCATTAGAACTCTATTGCTACGATACGTAGACATCTGCAAACGCTATTTCCTTGCAAGGAAGTGTCGCATTTACATTCATTTGAATCGTAGACGAAGAATGCATAACACTTCGCAATGAATATTATATCTTATCATGAAACATAGATATGAGATGCAATATCTCGTTTTAAGAAGCATTTGAACTCTATTGCTACGACACGTAGACATCTGCAAACGCTATTTCCTTGCAAAGAAGTGTCGCATTTACATTCATTTGAAGTGTAGACGAGGAATACATAACACTTCGCAAATCATATTATATCTTACCATGAAACATAGAAATGAGACGCGATATCGCGTTTTAAGTAGCATTAGAACTCTATTGCTACGATACGTAGACATCTGCAAACGCTATTTCCTTGCAAGGAAGTGTCGCATTTACATTCATTTGAATCGTAGACGAGGAATGCATAACACTTCGCAATGAATATTATATCTTATCATGAAACATAGGTATGAGATGCAATATCTCGTTTTAAGAAGCATTTGAAATCTATTGCTACGATACGTACACACCTGCAAACGCTATTTCCTTGCAAAGAAGTGTCGCATTTACATTCATTTGAAGTGTAGACGAGGAATACATAACACTTCGCAAATCATATTATATCTTACCATGAAACATAGAAATGAGATGCGATATCGCGTTTTAAGAATCATAAGAACTCTATTGCTACGATACGTAGACATATGCAAACGCTATTTCCTTGCAAGGAAGTGTCGCATTTACATTCATTTGAAGTGTAGACGAGGAATACATAACACTCCGCAAATCATATTATATCTTACCATTAAACATAGAAATGAGATGCAATATCGCGTTTTAAGAATCATAAGAACTCTATTGCAACGATACGTAGACATCTGCAAACGCTATTTCCTTGCAAAGAAGTGTCGCATTTACATTCATTTAAAGTGTAGACGAGGAATACATGACACTTCGCAAATCATATAATATCATACCATGAAACATAGAAATGAGATGCGATATCGCGTTTTAAGAAGCATCAGAAATCCATTGCTACGATACGTAGACATCTGCAAACGCTATTTCCTTGCAAGAAAGTGTCGCATTTACATGCATTTGAAGTGTAGACGACGGATACATAACACTTTGCAAATCATATTATACCTTACCATGAAACATAGGAATGAGATGCGATATCGCGTTTTAAGGATCATAAGAACTCTATTGCTACGATACGTAGACATCTGCAAACGCTATTTCCTTGCAAGCAAGTGTCGCATTTACATTCATTTGATGTGTAGACGAGGAATACATAACACTTCGCAAATCATATTATATCTTACCATGAAACATAGAAATGAGACGCGATATCGCGTTTTAAGTAGCATTAGAACTCTATTGCTACGATACGTAGACATCTGCAAACGCTATTTCCTTGCAAGGAAGTGTCGCATTTACATTCATTTGAATCGTAGACGAGGAATGCATAACACTTCGCAATGAATATTATATCTTATCATGAAACATAGGTATGAGATGCAATATCTCGTTTTAAGAAGCATTTGAAATCTATTGCTACGATACGTACACACCTGCAAACGCTATTTCCTTGCAAAGAAGTGTCGCATTTACATTCATTTGAAGTGTAGACGAGGAATACATAACACTTCGCAAATCATATTATATCTTACCATGAAACATAGAAATGAGATGCGATATCGCGATTTAAGAATCATAAGAACTCTATTGCTACGATACGTAGACATATGCAAACGCTATTTCCTTGCAAGGAAGTGTCGCATTTACATTCATTTGAAGTGTAGACGAGGAATACATAACACTCCGCAAATCATATTATATCTTACCATTAAACATAGAAATGAGATGCAATATCGCGTTTTAAGAATCATAAGAACTCTATTGCAACGATACGTAGACATCTGCAAACGCTATTTCCTTGCAAAGAAGTGTCGCATTTACATTCATTTAAAGTGTAGACGAGGAATACATGACACTTCGCAAATCATATAATATCATACCATGAAACATAGAAATGAGATGCGATATCGCGTTTTAAGAAGCATCAGAAATCCATTGCTACGATACGTAGACATCTGCAAACGCTATTTCCTTGCAAGAAAGTGTCGCATTTACATGCATTTGAAGTGTAGACGACGGATACATAACACTTTGCAAATCATATTATACCTTACCATGAAACATAGGAATGAGATGCGATATCGCGTTTTAAGGATCATAAGAACTCTATTGCTACGATACGTAGACATCTGCAAACGCTATTTCCTTGCAAGCAAGTGTCGCATTTACATTCATTTGATGTGTAGACGAGGAATACATAACACTTCGCAAATCATATTATATCTTATCATGAAACATAGAAATGAGTTGCGATATCGCGTTTTAAGAAGCATTACAACTCCATCCCTACGATACGTAGACATCTGCAAACGCTATTTCCTTGCAAGGAAGTGTCGCATTTACATTCATTTGAATCGTAGACGAGGAATGCATAACAGTTCGCAATGAATATTATATCTTATCATGAAACATAGATATGAGATGCAATATCTCGTTTTAAGAAGCATTTGAACTCTATTGCTACGATACGTAGACGTCTGCAAACGCTATTTCCTTGCAAAGAAGTGTCGCATTTACATTCATTTGAAGTGTAGACGAGGAATACATAAAACTTCGCAAATCATATTATATCTTACCATGAAACATAGAAATGAGATGCGACATCGCGTTCTAAGAATCATAAGAACTCTATTGCTACGATACGTAGACATCTGCAAACGCTATTTCGTTGCAAAGAAGTGTCGCATTTATATTCATTTGAAGTGTAGACGAGGAATACATAACACTTCGCAAATCATATTATATCTTACCATGAAACATAGAAATGAGACGCGATATCGCGTTTTAAGAAGCATTAGAACTCTATTACTACGATACGTAGACATCTGCAAACGATATTTCCTTGCAAGGAAGTGTCGCATTTACATTCATTTGAATCGTAGACGAGGAATGCATAACACTTCGCAATGAATATTATATCTTATCATGAAACATAGATATGAGATGCAATATCTCGTTTTAAGAAGCATTTGAACTCTATTGCTACGACACGTAGACATCTATAAACGCTATTTCCTTGCAAAGAAGTGTCGCATTTACATTCATTTGAAGTGTAGACGAGGAATACATAACACTTCGCAAATCATATTATATCTTACCATGAAACATAGAAATGAGACGCGATATCGCGTTTTAAGTAGCATTAGAACTCTATTGCTATGATACGTAGACATCTGCAAACGCTATTTCCTTGCAAGGAAGTGTCGCATTTACATTCATTTGAATCGTAGACGAGGAATGCATAACACTTCGCAATGAATATTATATCTTATCATGAAACATAGATATGAGATGCAATATCTCGTTTTAAGAAGCATTTGAACTCTATTGCTACGACACGTAGACATCTGCAAACGCTATTTCCTTGCAAAGAAGTGTCGCATTTACATTCATTTGAAGTGTAGACGAGGAATACATAACACTTCGCAAATCATATTATATCTTACCATGAAACATAGAAATGAGACGCGATATCGCGTTTTAAGTCGCATTAGAACTCTATTGCTACGACACGTAGACATCTGCAAACGCTATTTCCTTGCAAAGAAGTGTCGCATTTACATTCATTTGAAGTGTAGACGAGGAATACATAACACTTCGCAAATCATATTATATCTTACCATGAAACATAGAAATGAGACGCGATATCGCGTTTTAAGTCGCATTAGAACTCTATTGCTACGATACGTAGACATCTGCAAACGCTATTTCCTTGCAAGGAAGTGTCGCATTTACATTCATTTGAATCGTAGACGAGGAATGCATAACACTTCGCAATGAATATTATATCTTATCATGAAACATAGATATGACATGCAATATCTCGTTTTAAGAAGCATTTGAAATCTATTGCTACGATACGTACACACCTGCAAACGCTATTTCCTTGCAAAGAAGTGTCGCATTTACATTCATTTGAAGTGTAGACGAGGAATACATAACACTTCGCAAATCATATTATATCTTACCGTGAAACATAGAAATGAGATGCGATATCGCGTTTTAAGAATCATAAGAACTCTATTGCTACGATACGTAGACATCTGCAAACGCTATTTCCTTGCAAAGAAGTGTCGCATTTACATTCATTTGAAGTGTAGACGAGGAATACATAAAACTTCGCAAATCATATTATATCTTACCATGAAACATAGAAATGAGATGCGACATCGCGTTCTAAGAAGCATTAGAACACTACTGCTACGAAAGGTAGACATTTGCAAACGCTATTTCCTTGCATGGAAGTGCCGCATTTACATTCATTTGAAGTGTAGACGAGGAATACATAACACTCCGCAAATCATATTATATCTTACCATGAAACATAGAAATGAGATGCAATATCTTGTTTTAAGAAGCATTTGAAATCTATTGCTACGATACGTACACATCTGCAAACGCTATTTCCTTGCAAGGAAGTGTCGCATTTACATTCATTTGAATCGTAGACGAGGAATGCATAACACTTCGCAATGAATATTATATCTTATCATGAAACATAGGTATGAGATGCAATATCTCGTTTTAAGAAGCATTTGAAATCTATTGCTACGATACGTACACATCTGCAAACGCTATTTCCTTGCAAAGAAGTGTCGCATTTACATTCATTTGAAGTGTAGACGAGGAATACATAACACTTCGCAAATCATATTATATCTTACCATGAAACATAGAAATGAGATGCGATATCGCGTTTTAAGAATCATAAGAACTCTATTGCTACGATACGTAGACATATGCAAACGCTATTTCCTTGCAAGGAAGTGTCGCATTTACATTCATTTGAAGTGTAGACGAGGAATACATAACACTCCGCAAATCATATTATATCTTACCATTAAACATAGAAATGAAATGCAATATCGCGTTTTAAGAATCATAAGAACTCTATTGCAACGATACGTAGACATCTGCAAACGCTATTTCCTTGCAAAGAAGTGTCGCATTTACATTCATTTAAAGTGTAGACGAGGAATACATGACACTTCGCAAATCATATAATATCATACTATGAAACATAGAAATGAGATGCGATATCGCGTTTTAAGAAGCATCAGAAATCCATTGCTACGATACGTAGACATCTGCAAACGCTATTTCCTTGCAAGAAAGTGTCGCATTTACATGCATTTGAAGTGTAGACGACGGATACATAACACTTTGCAAATCATATTATACCTTACCATGAAACATAGGAATGAGATGCGATATCGCGTTTTAAGGATCATAAGAACTCTATTGCTACGATACGTAGACATCTGCAAACGCTATTTCCTTGCAAGCAAGTGTCGCATTTACATTCATTTGATGTGTAGACGAGGAATACATAACACTTCGCAAATCATATTATATCTTATCATGAAACATAGAAATGAGTTGCGATATCGCGTTTTAAGAAGCATTACAACTCCATCCCTACGATACGTAGACATCTGCAAACGCTATTTCGTTGCAAAGAAGTGTCGCATTTATATTCATTTGAAGTGTAGACGAGGAATACATAACACTTCGCAAATCATATTATATCTTACCATGAAACATAGAAATGAGACGCGATATCGCGTTTTAAGAAGCATTAGAAACCTATTACTACGATACGTAGACATCTGCAAACGATATTTCCTTGCAAGGAAGTGTCGCATTTACATTCATTTGAATCGTAGACCAGGAATGCATAACACTTCGCAATGAATATTATATCTTATCATGAAACATAGATATGAGATGCAATATCTCGTTTTAAGAAGCATTTGAACTCTATTGCTACGACACGTAGACATCTGCAAACGCTATTTCCTTGCAAAGAAGTGTCGCATTTACATTCATTTGAAGTGTAGACGAGGAATACATAACACTTCGCAAATCATATTATATCTTACCATGAAACATAGAAATGAGACGCGATATCGCGTTTTAAGTCGCATTAGAACTCTATTGCTACGATACGTAGACATCTGCAAACGCTATTTCCTTGCAAGGAAGTGTCGCATTTACATTCATTTGAATCGTAGACGAGGAATGCATAACACTTCGCAATGAATATTATATCTTATCATGAAACATAGATATGACATGCAATATCTCGTTTTAAGAAGCATTTGAAATCTATTGCTACGATACGTACACACCTGCAAACGCTATTTCCTTGCAAAGAAGTGTCGCATTTACATTCATTTGAAGTGTAGACGAGGAATACATAACACTTCGCAAATCATATTATATCTTACCGTGAAACATAGAAATGAGATGCGATATCGCGTTTTAAGAATCATAAGAACTCTATTGCTACGATACGTAGACATCTGCAAACGCTATTTCCTTGCAAAGAAGTGTCGCATTTACATTCATTTGAAGTGTAGACGAGGAATACATAAAACTTCGCAAATCATATTATATCTTACCATGAAACATAGAAATGAGATGCGACATCGCGTTCTAAGAAGCATTAGAACACTACTGCTACGAAAGGTAGACATTTGCAAACGCTATTTCCTTGCATGGAAGTGCCGCATTTACATTCATTTGAAGTGTAGACGAGGAATACATAACACTCCGCAAATCATATTATATCTTACCATGAAACATAGAAATGAGATGCAATATCTTGTTTTAAGAAGCATTTGAAATCTATTGCTACGATACGTACACATCTGCAAACGCTATTTCCTTGCAAGGAAGTGTCGCATTTACATTCATTTGAATCGTAGACGAGGAATGCATAACACTTCGCAATGAATATTATATCTTATCATGAAACATAGGTATGAGATGCAATATCTCGTTTTAAGAAGCATTTGAAATCTATTGCTACGATACGTACACATCTGCAAACGCTATTTCCTTGCAAAGAAGTGTCGCATTTACATTCATTTGAAGTGTAGACGAGGAATACATAACACTTCGCAAATCATATTATATCTTACCATGAAACATAGAAATGAGATGCGATATCGCGTTTTAAGAATCATAAGAACTCTATTGCTACGATACGTAGACATATGCAAACGCTATTTCCTTGCAAGGAAGTGTCGCATTTACATTCATTTGAAGTGTAGACGAGGAATACATAACACTCCGCAAATCATATTATATCTTACCATTAAACATAGAAATGAGATGCAATATCGCGTTTTAAGAATCATAAGAACTCTATTGCAACGATACGTAGACATCTGCAAACGCTATTTCCTTGCAAAGAAGTGTCGCATTTACATTCATTTAAAGTGTAGACGAGGAATACATGACACTTCGCAAATCATATAATATCATACTATGAAACATAGAAATGAGATGCGATATCGCGTTTTAAGAAGCATCAGAAATCCATTGCTACGATACGTAGACATCTGCAAACGCTATTTCCTTGCAAGAAAGTGTCGCATTTACATGCATTTGAAGTGTAGACGACGGATACATAACACTTTGCAAATCATATTATACCTTACCATGAAACATAGGAATGAGATGCGATATCGCGTTTTAAGGATCATAAGAACTCTATTGCTACGATACGTAGACATCTGCAAACGCTATTTCCTTGCAAGCAAGTGTCGCATTTACATTCATTTGATGTGTAGACGAGGAATACATAACACTTCGCAAATCATATTATATCTTATCATGAAACATAGAAATGAGTTGCGATATCGCGTTTTAAGAAGCATTGCAACTCCATCCCTACGATACGTAGACATCTGCATACGCTATTTCCTTGCAAGGAAGTGTCGCATTTACATTCATTTGAATCGTAGACGAGGAATGCATAACACACCGCAAATCATATTATATCCTACCATGAAACATAGAAATGAGATGCGATATCGCGTTTTAAGAATCATAAGAACTCTATTGCTACGATACGTAGACATCTGCAAACGCTATTTCGTTGCAAAGAAGTGTCGCATTTATATTCATTTGAAGTGTAGATGAGGAATACATAACACTTCGCAAATCATATTATATCTTACCATGGAACATAGAAATGAGACGCGATATCGCGTTTTAAGAAGCATTAGAACTCTATTACTACGATACGTAGACATCTGCAAACGATATTTCCTTGCAAGGAAGTGTCGCATTTACATTCATTTGAATCGTAGACGAGGAATGCATAACACTTCGCAATGAATATTATATCTTATCATGAAACATAGATATGAGATGCAATATCTCGTTTTAAGAAGCATTTGAACTCTATTGCTACGACACGTAGACATCTGCAAACGCTATTTCCTTGCAAGGAAGTGTCGCATTTACATTCATTTGAAGTGTAGACGAGGAATACATAACACTTCGCAAATCATATTATATCTTACCATGAAACATAGAAATGAGACGCGATATCGCGTTTTAAGTAGCATTAGAACTATATTGCTACGATACGTAGACATCTGCAAACGCTATTTCCTTGCAAGGAAGTGTCGCATTTACATTCATTTGAATCGTAGACGAAGAATGCATAACACTTCGCAATGAATATTATATCTTATCATGAAACATAGATATGAGATGCAATATCTCGTTTTAAGAAGCATTTGAACTCTATTGCTACGACACGTAGACATCTGCAAACGCTATTTCCTTGCAAAGAAGTGTCGCATTTACATTCATTTGAAGTGTAGACGAGGAATACATAACACTTCGCAAATCATATTATATCTTACCATGAAACATAGAAATGAGACGCGATATCGCGTTTTAAGTAGCATTAGAACTCTATTGCTACGATACGTAGACATCTGCAAACGCTATTTCCTTGCAAGGAAGTGTCGCATTTACATTCATTTGAATCGTAGACGAGGAATGCATAACACTTCGCAATGAATATTATATCTTATCATGAAACATAGGTATGAGATGCAATATCTCGTTTTAAGAAGCATTTGAAATCTATTGCTACGATACGTACACATCTGCAAACGCTATTTCCTTGCAAAGAAGTGTCGCATTTACATTCATTTGAAGTGTAGACGAGGAATACATAACACTTCGCAAATCATATTATATCTTACCATGAAACATAGAAATGAGATGCGATATCGCGTTTTAAGAATCATAAGAACTCTATTGCTACGATACGTAGACATATGCAAACGCTATTTCCTTGCAAGGAAGTGTCGCATTTACATTCATTTGAAGTGTAGACGAGGAATACATAACACTCCGCAAATCATATTATATCTTACCATTAAACATAGAAATGAGATGCAATATCGCGTTTTAAGAATCATAAGAACTCTATTGCAACGATACGTAGACATCTGCAAACGCTATTTCCTTGCAAAGAAGTGTCGCATTTACATTCATTTAAAGTGTAGACGAGGAATACATGACACTTCGCAAATCATATAATATCATACCATGAAACATAGAAATGAGATGCGATATCGCGTTTTAAGAAGCATCAGAAATCCATTGCTACGATACGTAGACATCTGCAAACGCTATTTCCTTGCAAGAAAGTGTCGCATTTACATGCATTTGAAGTGTAGACGACGGATACATAACACTTTGCAAATCATATTATACCTTACCATGAAACATAGGAATGAGATGCGATATCGCGTTTTAAGGATCATAAGAACTCTATTGCTACGATACGTAGACATCTGCAAACGCTATTTCCTTGCAAGCAAGTGTCGCATTTACATTCATTTGATGTGTAGACGAGGAATACATAACACTTCGCAAATCATATTATATCTTATCATGAAACATAGAAATGAGTTGCGATATCGCGTTTTAAGAAGCATTACAACTCCATCCCTACGATACGTAGACATCTGCAAACGCTATTTCCTTGCAAGGAAGTGTCGCATTTACATTCATTTGAATCGTAGACGAGGAATGCATAACAGTTCGCAATGAATATTATATCTTATCATGAAACATAGATATGAGATGCAATATCTCGTTTTAAGAAGCATTTGAACTCTATTGCTACGATACGTAGACGTCTGCAAACGCTATTTCCTTGCAAAGAAGTGTCGCATTTACATTCATTTGAAGTGTAGACGAGGAATACATAAAACTTCGCAAATCATATTATATCTTACCATGAAACATAGAAATGAGATGCGACATCGCGTTCTAAGAATCATAAGAACTCTATTGCTACGATACGTAGACATCTGCAAACGCTATTTCGTTGCAAAGAAGTGTCGCATTTATATTCATTTGAAGTGTAGACGAGGAATACATAACACTTCGCAAATCATATTATATCTTACCATGAAACATAGAAATGAGACGCGATATCGCGTTTTAAGAAGCATTAGAACTCTATTACTACGATACGTAGACATCTGCAAACGATATTTCCTTGCAAGGAAGTGTCGCATTTACATTCATTTGAATCGTAGACGAGGAATGCATAACACTTCGCAATGAATATTATATCTTATCATGAAACATAGATATGAGATGCAATATCTCGTTTTAAGAAGCATTTGAACTCTATTGCTACGACACGTAGACATCTATAAACGCTATTTCCTTGCAAAGAAGTGTCGCATTTACATTCATTTGAAGTGTAGACGAGGAATACATAACACTTCGCAAATCATATTATATCTTACCATGAAACATAGAAATGAGACGCGATATCGCGTTTTAAGTAGCATTAGAACTCTATTGCTACGATACGTAGACATCTGCAAACGCTATTTCCTTGCAAGGAAGTGTCGCATTTACATTCATTTGAATCGTAGACGAGGAATGCATAACACTTCGCAATGAATATTATATCTTATCATGAAACATAGATATGAGATGCAATATCTCGTTTTAAGAAGCATTTGAACTCTATTGCTACGATACGTAGACATCTGCAAAAACTATTTCCTTGCAAAGAAGTGTCGCATTTACATTCATTTGAAGTGTAGACGAGGAATACATAACACTTCGCAAATCATATTATATCTTACCATGAAACATAGAAATGAGACGCGATATCGCGTTTTAAGAAGCATTAGAGCTCTATTGCTACGATACGTAGACATCTGCAAACGCTATTTCCTTGCAAGGAAGTGTCGCATTTACATTCATTTGAATCGTAGACGAGGAATGCATAACACTTCGCAATGAATATTATATCTTATCATGAAACATAGATATGAGATGCAATATCTCGTTTTAAGAAGCATTTGAAATCTATTCCTACGATACGTAGACATCTGCAAACGCTATTTCCTTGCAAAGAAGTGTCGCATTTACATTCATTTGATGTGTAGACGAGGAATACATAACACTTCGCAAATCATATTATATCTTACCATGAAACATAGAAATGAGATGCATATCGCGTTTTAAGAAACATCAGAAATCCATTGCTACGATACGTAGACATCTGCAAACGCTATTTCCTTGCAAAGAAGTGTCGCATTTAGATTCATTTGAAGTGTAGACGAGGAATACATGAACACTTCGCAAATCATATTATATCTTACCATGAAACATAGAAATGAGACGCGATATCGCGTTCTAAGGAGCACTAGAACACTACTGCTACGATAGGTAGACATTTGCA
This sequence comes from Xylocopa sonorina, assembly GCF_050948175.1. NCBI lineage: Eukaryota > Metazoa > Arthropoda > Insecta > Hymenoptera > Apidae > Xylocopa > Xylocopa sonorina. The sequence continues at coordinate 591,909 of NW_027490199.1, forward strand.
AACGCTATTTCCTTGCATGGAAGTGCCGCATTTACATTCATTTGAAGTGTAGACGAGGAATACATAACACTCCGCAAATCATATTATATCTTACCATGAAACATAGAAATGAGATGCGATATCGCGTTTGAAGAAGCATTAGAACTCCATCCCTACGATACGTAGACATCTGCAAACGCTATTTCCTTGCAAAGAAGTGTCGCATTTACATTCATTTGAAGTGTAGACGAGGAATACATAAAACTTCGCAAATCATATTATATCTTACCATGAAACATAGAAATGAGATGCGACATCGCGTTCTAAGAAGCATTAGAACACTACTGCTACGATAGGTAGACATTTGCAAACGCTATTTCCTTGCAAAGAAGTGTCGCATTTACATTCATTTGAAGTGTAGACGAGGAATACATAACACTTCGCAAATCATATTATATCTTAAAATGAAACATAGAACTGAGATGCGATATCTCGTTTTAAGAAGCATTTGAACTCTATTGCTACGATACCTAGACATCTGCAAAACGCTATTTCGTTGCAAAGAAGTGTCGCATTTACATTCATTTGAAGTGTAGACGAGGAATACATAACACTTCGCAAATCATATTATATCTTACCATGAAACATATAAATGAGACGCGATATCGCGTTTTAAGAAGCATTAGAACTCTATTGCTACGATACGTAGACATCTGCAAACGCTATTTCCTTGCAAGGAAGTGTCGCATTTACATTCATTTGAAGTGTAGACGAGGAATACATAACACTTCGCAAATCATATTATATCTTACCATGAAACATAGAACTGAGATGCGATATCTCGTTTTAAGAAGCATTTGAACTCTATTGCTACGATACGTAGACATCTGCAAACGCTATTTCCTTGCAAGGAAGTGTCGCATTTACATTCATTTGAAGTGTAGACGAGGAATACATAACACTCCGCAAATCATATTATATCTTACCATTAAACATAGAAATGAGATGCAATATCGCGTTTTAAGAATCATAAGAACTCTATTGCAACGATACGTAGACATCTGCAAACGCTATTTCCTTGCAAGCAAGTGTCGCATTTAGATTCATTTGAATCGTAGGCGAGGAATGCATAACACTTCGCAATGAATATTATATCTTATCATGAAACATATATTTGAGATGCAATATCTCGTTTTAAGAAGCATTTGAACTCTATTGCTTCGATACGTAGACATCTGCAAACGCTATTTCCTTGCAAGGAAGTGTCGCATTTACATTCATTTGAATCGTAGACGAGGAATGCATAACACTTCGCAAATCATATTATATCTTACCATGAAACATAGAAATGAGACGCGATATCGCGTTTTAAGAAGCATTAGAACTCTATTGCTACGATACGTAGACATCTGCAAACGCTATTTCCTTGCAAAGAAGTGTCGCATTTACATTCATTTGAAGTGTAGACGAGGAATACATAACACTTCGCAAATCATATTATATCTTACCATGAAACATAGAAATGAGACGCGATATCGCGTTCTAAGAAGCATTAGAACACTACTGCTACGATAGGTAGACATTTGCAAACGCTATTTCCTTGCATGGAAGTGCCGCATTTACATTCATTTGAAGTGTAGACGAGGAATACATAACACTCCGCAAATCATATTATATCTTACCATGAAACATAGAAATGAGATGCGATATCGCGTTTGAAGAAGCATTAGAACTCCATCCCTACGATACGTAGACATCTGCAAACGCTATTTCCTTGCAAAGAAGTGTCGCATTTACATTCATTTGAAGTGTAGACGAGGAATACATAACACTTCGCAAATCATATTATATCTTACCATGAAACATAGAAATGAGACGCGATATCGCGTTTTAAGAAGCATTAGAAATCTATTGCTACGATACGTAGACATCTGCAAGCCCTATTTCCTTGCAAGCAAGTGTCGCATTTACATTCATTTGAATCGTAGACGAGGAATGCATAACACTTCGCAATGAATATTATATCTTATCATGAAACATATATTTGAGATGCAATATCTCGTTTTAAGAAGCATTTGAACTCTATTGCTTCGATACGTAGACATCTGCAAACGCTATTTCCTTGCAAGGAAGTGTCGCATTTACATTCATTTGAATCGTAGACGAGGAATGCATAACACTTCGCAAATCATATTATATCTTACCATGAAACATAGAAATGAGACGCGATATCGCGTTTTAAGAAGCATTAGAGCTCTATTGCTACGATACGTAGACATCTGCAAACGCTATTTCCTTGCAAGGAAGTGTCGCATTTACATTCATTTGAATCGTAGACGAGGAATGCATAACACTTCGCAATGAATATTATATCTTATCATGAAACATAGATATGAGATGCAATATCTCGTTTTAAGAAGCATTTGAAATCTATTCCTACGATACGTAGACATCTGCAAACGCTATTTCCTTGCAAAGAAGTGTCGCATTTACATTCATTTGATGTGTAGACGAGGAATACATAACACTTCGCAAATCATATTATATCTTACCATGAAACATAGAAATGAGATGCGATATCGCGTTTTAAGAAACATCAGAAATCCATTGCTACGATACGTAGACATCTGCAAACGCTATTTCCTTGCAAAGAAGTGTCGCATTTAGATTCATTTGAATCGTAGGCGAGGAATGCATAACACTTCGCAATGAATATTATATCTTATCATGAAACATATATTTGAGATGCAATATCTCGTTTTAAGAAGCATTTGAACTCTATTGCTTCGATACGTAGACATCTGCAAACGCTATTTCCTTGCATGGAAGTGCCGCATTTACATTCATTTGAAGTGTGGACGAGGAATACATAACACTCCGCAAATCATATTATATCTTACCATGAAACATAGAAATGAGATGCGATATCGCGTTTTAAGAATCATAAGAACTCTATTGCTACGATACGTAGACATCTGCAAACGCTATTTCGTTGCAGAGAAGTGTCGCATTTACATTCATTTGAAGTGTAAACGAGGAATACATAACACTTCGCAAATCATATTATATCTTACCCTGAAACATAGAAATGGGACGCGATATCGCGTTTTAAGAAACATCAGAAATCCATTGCTACGATACGTAGACATCTGCAAACGCTATTTCCTTGCAAAGAAGTGTCGCATTTAGATTCATTTGAATCGTAGGCGAGGAATGCATAACACTTCGCAATGAATATTATATCTTATCATGAAACATAGATATGAGATGCAATATCTCGTTTTAAGAAGCATTTGAAATCTATTCCTACGATACGTAGACATCTGCAAACGCTATTTCCTTGCAAAGAAGTGTCGCATTTACATTCATTTGATGTGTAGACGAGGAATACATAACACTTCGCAAATCATATTATATCTTACCATGAAACATAGAAATGAGATGCGATATCGCGTTTTAAGAAACATCAGAAATCCATTGCTACGATACGTAGACATCTGCAAACGCTATTTCGTTGCAGAGAAGTGTCGCATTTACATTCATTTGAAGTGTAAACGAGGAATACATAACACTTCGCAAATCATATTATATCTTACCCTGAAACATAGAAATGGGACGCGATATCGCGTTTTAAGAAGCATTAGAACTCTATTACTACGATACGTAGACATCTGCAAACGCTATTTCCTTGCAAGGAAGTGTCGCATTTACATTCATTTGAATCGTAGACGAGGAATGCATAACACTTCGCAATGAATATTATATCTTATCATGAAACATAGATATGAGATGCAATATCTCGTTTTAAGACGCATTTGAAATCTATTGCTTCGATACGTAGACATCTGCAAACGCTATTTCCTTGCAAGGAAGTGTCGCATTTACATTCATTTGAATCGTAGACGAGGAATGCATAACACTTCGCAAATCATATTATATCTTACCATGAAACATAGAAATGAGACGCGATATCGCGTTTTAAGAAGCATTAGAACTCTATTGCTACGATACGTAGACATCTGCAAACGCTATTTCCTTGCAAAGAAGTGTCGCATTTACATTCATTTGAAGTGTAGACGAGGAATACATAACACTTCGCAAATCATATTATATCTTACCATGAAACATAGAAATGAGACGCGATATCGCGTTCTAAGAAGCATTAGAACACTACTGCTACGATACGTAGACATCTGCAAACGCTATTTCCTTGCAAAGAAGTGTCGCATTTACATTCATTTGAAGTGTAGACGAGGAATACATAACACTTCGCAAATCATATTATATCTTACCATGAAACATAGAAATGAGACGCGATATCGCGTTCTAAGAAGCACTAGAACACTACTGCTACGATAGGTAGACATTTGCAAACGCTATTTCCTTGCATGGAAGTGCCGCATTTACATTCATTTGAAGTGTAGACGAGGAATACATAACACTCCGCAAATCATATTATATCTTACCATGAAACATAGAAATGAGATGCGATATCGCGTTTGAAGAAGCATTAGAACTCCATCCCTACGATACGTAGACATCTGCAAACGCTATTTCCTTGCAAAGAAGTGTCGCATTTACATTCATTTGAAGTGTAGACGAGGAATACATAACACTTCGCAAATGATATTATATCTTACCATGAAACATAGAAATGAGACGCGATATCGCGTTTTAAGAAGCATTAGAGCTCTATTGCTACGATACGTAGACATCTGCAAACGCTATTTCCTTGCAAGGAAGTGTCGCATTTACATTCATTTGAATCGTAGACGAGGAATGCATAACACTTCGCAATGAATATTATATCTTATCATGTAACATAGATATGAGATGCAATATCTCGTTTTAAGAAGCATTTGAAATCTATTCCTACGATACGTAGACATCTGCAAACGCTATTTCCTTGCAAAGAAGTGTCGCATTTACATTCATTTGATGTGTAGACGAGGAATACATTACACTTCGCAAATCATATTATATCTTACCATGAAACATAGAAATGAGATGCGATATCGCGTTTTAAGAAACATCAGAAATCCATTGCTACGATACGTAGACATCTGCAAACGCTATTTCCTTGCAAAGAAGTGTCGCATTTACATTCATTTGAATCGTAGACGAGGAATGCATAACACTTCGCAATGAATATTATATCTTATCATGAAACATAGATATGAGATGCAATATCTCGTTTTAAGAAGCATTTTAACTCTATTGCTACGATACGTAGACATCTGCAAACGCTATTTCCTTGCATGGAAGTGCCGCATTTACATTCATTTGAAGTGTGGACGAGGAAGACATAACACTCCGCAAATCATATTATATCTTACCATGAAACATAGAAATGAGATGCGATATCGCGTTTTAAGAATCATAAGAACTCTATTGCTACGATACGTAGACATCTGCAAACGCTATTTCGTTGCAGAGAAGTGTCGCATTTACATTCATTTGAAGTGTAAACGAGGAATACATAACACTTCGCAAATCATATTATATCTTACCCTGAAACATAGAAATGGGACGCGATGTCGCGTTTTAAGAAGCATTAGAACTCTATTACTACGATACGTAGACATCTGCAAACGCTATTTCCTTGCAAGGAAGTGTCGCATTTACATTCATTTGAATCGTAGACGAGGAATGCATAACACTTCGCAATGAATATTATATCTTATCATGAAACATAGATATGAGATGCAATATCTCGTTTTAAGACGCATTTGAAATCTATTGCTTCGATACGTAGACATCTGCAAACGCTATTTCCTTGCAAGGAAGTGTCGCATTTACATTCATTTGAATCGTAGACGAGGAATGCATAACACTTCGCAAATCATATTATATCTTACCATGAAACATAGAAATGAGACGCGATATCGCGTTTTAAGAAGCATTAGAACTCTATTGCTACGATACGTAGACATCTGCAAACGCTATTTCCTTGCAAAGAAGTGTCGCATTTACATTCATTTGAAGTGTAGACGAGGAATACATAACAATTCGCAAATCATATTATATCTTACCATGAAACATAGAAATGAGACGCGATATCGCGTTCTAAGAAGCATTAGAACACTACTGCTACGATAGGTAGACATTTGCAAACGCTATTTCCTTGCATGGAAGTGCCGCATTTACATTCATTTGAAGTGTAGACGAGGAATACATAACACTCCGCAAATCATATTATATCTTACCATGAAACATAGAAATGAGATGCGATATCGCGTTTGAAGAAGCATTAGAACTCCATCCCTACGATACGTAGACATCTGCAAACGCTATTTCCTTGCAAAGAAGTGTCGCATTTACATTCATTTGAAGTGTAGACGAGGAATACATAAAACTTCGCAAATCATATTATATCTTACCATGAAACATAGAAATGAGATGCGACATCGCGTTCTAAGAAGCATTAGAACTCTATTGCTACGATACGTAGACATCTGCAAACGCTATTTCCTTGCAAAGAAGTGTCGCATTTACATTCATTTGAAGTGTAGACGAGGAATACATAACACTTCGCAAATCATATTATATCTTACCATGAAACATAGAAATGAGACGCGATATCGCGTTCTAAGAAGCATTAGAACACTACTGCTACGATACGTAGACATCTGCAAACGCTATTTCCTTGCAAAGAAGTGTCGCATTTACATTCATTTGAAGTGTAGACGAGGAATACATAACACTTCGCAAATCATATTATATCTTACCATGAAACATAGAAATGAGACGCGATATCGCGTTCTAAGAAGCACTAGAACACTACTGCTACGATAGGTAGACATTTGCAAACGCTATTTCCTTGCATGGAAGTGCCGCATTTACATTCATTTGAAGTGTAGACGAGGAATACATAACACTCCGCAAATCATATTATATCTTACCATGAAACATAGAAATGAGATGCGATATCGCGTTTGAAGAAGCATTAGAACTCCATCCCTACGATACGTAGACATCTGCAAACGCTATTTCCTTGCAAAGAAGTGTCGCATTTACATTCATTTGAAGTGTAGACGAGGAATACATAACACTTCGCAAATGATATTATATCTTACCATGAAACATAGAAATGAGACGCGATATCGCGTTTTAAGAAGCATTAGAGCTCTATTGCTACGATACGTAGACATCTGCAAACGCTATTTCCTTGCAAGGAAGTGTCGCATTTACATTCATTTGAATCGTAGACGAGGAATGCATAACACTTCGCAATGAATATTATATCTTATCATGTAACATAGATATGAGATGCAATATCTCGTTTTAAGAAGCATTTGAAATCTATTCCTACGATACGTAGACATCTGCAAACGCTATTTCCTTGCAAAGAAGTGTCGCATTTACATTCATTTGATGTGTAGACGAGGAATACATTACACTTCGCAAATCATATTATATCTTACCATGAAACATAGAAATGAGATGCGATATCGCGTTTTAAGAAACATCAGAAATCCATTGCTACGATACGTAGACATCTGCAAACGCTATTTCCTTGCAAAGAAGTGTCGCATTTACATTCATTTGAATCGTAGACGAGGAATGCATAACACTTCGCAATGAATATTATATCTTATCATGAAACATAGATATGAGATGCAATATCTCGTTTTAAGAAGCATTTTAACTCTATTGCTACGATACGTAGACATCTGCAAACGCTATTTCCTTGCATGGAAGTGCCGCATTTACATTCATTTGAAGTGTGGACGAGGAAGACATAACACTCCGCAAATCATATTATATCTTACCATGAAACATAGAAATGAGATGCGATATCGCGTTTTAAGAATCATAAGAACTCTATTGCTACGATACGTAGACATCTGCAAACGCTATTTCGTTGCAGAGAAGTGTCGCATTTACATTCATTTGAAGTGTAAACGAGGAATACATAACACTTCGCAAATCATATTATATCTTACCCTGAAACATAGAAATGGGACGCGATGTCGCGTTTTAAGAAGCATTAGAACTCTATTACTACGATACGTAGACATCTGCAAACGCTATTTCCTTGCAAGGAAGTGTCGCATTTACATTCATTTGAATCGTAGACGAGGAATGCATAACACTTCGCAATGAATATTAT